>NC_066583.1:327810641-328119391 GCF_024323335.1 Lathyrus oleraceus
ACAGACTTGGTAATCAGATTGGACGCATGAGATTAAAATATTTCAAACGGATCATGTGGCTGAGATGTGTGACAACACATCACCGGAGCTAGGGCTCCAGTTTTTGAATTTTGAGGATCATGAACTGAGTTACTTCGATTTGACCTCAAAGCAACTCAATCTTCTTGCCTACATTGATAGGACTTCAGACAACCAAAAATCACAAAGACTGGTGAAAAATTGAGGGAGAATCAAAGAGAAGAAAATTCAAAAAAAATCACCATCAATTGAGCTTCAGATTGACACGATCTTGATTCCAATTATGATTGGCCTAACTTCAGATGCTTGTTGGAAGTGATTAGGATCAAGAAAAGGTTTGGACTCTTGGAGTTTTAATCTCAAAATAGATGGAGATTTGAAACTCTATTTTCAAAGAAAACCTTCAAGATCATCCTTCAATGGTGAGGGTTTAGGACTGCAGGTTCAATGCTTGGGCATGAGGTCCTTAAATTTGAGCAATGATGGTTGTATTTATAGCAAAGGAGATTGATTTCCACACACTTCCGAATTTGGAAAAAAAATGAGTAATTCTCTTTGCATGCTTGCATGGGCGTGTGATAGGCCCATCAAGTGATGTATTCAGGTCCAAAAATGAGTGACAATCATGCTGAAATCATGTCATGTGGCCATTTAATCGTGTATGAAATGTGGAAGTGAAAATCATCCAAATGGTTCCTCACATTGCACCCATGCGCAAGTCCCTCATTGTTTGGCCAAATGAGGTGATCTTGGACTTTTTGGAAAGGTGATATCAAGGGGAACAACTTTAGTTTTGGACACTTTTTAATTTGAACCTTGGATCATGATGAATTTTGAGGTGGAAGTTTGGGAAATCAAACATATTTGAAAATTTTCTAAGTCCCAAGTCAAATGTTCACTTCTTCCACCTTGAATGATTTTTTCTATGGACTTCAAATGAGAAACGTCCCTTCATCAAAACTGTATATCTTTCAAATATATTAAATTTGGTAATAAATATGACATCATTTGGATTTGGCATTAAGGATTTATGCATTTTAGAAGTTAAGCAAAATCACTTGTTCAATGGTGGTGGCCCAAAATGACCTATAATGTTTCCTCTTGGAACATGCATTTACAAGTTGAATTTGAACTTCCTCTGAACATCAAAGTTGAATTAGACATATTGAATTTGATCATGGAATTTTAATGGCTTTAATATCATAAAAATTGATAAAGGTGTGGTCTTGGGAAGTTGACCTCCAAACTAGGGTTCAGACAAAATGACCTATAATCTTTCACCATAAAAAATGACTTTCCAAGCAAAAATAGCTCTTGAATTCATCATGAAATTTGTTTGGAATGTCATTTTAAGTAACATTCTATTGTAATAATTTTTATATGACCAAAATTGTAGGAGATAGGGTCTAGGGAACCTCAGTTTTGACCAGTTGACTTTCTTTGGTTAACCACCATAAACCATCTTGCTAGCTTGGCATTCTCTTGGCTTTTGGGACTCATGGAGGATCATATATGCATAAGATGGTGTAATGTGAAGTATCCTTTTACATATTTGATCAATTGTTGAAGAAACTTGTTGAAGAAGTCACACAAGATACCTAGATGAATTAGGGGTTTCAAGGCAAACAAACTCGAAACTCTTAATGATTTCTTGATCAAAATAACATGTGAAGATCATGGGGATCTATATATGATGCTTAGAACCAATGTAAACCAATTCTTGATTAAGCTCCTTGTATTGAGGGTCTTAAACCCTAGATATGAGCTTGATGGAGCCCAGGTGAGCATACACATTTCCTACAAAAGCAACAAACTATACATTGACATATTTTTTGGGATTTTGGTTAGTAAACAAAGTATGATACAATCATATGTGATTGGTTTTCTCTCCCAATACAAACCCAATGAATGGAGGGGTAAGGATAATGCTAAGGTGTGATCCCAATGCTAATGCATATGATGTGATATCATGAGGGATCTTAGGGTCAAAATTGGGGTCTTACAGCTGCCCCTATTTAAGGACGTTCTAGCTGAGGATGCGAAGGTTAAAATCTTTGTATCAACTCAGTAGAATGGACTTAAATAACAATAATAGAAACAAATTGTGGTCCCTAAGAGACCTCGTGATGGATATGACATGAAATGTTAAGAATAATCTTTATGGGGAAAATGCTGCCACAAAGGAAAAGAATTCGGAGAGACTGAAAGTCCGCAAGAGCATAATGCATTCTGTAAGGAAAAATCGTTGGGGAGACATAGACTATAGGGAAAAAGTTGTGTGTAGGCCAGGCTATGACTTAAGACTGCTGGAGACACAAGAGGATTCAATGAAAAGAAATCAATGGAAGGACTCAACCACGGGTAAAGGGAAAAACCTGCGGGTAAATCAGAACAAAGCTGAAATACTTGAACCAAACAGGAAACTGGCGATCTCACTGAGGAAATGCGCACTCAAGCTCAACTGGGGAAGAATGGACTTCAACACATGAGTACCAGAAGTATATTATCTATTACCGGTTATTGGGTAGGAAGATAATGTAATCTGTCAGAGAGGACATCCGTTACTAGTTAAGGTAAACATATCAAGGATGACTTGCCGAGGGACACAGGAGGTATATTTATTACCAATTACTGAGTAAGAATAACCTGTTGTGGAAAAGCCAAATAGAATTTACAACTACCGGTTACTGGGCAGAAGATCAAAGAAAGAGAATATCCGTCACTGGCTAAAGTGAACATATCAAGGATAAACTCGAAAGGAAGAATATCCGTCATCGGTTAAGATGAACATATCAAGGATATACTGCATAGGAAAAGTAAGAATTATATCTATCAGTTATTGGATAGAATATCGAAAAGAGAATATTTGTCACCGGTTATGATTAACATATCAAGGATAGACTCACCAGGGGAAAGTAGGATTTACAAATACCGATTGCTGGGTAGTAGACCGTAAAGAGGAGAAAACCCGTCATCGGTTAGGATGAACATATCAAGGATTTACTCTCTGGGGAATGAAATAGGGATTACAACTACCTTTTTAATGGGTAGGAAACCAAAAGAGGAGAATATCTGTCACCGGTTAGGATGAACATATCAAGGATAGACTACCTGGGGAAACGTGAAACGAATCCACTAGGGAACATAAGGGAGAATCGATTACTATTACCGGGTATTGGGTAAGAGTAAGGTACTCACAAATAGAGAAGAATATTGTCGCAACGCGAAAAACAACCGGCGGAAAAAATACAGAGCAGCCACCGACGCTATTCATCCTATGACGGAAAGGGAGCGCAGGACTAACCTAAGAAAGGGAAAGTATTGGTCTTACGACCAAAGATTACAAGGTACGGGAGTCGGTTACGCAAGGGGAAGGTGTTAGCACCCCTCATGTCCACCGTACTCGACGGGATCCACGCTCAAAAGATAGCTCAAAGGAAAGGAAAAGGATTGCTAATAAACTGCTCAAAGAAATTGCACAAACTGGAATAATAAATAGGTGAAAAAAGAAAGAAGATAGAGGAAATGGACTCGGTAGGATGTTGCATCCTGGGCCTACGTAGTTTGTCAGAAACAAACATCAGAGTCAACGTAGTTCGAGAAAAGGGAGACATGCTCGCTAGGACATCGCATCCTATGCCTACGTATCTTCTCTATCCAGAGGAGAATCAGAGCACTCGTAGCTTGGCTAACGCACTCCGAAATAAGACATCGAAAAGGGACGCTGAGATGTCAAAAGACACACTCAACAGGAAACAGAATGCCAATACATGGACTTACTTCCGACTCCTACCACCAACAAAACAAAAGGAAACATAATGCCAATACATGGACTTACACCCGACTCCCAACAATAACAAACAAACAGGAAACAGAATGCCAATACATGGACTTACATCCGACTCCCAACAATAACAATCACAAATGAACCCCGAATATGAACCCCAATTGAATAACAAACACCACAAATGATCCCCAATATGAACCCCAAGGATGAATCCCAAAGTGACTAACAATCGTCATAAATGAACCCCAAGGATGAACCCCCATATGAATGACAACCGTCATAAATGAACCCCGAATAATAACAGAAGAAATCCCCAAGGTATAAACATACCACACACGCCCACGCTGGACAAACAAGTACTCACACCAAGATAAAGAAAAGGGTGAACACACACAAGACAACACAACAAAAAAAGAAAAAGGGTGCCCGGAGAGATTACTCACAACCTCCTGCCTACGTATCTCATCTGGTATGAGAATCAAGGCGACGTAGTTACCCTTAACAGGGGTAAAACACTCTCCTAACCAGACACCAGGGAGACAACAAACTAACAGGGAGACTAAGACTCAAGCCTAATAGTTGTCATGCAATTAATATCCCTAAGTTGAGGTCTCTAACATGCATTCAACTTCCTCAGAAATCAATCATACAACTCCTACAGAAATGGAGATGAGAAGAGGAAAGCAGATAAACACACCTGCACAAGTGAACAAGCATCACACACTATATCCATACAAGAGGCCCAAACAATGGGTTGGATTTAGTCAAGAGGGGTCATATCAACCTCGACAAACAGGCCAAACTGTAAGGGTAATCAACTGGGCTCTTAACCACTGACATTGAACGTCAGGGTGAACAGATCAAAATGGTAATCAGGATGAGACCTCATAGCTCTTAACCCTGGCCAGGGTGAGCTCATGATACAGAAAGCGTGGGGATCCAGAAAGTGGGATCCTATTCCAATTGACAGACTCTGGACAAAGATCTGGGGCACATGTTCAGAAGCATCAGCACGTAGTGCGAGCATAAAGAACGACACACTGAATAACGAGGGATTGGCTGCTAATCCCTTCTATCCGTCAATTGCCTCTTCTCTTGGAGGTCTTATCAAATAACACATGCATCTTTTTGGAGGTCTTTGGGCACAATTTTAAATAAACACAAATAGAGCCTCTGAAGGAGGACTTGCCAGCAAAATGTCTGCCAAAAAGGTGACAGGACTTCCAGACTACATGAAGTAAGAACCTAACCACCTAAGTGGTGTGTTAACCACAATCCAATGCTCAAGAAGGAGCAAAAGCAAGCAAGCAACTAAGGTACCTGTACAAAGACTAAACAGTTAGTACTTCAGTCATAAAACCAGAAAACAAGCAGTGAAACCCTTTAACAGCTACACAATTCAATGCATAATGCCCAAGCACTCAAATGAACTCATGAGCTCACCACATCACTTAAAACCCTACAAAACAAACATAAGTCAGAACTCAATTCATTTTGTATCTCACAAAGTGAGAACAAATCCCACCATCAATGGTAAGTGTCCAAACCTGAAACAAAAGACCAAGTTAGTTCATGTACAAAACCCTAGTACAAAGACAAGATTCAAAACCTAACCAAATAACCAAACCAGAACCCAATCTTCTACACATCATACATTCAAACACTCCCTAAAATGTCCTCAAAAGGACCAGCATCAAATCAATAACCAAGTGCCTCAACTGGCCTATGCCATGCAAGGATAAAAAATGTGCACAAAATGAACTTCCAACTTAGAAAATTCATATCAAATCAGAAATTCATGTAATGACTTTGAGATTTTTTGTACAAGTTACTCATGCCATGAATATTCAACATGCAAAAAATCAAGTCCAGAATGATTCAAATGATATGTGAACAAAAATGCACCAATCCAATGTCAAAAATGTGACACAAATTGTCACATTTTTCTCTATGTGTCAAAAGTGATGATAACATATGAGAAAAAATCCAAACCAGTGACAAAAAATTCACATCATGTATGAATATTATGCATGCAAAAAATTGGATCAGAAGGTTCAACATAGAGAATTTCACAACACATTGAATACACCATATCAAATTAGCACCACATGGATTCAAAAATTCACTCATACAAATCCAGCCAGCAAAAATTCATGAATTTATCATCATAGAAAAGTAGACAATCATACAAAACTATGAAAAAAAATTGGGACTCATTTGGACCATTTTTGTATTTTTTATGAATTTTACAAAACTAACCAAAATAATTGAAATATGAAATGAAATTGGAGGGAAATGCTATATTCAAATTAAATCAGAAAAATCCACAACCACACGATCTGGCGCGCTTCTTAAATCAATGGTCCAGGTTTAAAACGTGAAACGCAGCGTTTCACTTATTGACATCATCAGCCCAGTCATCGGTCAAGCACACGCGTGGCTCAGTCAATTGCATCGTATCCAATCAATTTTCCACGCAGCACACACATGGCCTACACGTCAACCAAACCCTAAGCAACTTACAGACGCCGGAGCTACAGCTCCGGTCGTCTTCTCCGGCACACTCACGGTGGCTCCCACGGCGGCGCCACCATATTTTTTCCAGAAATTCCTCCAACCTATACCATTCGACGCGTCTTCTCACGCTGAATCCAAATCTCATATCCATTTCTCCTAAATCTCCCTAGGTTTTGCGAATCGAAGAGAAAACGTTTGTATATCCAAACTTCCATTCAACACTACAACCTCAATTCTCAACCAATTTCAATTTTAAGCATATATCCATGACCTATGCAACACGATCTACCAATCTATGACTTAAAACCAGCAAAAGGAGGAAGTGAATTTCAACTCACCTGAAATGAAGATCTCTGAATTCGCGTCCTCTCAAGCTCATATGCTCCAGATCTACTCCTTTGAACTTCTCTTGAAGCTTTGTGCAAAAAGAATTGGATGAAACTCCTTGGATCTACTTCAATTTCCAAATCCGTTCACTATGAGAAAGCTCTTGATCTGCTCGAATTCTTGAAGAATTGCACCAAATGATGGATGATTCTTGATCAGTGAAGCATGAGGATCAAGAATATGCAAGAATATTTGAGGTTTATGTGGAGAAAATGGAAATTCGAAGAGAGAGAAATTTGAGAGAGTTCTTGAATTTTCAGATCTGAAAGGTTAGTTATGGCAGTTATGGCTAGGGTTTTGATATTTATACTTCATGCTAATCACACTGAAAATCAACTTAACCATCCATTAATCACGATTAGTGAATTCTTAAACCATTTGCAAAAAAAAATGAATAATGAGCTCTCATGGCCATAATGCACGTAAGACATCCCATGCATGGCTTCTAATTCACTTATGGACATCCAAGGGTCAAGATTGAAGTGTTATTTTGCTTGTATCTTAAGCCAAAAATGAATGGTGAAGATTCACTTTAATTTGAACATGTGTGAAATAATGAGCATACAAACTTTTCCCATGCATGGCAAAAGCACATTTGAGATGTCTTGAATATGAGAAACATTTTGCCAAAAGAATGAACCAATTTGAAGCATTGTATCAAAAGTTATGCCATTTTAAATTTCCATGCACACCTTGTGATCAAATGACCATAAATCCTCAACTACTCATCATATGGACATGAATTAGGACTTTTTGGAAAGGGGAGACAAAGATCTACAACTTTCATGTTCACCAAAGATCCATTTGAAACTTCTTTGATATTGAAAAGTCAAGTTGAAAGTGGACCAAAAACTTGCCAAATTTGGAAACTTTGAATTATAGGTCATTTCCATTTTTAGTAACTTTTGCCATGACCTTTGAATCTTCAAGATGGATGTTTAAAATGAAGAATGGACCCCATTTGAACATGATTGAGGTGTCTCAACTCATTTCCCCACCTCATAGCCCTCAGTTGACTGCACAGTTGACTTTTTGGTCCTTAGATGACCTTGAAATGCCTTGATTCACTTAAGCCTGTACCACTTGGAGAAATTGCTAAAAAATGAAACCCTAGCTCATGTAAGCTCCTTATAACAATCATGTGATCTTCATCCCAAGAAAATACCCCATCTCTTTGAGAAACCCTAGTGGGAAGAATGGCATTGATTAGGGTTGACTAGAGGTCACAACCCTAATCCAGAGGAACCTGGGGAAGAACTCTGAAACCCTTGATGATGATAGAACCATGATGATGGTAATATATCCTTGCAAACAAAAATATGCTTAAGACCTTTGAAGAATCAAGAAACCCTAATTGAAGCCCATACCCTCAGATGGTTGATAATCAATTCATAGAGACCCTCAGGCTTGAATCATGTAACTTCTCCATCTTTTGAAAAGACCTTGGAGGATGACCTTCTTATTTCCATATGATATGCAAAATAAAATGCCTAAAGCTCTAAGCATGAAATGTAATGTGTCAAACTAGTCTCAAGAAGAGGAGGACAAATTTTGAGGTGTTACAGCTGCCCCTATTCAATCCACTGTGAACTTGTCGATATGAACAGCCTCGGCTTTCAGATGATCAGGGTGAAGAGTGGTTGAATACAATAAAAGCCTGAAAATTTGCACTGGGGTGAAGTGAAGTAACAATGCCTGTCAGAATCGGCAAAGAGGTGGTCCTGAAAGAAGAATCCGTCTGGTACGGTGAGAGTCGGCCTGAATACCGAAAAAGAATGTTAACCTGGATACCAAAATAAATGGTACACAGAAATAACCATGGCCTGAATTCCGCTCATCAGTCTGAATACTGGAAATGACTTCGATCTGAGCATCAGAAGATATGAGATTATTAATATCGGTCTGAACACCGAGAGACTGGCCTGAATGCCACTTCGGTCTGAATACCAGAAAATTGGCCTGAATGCCACAAGTTGCATCGACCTGAATGTCGGAAACTTCTTCGATCTGAACATCGGAAAATCTGGCCTGAATGCCACTTCGGTCTGAATACCGGAAAGCTGGCCTGAATGCCCCAAGTTACGTCGACCTGAACGTCGGAAACTTCTTCGATCTGAACATCAGGAAAAACTGGCCTGAATGCCACTTCGGTCTGAATACCGAAAAGCTGGCCTGAATGCCACAAGTTACATTGACCTGAACGTCGGAAACTTCTTCGATCTGAACATCGGGAAAACTGGCCTGAATGCCACATCGGTCTAAATACCGGAAAGCTGGCCTGAATGCCACTTCTGTTGGGGATTTTCTCTTTGTTATTATTATTATTATTATTATTATTATTATTATTATTATTATTATTATTATTATTTTTTTTTTTTTTTTTTTTTTTTTGCTTTTCTTAAACCCCCAAAACTTCTTTGATTTTTCTTTCTTGGACCCCCTACACAAATATTTTCCTTTTGCGCGGATGATTCCTGATCACCACATTTGAACCCCGACAACTTCATGTCACTCTCGCTACCAAACAATGAACCCCGTCCTCCATTTGAACCCCGTTCTCCAGAAGACACTTTGCGTCTCCTTTTCTCCTGATGGACCCCGATCTCCGTGCTGATCGCGTAACGTTCTCCAATCTTCACTTCCATCTCCGAACGACGGAAATTTTTTTCCACCAATATCGCGCTACTGGGAAATACGGTTGATCCAACGTCACGATGCCAAACTCCTCAGAGTAACATCTTCACCAACCAGCCAAACCAATTCTCAAACGGTAACCACGACTCGAGACTAGTTTATGCTTGCAATGCCGATGCATGAACCTTACAGCGTAATGCTCCATAACCATGGAAACTTTACGCAATTAATTATGCAATATGTTATGCTTCTCTAAATGATGAATGCATAAAAAATATCCCCTCAGGGGACAACACAAGCAACTCTACTGAGGAACTCGATATCAATCCAATCTCCAACCCTGCTTGGGATAACACCGGTGCCGAGGAAAGAGCAACCCTTACTAGGGATGACCTTCACTGAACTCGACCTGCTTGGGGACTTCACTGGGGAAAAACTACCAACGCACACCCCTGTTAGGGAAACAACAACCTTCAGACCTAGCACAGAACACCCGTTGACTCGTGGAACCCTGGTATTCACCATCTAACCACAGTGTCAACTTTCCACTTCTTCAGACGTTGAAGAGTCTTCTTGATTAACCCGCTAGGATCGTCACACTTCTCTCGCCGTCTCTACACCATTCTTTAACTCCTCGTCCCTGATTGGACTTCAAAGGAATCTTTTGTCAAAAACGCTTCATATCACAACCTGCAAGTGAGTGAAAATAAACCAACAACATCTACAAAAGAGATCGTTAGATAAAACATGCCCCAGGCGTGCCAAAATTTCAACACCCAGGTCACTCAATCTTCCGAATAAGATTTCAAGTTTTCAATCCTATAAACATGCATTGGAAGGGACCCCTACGTCTCAAAACGCAAAGATTCTTTATCAAAATAAATGGATGTTTTTGTAATCAAAGCGGTAATGAAAATAAAAACAAAATTATTTGACTGAATATGCATTTTATTGATTGAAAAAGGTGGCTCGTAATTGAGCAGTACACAGGAAGCAATTCCTGAAAAGAGGTAATTGCGCACAAAAGGAAAATCTATCCTAATGGCAATGGGAACCCGTGATCTCATCAAGTTCCAACCCGATTACAACCCATATGTCCTTAAGACTCTCCGCACTTTCTGCCTTCCGAAACAAGACGCTTCCGACCGATCTCCGCTTTCAGATTATCCAGTGCCATATCCAAAGTACAAACGACCATGCTAGACACAGTTATTCGTTTCACTCCCTCTTTTGCCTGGACCGCCCTTTCGGGTTTTCAGTCCACCGGGATACCCTTTTTTGCCCAAGCCGCCCTTGTGGGGTTTTCGACTTGTCGGGTGTACAGTTTTTTTCCTTTTTATCCCTAATTTTTGCCCGAACTTTTTTCATTATATTTGGTTCGCCGGGATGCCCATTTTTTCCTGGACTATTTTATTCTTTTCGTCCAGCGGGTCTCTTATACGAAGTATTTTTTAACTGCATTCGCATTCACAGGGGATGGAAAATCGTCACCATCCATGGTCGTCAACAACAAGGCTCCGCCAGAGAAAACCTTCTTGACCACGAATGGACCTTCATAATTGGGTGTCCACTTGCCCCGACGATCGTTCTAAGGAGGAAGGATCCTTTTCAACACCATATCTCCCACATGGTACACACGAGGCGCACCTT
Organism: Lathyrus oleraceus; assembly: GCF_024323335.1. NCBI lineage: Eukaryota > Viridiplantae > Streptophyta > Magnoliopsida > Fabales > Fabaceae > Lathyrus > Lathyrus oleraceus. The sequence continues at coordinate 327,821,635 of NC_066583.1, forward strand.
TCGGTCAAAAGCACGCTTCATTCGCTGCTGGTACAACTGCCCATGACAAATGGCTGCCAGCCTCTTTTCCTCAATCAGGCTCAACTCTTCCTACCGAGTCCTTACCCACTCAACCTCTTCCAATTTCACATCCATCAGGACTCTCAATGACGGAATCTGGACTACAACTGGTAGCACAACTTCCATCCCATACACAAGCGAGAAAGGCGTTGCCCCAGTAGATGTACGCACTGAGGTTCGATACCCATGCAATGCAAACGGCAACATCTCGTGCTAATCCTTATAGGTTACGACCATTTTTTGCACAATCTTCTTAATATTCTTATTAGCCGCCTCGACCGCCCCATTCATCTTCGGACGATAAGGAGAAGAATTGTGATGCTCGATCTTGAACTCCCGGCACAGTTCTGCCATCATCTTGTTGTTGAGATTAGAACCATTATCAGTGATGATTCTTTCGGGAACCCTATATCTATAAATGATATCTCTTTTCAAGAAGCTGGCCACGACCTGTTTCGTCACACTTGCATAAGACGCCGCTTCCACCCACATGGTGAAGTAATCAATAACCACTAATATGAACCGATGCCCATTCGAAGCCATAGACTCGATCTTTCTGATCATATCAATGCCCCACATAGAAAACGGCCACGGAGACAACATCAAACTCAATGGATTTGGAGGCACGAGCACCTTGTCAGCATAAATCTGGCATTTATGACATTTCCGCACGAAGTTGAAACACTGAGCCTCCATTGTCATCCAATAATATCCAGCCCTTAGCAACTTTTTTACCATCGCATTCCCGCTGGTGTGGGTACCAAACGATCCCTCGTGCACCTCTTTCATCAATTGGCTTGCTTCTTTGTTATCAACACACCTGAGCAAAACCCAATCAAAATTCCTCTTGTACAAAACTCCATCTTTGTTCGGATAGAACGGCATGGCCAACCTTCTCAGAGTCTTTCGGTCCTTCTTAGACGCTCCCTCGGGATACTCTTGGGTCTCCAGATACCGCTTGATGTCATAATACCACGGCTTTTCATCATCAGGCACCGTTTCGACAACAAACACATAAGCCGGTATATCCAGCCGTCCCACCTCAACACTAGGAACTTGATTCCACCATTGCACTTTAATCAAAGCGGCCAGAGTAGCCAAGGCATCCGCTAAAGGATCTTGTTCCCTCGGCACATGGTGTAATTCCACCTTGGTGAAGAACGTCAACAATCTCCTCGTATAATCCCGGTATGGAATTAAGTGGGATTGATGCGTAAGCCGTTTCCCATTAACCTGGTTCACAACCAAAGCTGAATCTCCATAGATAACAAGGTTCTTGATTCGAAAATCAATCGCCTCTTCGACACCCAAGATACAAGCTTCGTATTCGGCCACATTGTTGGTGCATTCAAATGTTAGCCGGGTAGCAAAAGGAATGTGGGATCCCTTCGGCGTAACCAAAACAGCACCAACTCCACTACCATTCACGTTAACGGCCCCATCAAACATCAGAATCCATTCGGACTCAGGGTCAGGCCCCTCCTCCGGGATAGGTTCCTCACAATCTTTCGATTTGAGAAACATGATGTCCTCATCAGGGAACTCAAATTTCATCGGTTGATAATCCTCAATGGGTTGTTGGGCGAGGTAATCAGACAATACACTCCCCTTTATTGCTTTTTGAGAAGTGTACTGGATATCATATTCAATCAAAATCATTTGCCATCTCGCAACCCGTCCGGTCAAAGCTGGCTTCTCAAATATATACTTGATCGGATCCATCTTGGAAATCAACAAAGTGGTATGATCCAACATATACTGTCTCAGTCGGCGAGCAGCCCATGCCAAAGCGCAGCAAGTTTTCTCGAGCAGTGAATATCTTGTTTCACAGTCGGTAAACTTTTTGCTAAGGTAGTAAATTGCATGCTTTTTTCGACCAGACTCGTCATACTGCCCCAATACACACCCCATAGACCCCTCGAGGACTGTCAAGTACAAAATTAACGGTCGTCCCTCCATAGGAGGCATCAGGATCGGAGGCTCCTGCAAATATTCTTTTATTTTTCCAAATCCCGCTTGGCAATCATCATTCCATCTAACCGTTTGCTCTTTTCTCAACAACTTGAATATCGGTTCACACGTGGCTATTAGATGAGATATGAACCGTGAAATGTAGTTCAATTTACCTAAGAAACCACAAACCTCCTTTTCTGTTCTCGGTTCAGGCATTTCTTGTATCACTTTTACTTTAGCAGGATCAACCTCGATTCCCTTTTCACTTACAATAAACCCCAGCAACTTACCGGACCGCACTCCGAAAGTGCACTTATTCGGATTCAACCTCAATTTGAATTGTCTCAACCGGTCAAACAACTTGGCCAAGTCTACCAAATGCCCCTCTTCTATTTGGGACTTCGCTATCATGTCATCCACATAGCATTCGATCTCATGATGAATCATATCATGAAACAAAGTCACCATAACTCTTTGATACGTGGCACCGACATTCTTGAGACCGAATGGCATCACCTTATAACAAAAAGTGCCCCACGGTGTGATGAACGTTGTTTTCTCCATATCATCTGGCGACATTTTAATTTGATTATAGCCAGAAAAGCCATCCATGAAGGAAAACACCGAGAATTGAGCTGTATTATCTACCAACACATCGATGTGAGGTAATGGGAAATCATCTTTCGGGCTAGCTCTGTTTAAATCCCGGTAGTCCACACACATCCTCACCTTTCCATCTTTCTTCGATACCAGCACAATGTTCGCGACCCAAGGCGGATAATTAGTGACAGCTAGGAAACCAGCATCCAACTGCTTTTGTACCACCTCTTTGATTTTCATGGCCATCTCAGGTCGAGTTCTGCGCAACTTCTGCTTCACTGGAGGACAATCTTCTCTCAATGGCAACCTATGTACAACAATATTGGTATCCAACCCTGGCATATCTTGATAAGACCAGGCGAAGATATCAACATACTCTTTCAACAGTGCTACCATTCTGCTCTTGACATTCATCTCCAAAGCGGCCCCAATTTTTACTTCCTTTCTGACCTCCTCGGTACCTAGATTAACAATCTCAACTTGCTCCTCGTGCGGTTGAATCACCTTATCCTCTTGTTTCAACAACCTGGCCAACTCTTCCGGCAGTTCACAATCTTCTTCGCCTTCTTCTTTGGCATGATAGATCGGGTTGTCGAAGTCATATAGAGGTGTAATAGAATTGTTATCAATGAGATCCGGAGAATGATCGCATCTACATGAATGTTGATTCATGCATTGCTTTAGAGTCGGGACGAGACAAATCAAAAGGAAGACAAATGAAAATAAACATTGCCATTTTTATTATTTTTTTTAACTACAAAAATAAATGAAAAACAGGGAACACCACTTTTAAAGCGAAAAACATCCATTTATTAATGATGCAAATAATGCAAAATGAAACATGAGGTGGCCCTTACAATGGACCATTACGTTTTGGGCAAAACGTATGGCTTTCATGCAAATAGAATTAACAAACAGAAATATTACTCTTCACGTAGAGTGACAGTGATGATCTTTTCGGCCTTCAAATTCTGGATCTCCATTCCTGGTACGCACGGTTTTATCCACGAGTCAAGCTCGCAGTCACTGTCAGTCTCTTCACCCACCGCACAGACGCGATCTGGATCTAGCATTCCATCACTGGTGACGTGAACGGTTAGCCACGACCTCTATTCTGTCCAGACGAGCCTTGGCCCGACTGATAACCAATCCCAAACTTGTCCTCTTTCGCCTCAATGTCTATCATTCTTCCCCAACCTGGGGCCTCTCCACTCTTCACCACTTCTACAGCCTGTCTATAAGAAGCAATGGACGACTTCTTCTCTCTTTCAGCAAAAACGGCATTCTCCACCTTAACGGTTTCAAATGCCTGACTCGGTGTTTCAAATATTTCACCGTCCATTTCCACATATTTGAATGATGACAACTGGCTGACAAAAATATCCTCCTCTCCACAAACCGTTACCACCTGCCCATCCCAGATATACTTTAACTTCTTGTGCAAATTCGAAGTTACTGCTCCAGCAGCGTTGTAGCGGGGTATTCGTTACCATTAGAGATATTGATTAAATCCAAGGTAAATCATACAAGTCGAGTCGCCACCGCACTTCTATTTATCCAAAGGAATGGTTAGAAAGCGAACAAAAACCTAAAAGTTTTATCGAATCAAAAACTAGTAAAAATGTCAGAGATCTGGGTAAGGGGGTTGGTTATGCAATGGGAAGGTGTTAGGCACCCAAAGCATCCTAGGTACTCCTAGAGAGCCCTTTTCAAACTTGTTGTAAGGTTATTGTTTTTTTTTTTGTGAAAATTTATTTGTGCAAACATGATTGAAGGGATGAGAAAAGAATATACAAATTTATTTACATTTTGTGTTTGAATGGATGATCCCATTGCCTACGTACCATCTTAAAAAAGGATTAGGATCAAAACCTCGTAGTTCGGGGTAAAAAAATTCAAAAAAAAGTTGGTGAATTGATTGGTCCAAAAAACCTTAAGGTCTTTTGTTATCAAAGGGAGAAAACTTAACCTAAAACCACAAATCCACCATGTGAGGATAACTTCAACATGCTAGTGAGGGGTTAACCCTATAATAAGCATGGAAGACTCATTGTCCATCACTAAGGATAAAGGTGAATATTATATCTACCTCAAGGATAATTCAAACCTAATAGCTAATGGTTATAAAAAAAAGGGTTTGATTAAGAAGATGGCCATTGAAACCACAAAAAGTATTTGAATGGGTTATATTTACCAATTAAAAGTATTTACAAAAATATGGTTAAAGTGATTAAAAGGTTCAATTCAGAATAAGTGTTGTAAAAAATAAGTTTTGAAAATCAAAAGCATAAGGCTTAGGTTTCTAATGTTGAAAACAAAAGTTATTGTTTGCACAAAAAGTTTTGGCTTGGGTTAGAATGGGGAGAAGAAAAAAAAAGAAGGGTTAAATGCCTAGACATACAAGAGATAAGGGAAAAGAAAATAAAACCACATTAGGAGTTCCCCTCTTGAGATCATATTGATGATCCAAGTAGCTCCCATCCTTTGGAATAAGCAATCACAAACAAATATCTCAAGCCATTAAGCACAGGTAATCGGAATAAACCTCCAGGGGGTATCCCACAAATAAAGTGGAACACCAGGCCATCTCTGCAAGAGTCATGTGAGCCCTCACAAAAAAAACTCAACAAACAGATTAGAGAAAAAAAAAGGGTAATCAAGAGTTGCCCCCAAATCAAAATGTAACCACATGAATCATGCTCTTTCAATTCACAAAAAAAAAAGCTCACAAAAAGCAACCAAGGGCCGGAGGCCTAAACCTCTTGTAAAACACATACAATTAAAAGGGTATCAAAAAATTTCAGGTTGAAAGTATAAAGTAGTGGAAATAGGGCATAACTGATTGGGGAGGATCGATTGAAATTGAGTTGCACCCGTGAGGTTTGCAGAGCAATCTGAGGGTTTATATGAGAGGGAATTGGTTCTTTGCCGATGAGTTCCCTTCAGCCTCTAGAGGTTGTTCTGAACTTTGTTAGCTCTTCTCTCACTTTCTTTTTCCTGCCAGGGTAATAGGAATGACATGTCCTTTTGTTTCACTGAAACTCTGAATTTATAACCTGGTTTTTGTGGACCTGTGGGCTCAAATGAGAGAGGCCCAAGTCCAATTTTTTTTTGTTATATTTTATTTATTTATTTATTTATTTATTTATATATATATATATATATATATTTTCGTTTTTCTTCTTCTTTTTTTTTTTTTTTTTAGTAAACAAAAGTAAGAGAAACAATGATGTATAATTCAAGCATGCTTGGTGATCTCAAACCAATCACAAGGAGTCCCACCCAAAGGCAAAGGGAACCAAGATGCTCATGATCCTTGAGGCTATGCAAATGCAATGTTATGATGCCATGAGGGATCTTAGTGTCAATTTGGGGTCTTACAGATGCCCCTATTTAAGGTCATTCTAGCCGGAGAAGTGAAGGTTAAAATCTTCGTCTCGACGAGGTAGAATGGGCTTAAATAATAACAAAGAGACAAATTTTGGTCCCTAAGAGACCTCATGATGCAGATGTATGTATGCAAATAGTACGGACTCTGTGGGGATATGTGTCCACAAAGAAGAAAAGACATCCGGAGAAACTGACAATCTATATGAGAAATACACTCAATGGGGCAGAGACTCTGGGGACTCTTATGGGGATAGGAGAGGGAATAAAATGCGTGAGCAGGTCACGACTCAACGCTTGGGGAACAGAATTCCAAAGGGAAAATATCCAATGGAAAGACCCGAGCTGACTCAAAGGTGCATGTATTGGGGAATATGCCAATACAGCAAAAACTATCCACAACGGATACTTTGGATAAAAATCCGGATGAAAACAATCCACTAAGGGACTTCGCTGGGGATGCCTAAAAGGACACTCCTGGGGAAGCAGCGGGACGAGGTATTACCGGTTACTGGGTAATAAGCTCAAGGAGACATGTGATCTGATCGCCGGTATAAGGGTGAGATACATAATGCTCAGGAAGAATGAATATCTAAGACCGGTATAAGGGTGAGAGATATCAATCAACCAAATCATCTGAGGAAGACCTAAAAAGGTATATCTCAACTCAGGAAAATCTGACTCCACAGAGGATAAAAAGTCATAATGGGGAGCAGAGATGAGGGAACACCAGTGATACCGGTTACTGGGCATATAATAGGTAACCAACTAAGGCATGAATTGGGGAATATTCCCAAAACACTCATCATCCAAAAGAGGGCTAAAAGCAAACTCGATGATAGGATGGATATTCGACTCCGTAAAGGGGGTACGAATCTTACTCAACTAGGGAAGAACAAAAGCTTCGACCAAAGAGTGCATGAGATATACTATCTATTACCGTCAGAACGTAGATAATATACTCGCATGGACGATTATCCACAACCGGTTACTGGGTTAATAAAGGATAAATCGACCGAAAAGAAAAGGCATCGGGATACCGAAACTAGGTATATAATGATGACCAATCAAGGCGTGAATTGGGGAATATTCCCAAAACACTCATCATCCAAAAATAGGGCAAAAAGAAAACTCGATTATGGGATGGACATTCGACTCTGAAAAGGGGGTACGAATCTTACTCGACTGGGGAAGAACAAAAGCTTCGACCAAAGAGTGCATGAGATATACTATTTATTACCGTCAGAACGTAGATAATATACTCGCATGGACGATTATCCACAACCGGTTACTGAGTTAATAAAGGATAAATCGACCGAAAAGAAAAGGCATCGGGATACCGAAACTAGGTATATAATGATGACCAATTCAGGGGAGGAACAATCGTTACTAACAACAACAAGATAGACGAGAGATGACCCGCTGGGGATAAATTGCGTAATTAGAGCAATTATCCAAGAGATATATCACCGATTACTGGGTGGTATATTAAAAAATTAAGGAATGTCAATATCGAATTTTGTATAAAGATAACCAACAAGGAGGGAATTACATCTACCGGTATGAGGGTAGAGAACCACAAAAGAGAGTACCCGTCATCGGTTAGGATGAACAACAATCAAGGTTTAACTCTGCACGGGGACAAAATGGGGTTTACAACTACCGGTTACTGGGTAGTAGACCACAAAAATATGACTTGCAACTACCGGTATGAGGGTAGAGAACCACAGACTCCGCCAGGATAATAATTACTAATTATTGAGCGATTATTCATTTACCACGGGGAAACAGGAAAAGAGTCTCAAGAGGCCGATCTAGGATCAAACTAGATAGGCACACCAAATCAAGACTTGTCTCGGTGAGGATATAACTTAATGGGGAAAACCATCCCAGTATATGTGTTGGGAAGGAACAAAAACAATCAACATCCACGAGGATATAACCCGTGGGGAATATGGAAGAAAGGATAGACGCTTTCTGCTTATAGAGCTGACTCTATATGGAGAAATCAGACACACACGTCTGCTTGGGGAAGTATATCACCAAATAGCAGGAGAAACAAACAACGATATATGGCAAAGAATGCAACATGAATACCTGAATGTTATAATTATGCATGAATATGCGTGGTTTATGTATGATGTATGCTGACAGACAGACATATCTAACACAACCAGGTCCAAGAATTAACCACCCGGTACTACATCTCAAGAGAGAAAGCCAAGTTCACCGGAGAGTATCCAATCTGCTGGGGATCAGAGATACCAGGAAGCAAAGAACTTTGCAAGGGATGAATCATCAATCATTCCATCTGCGGACGAGAGTTATCACAGACAAGGTCCACCACACCAACAACTGTACTGGGGAATCTATCCGAGGAGATACAAGATTTATCGGGATCAACCACCAAATACTGCTCTTGCCCAAAGAGATCCAAGCTGCTGAGGAAGAAAGATTGCTACTTTGCTGAAGGGAAGAGAGGTGACTCTCAACAAGCAACCCACTTGGTAGGATAAACCACAAGGGATTCCGGTGGGAGGAGATATAGTCATGCCAGGATATGGACAAAAATCTTACGTTGTTAGGGATCGTACCACCCTTGGGAGAGCACTGAGGATCTCCTAAGTATCCTTTCGTCATTGTGAATGTTCACTTTGTTTAAAAACAAATTATAAAAAATTTGATCGTTTAAAACAATGATATTTTCTTAATCAAAACATGCAAAACATTTGTTGAATAGAAACAGATAAGAGTGCCAATAATTGGATAAAAGGCTCAAATTTATTTGATAGAATGGTAGTCTGCGAATGGCAAGACTCCATAGATCTTTACCAATTTGAAATTGGTGATATATATTCGAAAAGGGCTACATTGAACATAATTACCATTTCTCCACCAATTCTGAATCCGATGTATTTGAAGCTTTGGCTGATAATGAGCAAGGATCTCTGACGGACGACAGGTGTAGAACAAGGTCTTGTCAGGATGCAGTTACTTGCCAAATCCCTAATTTTTGCCTAGATTGCCCCAGGATGATGTACTCAATCTAGCGGGATACATATATCATTATTATATATTTTTTGTGTCTCTAACTTTTGCCTGGATCGCCCTTTCGGGTTTTCAATCCACCGAGACGCTCATTTTTGCCTAAGCCGCCCTTTCGGGTTTTCAACTTAGCGAGCTATTCAGTTTTTTTTTAAATTTTTTTTAGGCGAAGTATTTCTTGACTGCATCTGAATTCACAAGACGAGTGAAATCCTCCCCATCCATAGTTGTAAGTATCAAAGCACCGCCTGAAAAGGCTCTCTTAACAACATACAGACCCTCATAGTTCGGAGTCCACTTGCTCCTGGAATCGGGCGCGAAAGACAAAACTTTCTTGAGCACAAGGTCACCTTCTCGGAACACACGAGGCTTAACCTTCTTATCAAAAGCTTTCTTCATCCTCTGCTGATATAACTGACCGTGGCACATGGCAGTCAATCTCTTTTCTTCTATCAAGTTCAGCTGATCATAACGACTCTGAACCCATTCAGCATCAGTCAACTTGGCCTCCCTCAAGACTCTCATTGATGGGATCTCCACCTCTACTGGGAGTACCGCCTCCATGCCATAAACAAGAGAGAAAGGGGTTGCCCCTGTTGAAGTGAGGACAGATGTACGATATCCATGTAAAGCGAATGGCAACATCGCATGCCAATCTTTGTATGTAACAACCATCTTCTGGATAATCTTCTTGATGTTTTTATTTGCAGCTTCAACAGGCCCATTCATCTTAGGTCTGTAAGGAGAAGAATTATGATGCGCTATCTTGAACTCACTACACAGCTCTTTCATCATTTTGTTGTTCAAGTTAGATCCATTATCAGTAATGATCTTATCTGGCACACCATATCGGCATATGAGTTTATTCTTGATAAACTTCACGACCACCTGCCTGGTCACATTTGCATACGACGCCGCTTCAACCCACTTGGTGAAGTAATCAATTGCTACGAGAATAAATCTGTGTCCATTGGACACTTTCGGCTCTATCATGCCAATCATGTCAATTCCCCACATGGAGAAAGGCCATGGTGATGAGATCACATTCAAAAGTGTCGGGGGAATATGAATCTTATCAGCATAAATCTGACACTTGTGGCATTTCTTCACAAATTTGCAGCAGTCAGACTCCATTGTCAGCCAATAGTAGCCTGCTCTCAACATCTTTCTAGCCATGGCATGTCCATTGGAATGAGTACCAAATGAACCCTCATGGACCTCAGTCATCAACAGGTCTGCTTCGTGTCTATCCACGCATCTGAGCAGAACCATGTCAAAATTTCTTTTGTAAAGCACTTCGCCATTGAGGTAAAAACTGCCTGACAATCTCCTCAAAGTCTTTCTATCTTTCACAGACGCCCCAGGCGGGTAAATCTGGCTCTGAAGGAAACATTTGATATCATAATACCACGGCTTATCATCTTTTACTTCTTCTACTGCAAATACATGAGCTGGTCTGTCCAAGCGCATCACGGTGATATTGGGAACTTCATTCCAATATTTAACCACAATCATTGAAGCTAGCATAGCAAGGGCATCTTCCATCCGATTCTCATCTCGAGGAATATGATGGAAGTCAACCTCAATGAAGAACGTTGAAATCCTCCTCGCATAATCTCTATATGGAATGAGGCCAGGCTGATTTGTTTCCCATTCACCCTTAATCTGATTAACAACGAGGGCCGATCACCATATACATCAAGATGCTTGATCCTTAGATCAATGCATTCTTCCAATCCCATAATACAAGCCTCATACTCAGCCATATTATTCGTGCATTTGAAAGTTAGCCTTGCTGTAAAAGGAATATGTGCGCCCTGAGGAGTAATAATCACGGCCCCAATACCATTTCCATACTGATTTACAGCGCCATCAAATACCATACTCCATCTGGAACCAGGCTCTGGCCCTTCGTCGAGTGTAAGCTCATCACAATCTTTCATCTTCAAATATAGAATCTCCTCATCCGGGAAGTCATACTGAACTGACTGATAATCTTTGATAGGCTGATGTGCCAAATGGTCAGCCAAGATACTACCTTTAATAGCCTTCTGAGCTCGATACTCAATATCATACTCAGATAACAACATCTGCCAACGGGCAATTCTCCCTGTTAAAGCAGGCTTCTCGAAGATGTACTTGATTGGATCCATTCTGGATATCAACCAAGTCGTATGATTTATCATATACTAGCGTAAGCGCTTAGCAGCCCAAGCCAAAGCACAACATATCTTTTTAAGCATTGAGTATCGAGACTCACAATCAGTGAACTTCTTACTCAGGTAGTAAATAGCATACTCCTTCTTCCCTGATTCGTCTTGCTGACCAAGGACACAACCCATGGAGTCTTCAAGAACAGTCAGATACATGATCAAAGGTCTTCCCTCTACAGGTGGAGACAGAATCGGAGGCTCAGACAGATATTCTTTAATACTGTCGAAAGCTTTCTGGCAATCCTCGGTCCAATCATGAGACTGATCTTTCCAGAGGAGCTTGAATATAGGCGCACATGTGGCAGTCATGTGGGATATGAATCTGGAGATATACTTCAAGCGGCCAAGAAAACCTCGGACTTGCTTCTCAGTTTTGGGCGCAGGCATTTCTTGTATTGCTTTGACCTTTGTAGGATCTACCTCAATACCTCTTTCACTAACGATAAAGCCCAATAACTTGCCAGAACGGACTCCAAATGTACACTTGTTGGGATTCAGACGAAGCTTATATTTCCTCAAACGCTGAAAAAGCTTTAACAGGTGCTCTACATGTTCAACTTCCGTTCTTGACTTAGCAATCATATCGTCAACATATACCTCAATCTCCTTGTGCATCATATCATGAAACAAGGTGGTCATAGCTCGTTGATACGTGGCTCCGGCGTTCTTCAAACCGAAGGGCATCACTCGATAACAGAATGTTCCCCAAGATGTGATGAATTTTATCTTCTCCATATCCTCGGGTGCCATCTTAATCTGATTATATCCGGAAAATCCGTCCATAAACGAGAAGACATTGAATTTAGCTGTATTGTCTACCAACATATCAATGTGTGGTAGAGGGAAATCATCTTTTGGACTAGCTTTATTCAAGTCTCTATAGTCCACACACATCCGGACTTTTCCATCTTTCTTAGGCACGGGCACAATATTGGCCACCCATTGAGGATATGTAGAAGTCACCAGGAACCCCGCATCAATTTGCTTATGAACTTCTTCTTTGATCTTCACTGCCATATCAGGATGAGTTCTTCTGAGCTTCTGCTTTACAGGCATGCACTCAGGCTTTAGAGGTAGGAAATGTTGCACAATATCAGTATCTAGACCAGGCATGTCTTCATATGACCAGGCAAAGACGTCAACATATTCTCGTAGCAACTTAATCAACCCCTTCTTAACAGATTCTTCCAGGAGTGCCCCAATCTTTACCTCTCGCACACAATCTTCAGACCCCAAGTTGACTGTTTCCAGATTCTCAAGATGCGGCTGAATGATCTTCTCTTCATGCTCAAGTAGCCGGGTGATCTCATCAGGAATCTCTTCAACATCATCTTCCTCTGCCTCAAATACAGGGAATTCAAAATTGGGAGATGATGTTGGGTCATTATGTTCAATGGGTTTAGAAATCAACCTGAATAATGATTTTTGGATATGAAAAGCTTTAGAATTCAAACAAGGCAAATCATTATGCAGATGAGAAGGTTGATTTTATTTTATTTTTTAGGGTTTTATGTGATCACCAATTTCATGCAAAAACAAAAAGGGAAAATAAATGGAAAAACAAACATTTAACATGAATTTATTGCATGAAAATATCATTGTATTTATGTTGCCAGCAATGTCATCACTCCTCCTTTTGGCATGGGAGAAGGGTTTTCAAACAAAGTGATTATTACGTTGACTTATGGACAACTGTTGGAATATCCACAACGACCCAATTGTTGCAGACCCCACCAGGGATAATGAAGTTGCCAGCGACCCACTTCCTCTTTCAGCTCGCGGTTCTCTTGCTCTAAGTGATCCATAACTCTTGAAATATTGGCTCTAGTGTAGTACCGGTGAGTCAGCTTGTCTTCAAAATAAATGAAGGACACAGAGTTAGACCACAGGGCAAGGGACCGGAAACAAAACCTGCTTATGCATATGATGCATGCAATGCTTGTGCATATGATTTGTTTTTTATTTCAAAGGAACTTTAGAGTTTTATTTGCAAATTCTGGAAATATTAAGCATTTTATCACATATGGAAATATCTCATCAAATAACATCAGGGAAAAGAAGTGCAGCATTGTTAATCATATACAGTAGAAAAGGAAAATAATCATCCTATGGATCCCTAGAAACAATCATCTAAAGCTCGGGACACAGGAAGATAAGATGCGCGAAGCCTCTTCACCTCCCTCTCATAGGCTGCCTCCATATCGGCCTTCTCTTTGGCGAGTCAATCATACTTCCTCTTCCAGAACTTAGAAGACTGAGGAAGTAGAGAAGTCCATACATCATCAGGGTCATCAATAACCTGATGCTCAAGAAACTCAATCAACGCATCCTTCTCCTTAATCTGCTGAAGCAACTCTTCACGTTCACGGATCCAGGCACGTGAACGGTCTTCGTCTCTCAACTCCTCTACTCCTTGATTAGGGAGGGTTGAAGGCCTAGCCATAATCATAGGTGTAGGTCTCGGATACTCGTCAGGCATGAGATACTCAGACACCCTCTTTCTAACCCAAACAGTGTAAGGCTCCAAAGCGATGCAATTCTTAGGACCCAACTCTTTCCTTCCTTTCCTATGAATCTTGCGCCAAGCGCGGACCATCCTAGCTTTCAAGCCTTGGGGATCTTTACCATCCTGAAAGAATACACCCTCTAACAGAATGTTATTGGGTTTATCCTTTAGGAGGAACCCAAGCTGCCGACGTGCCAAAACAGGATTGTAGTTAATACCACCACATGTACCAAGAAGAGGTACATTGGAGAATTCGCCACAAGAGTCAATAATCTGTACACCATCATACACACGGTTATACCAAGAGATATCATCATTAGTGAGAAACATGAGTCTCGTGGACCACCGTAGACATTCCTTGTTCTCCTGGAAAGCGACCGTCTGAGGTAAGTGAGAAATAAACCACTTATACAACAGAGGCAAACAACATACAATGGTGCCACCACCCTTTGCATTCCTCATATGCAAAGAGAAATAGGTATCGCCCAACAGAGTCGGAACGGGATTAAGAGTAGAGAAAATCCTAATAGCGTTCACATCCACAAACTTGTCGATGGTTGGGAATAATACTAGCCCATAGATGAGAAGTACAAATATGGCCTCAAATGCGTCCTCACTCATGGCCTTCCCATACATAGTAGCTTAAGCAATGAGGAACTCAGAAGGGAGATCTTGAATTCCACCTTTGGTAGTCATATGAGCACCAACCAGAGATTCATCTATGTGCAACATGTCTGCTATCTCTTGTGAAGTAGGAATACTCTCCAAGCCACTGAATGACACTTGATCCAGAATATGTATACCCACAAGATAAGCATACTCCTCAAGGGTAGCAAAAGCTGGAAATCCGGAAACGTGAAGCAACGGTACAAGGGATCATAAAACTGCACCAATACACTCATCAATCCTTCATCCACCTGAGTGGTCAGAAGAGGAAGAAGCTTCCCGAAACGAGCCTTGAAACCCAAGGGATCTAATACATAAGATGTCAAATTCCTTAACTCTTTCAAGTCTGGTTGTCTGAAACTGTACTTCTTTGTATTCCTTCTTTGTCTTTCGATGTCTGAAAATTTTGCAAATAAACCCCCTTAAGTTCCTTGAAAATTTTCTTATTATTTTGATGATATGAATGCAAATGGGTGCATGAATGCATGAATGCAACAATCAGACTCAAGGATCAAGCAAAGCACACCAAACAAAGGTCATGGGATGGATCATGTTATCCTTAATATCAATCATCCATTTTGGTGGATTATGGTTTACACCTTATCAACACCCAAGTTCCATTGATATTAAGGATACCTGAACGGATCAACCATGAATCAAGGGTTTGTTGCAAGTCACGAGCATGGAGTTTAGGTTAAGAACCACCCAAAGGGAGTGTACTAGGGTTTAACCTGCCAAACATGTTCTACAAGAGGTTCCCATAGTCATCATTCCATCTTTTGGATATTATCGGAGAAACGACTACTCGTATTCGAAAAATAATCTCAAGAGAGACTCTTATGAGTGTAGTATCGCGTAACAATCGTGTCATATCTTACACTTGAACGACCATCGCACTACATCCTAAGAATAGGCCAAGATGGGCTTGGTAAACTAAGGTCCTTGGCTTCTAAAGTCTATATTGGAAAGAGTAATGTCTAACCACAACTTACTTGTGTGACATTATTGATCCCAACATGACCTCCACCAAGTGAATGGACTTGCAAGTCAACTTGCTAAGGAATAACTCCACACAAGTCGACAAGACTATGCCATTCTCCTATCCTAGGTGCACTCGAGTTCGGGTATAAAACTCATCTTACGAAGATCACCAAGCATACAAGGAATTAATATTCAAACAATTCAATCATTACATACAATACAGTAATCCCAAATTGCACAAAAATATGTCACAAAAAAAATATACAATACAATACAACAAAAATGAAAAGTAGGCAAAACCCACTAGGCAAATTATTTGTCCCCAGCAGAGTCGCCATTTTTCTGTAGCGGGGTATTCGTTACCATTAGAGATATTGACTAAATCCAAGGTAAATCATACAAGTCGAGTCGCCACCGCACTTCTATTTATCCAAAGGAATGGTTAGAAAGCGAACAAAAACCTAAAAGTTTTATCGAATCAAAAACTAGTAAAAATGTCAGAGATCTGGGTAAGGGGGTTGGTTATGCAATGGGAAGGTGTTAGGCACCCAAAGCATCCTAGGGAGCCTTTTTCACACTTGTTGTAAGGTTTTTTTTTTTTTTTGTGAAAATTTATTTGTGCAAACATGATTGAAGGGATGAGAAAAGAATATACAAATTTATTTACATTTTGTGTTTGAATGGATGAACCCATTGCCTACGTACCATCTTAAAAAAGGATTAGGATCAAAACCTCGTAGTTCGGGGTAAAAAAATTCAAAAAAAAGTTGGTGAATTGATTGGTCCAAAAAACCTTAAGGTCTTTTGTTATCAAAGGGAGAAAACTCAACCTAAAACCACAAATCCACCATGTGAGGATAGCTTCAACATGCTAGTGAGGGATTAACCCAAAAATAAGCATGGAAGACTCATTGTCCATCACTAAGGATAAAGGTGAGTATTATATCTACCTCAAGGACAATTCAAACCTAATAGCTAATGGTTATAAAAAAAAGGGTTTGATTAAGAAGGTGGCCATTGAAACCACCAAAAGTATTTGAATGGGTTATATTTACCAATTAAAAGTATTTACAAAAATATGGTCAAAGTGGATTAAAAGGTTCAATTCAGAATAAGTGTTATAAAAAATAAGTTTTGAAAATCAAAAGCATAAGGCTTAGGTTTCTAATGTTGAAAACAAAAGTTATTGTTTGCACAAAAAGTTTTGGCTTGGGTTAGAATGGGGAGAAGAAAAAAGAAGAAGGGTTAAATTCCTAAACATACAAGAGATAAGGGAAAGGAAAATAAAACCACATTAGGAGTTCCCCTCTTGAGATCATATTGATGATCCAAGTAGCTCCCATCCTTTGGAATAAGCAATCACAAACAAATATCTCAAGCCATTAAGCACAGGTAATCGGAATAAACCTCCAGGGGGTATCCCACAAATAAAGTGGAACACCAGGCCATCTCTGCAAGATTCATGTGAGCCCTCACAAAAAAAACTCAACAAACGGGTTAGAGAATAAAAATAGGGTAATCAAGAGTTGCCCCCAAATCAAAATGTAACCACATGAATCATGCCCTTTCAATTCACAAAAAAAAAGCTCACAAAAAGCAACCAAGGGCAGGAGGCCTAAACCTCTTGTCAAACACATACAATTAAAAGGGTATCAAAATATTTCAGGTTGAAAATATAAAGTAGTGGAAATAGGGCATACCTAATTGGGGAGGATCGATTGAAATTGAGTTGCACTCGTGAGGTTTGCAGAGCAATCTGAGGGTTTATATGAGAGGGAATTGGTTCTTTGCCGATGAGTTCCCTTCAGCCTCTGGAGGTTGCTCTGAACTCTGTTAGCTCTTCTCTCACTTTCTTTTTCCTGCCAGGGTAATAGGAATGGCATGTCCTTTTGTTGCACTGAAACTCTGAATTTATAACCTGGTTTTTGTGGACCTGTGGGCTCAAATGAGAGAGGCCCAAGTCCAAAATTATTTTTGTTATATATATATTTTTATTTATTTATTTATATATATATATTTTTTATTATTATTATTTTTTTTTGTTTTTCTTCTTTTTATTTATTTATTTATTTATTTATTTTTAGTAAATAAAAGTAAGAGAAACAATGATGTATAATTCAAGCATGCTTGGTGATCTCAAACCAATCACAAGGAGTCCCACCCAAAGGCAAAGGGAACCAAGATGCTCATGATCCTTGAGGCTATGCAAATGCAATGTTATGATGCCATGAGGGATCTTAGGGTCAAAATTGGGGTCTTACAAGCGTGTATCCACGGTCGACCCAACAAGCAACTGTATGCCGGCTGAATGTCCATGACATAGAACACAGACTTGAACACCTCGGGACCAATCTTCACAGGGAGCTCAACTTCCCCAAACACACCCCTCTTAGAGCCATCAAACGCTCTAACCACCAAATCAGTCGGCCTCAAAACCACTCCTTCGCAGTCCAACTTAGCCAGGGCCTTCTTAGGCAACACATTGAGTGACGAGCCTGTATCAACCAGAACATGCGAAAGCACAACTCCTTTACACTCCATCGAAATGTGTAATGCCTTATTGTGATTACGCCCGTCCACATTTAGATCGAGATCAGTGAAACCCAACCCATGGCTAGCATTGACATTTGAAACCACTGTCTCCAACTGATTCAACCATAATCTCTTGCGGGACATAGGCCCTCTTCAAGATTTTTAACAAATCATCTCTATGGCCTTCTGAGCTCAACAGCAAATATAATATTGAAATTTTGGACAGAGTCTGCTGCAAATGATCAACAAGTTTATACTCAGACTTCTTGATAATCCTTAAAAACTCCTTGGTTTCAGCATCAAGCTCATTCTCCGGCCCAACAGGCGCCGGTGCCGCTCTAGGAGTACCCTCATTCACCACCTGTTTACCTTTTGCCCTGGCTAAAGCCTCGGCCTTATCTCTCTGTTCTTTTTCTCCATCCCCACCTCTCAACGTATCGGGCGTAAACAACCTCCCACTACGAGTGAAACCACTAAGTCCGACATTATCCACCTTTGAAACGGTGGTATCACTTGCAGCCTGATCTTCCCTCTTTTTTCCATTACAATACACCTCCACACCATAGTCCCACGGCACAGCATCATCATTTTCATATGGAATAGGTCCAGGCACCGTGATGGTAACTGGAGCCGCATCTGTCGGCACTGACAAGTGGACAGGATCAAAATAAATGGTTATTGTTGAAACATCCTCCTTCTCCAAATCAACTTTCTCAAATCGGAGACTTCCCTCATCCATCATCTTCTGAACCGTCTCCCTCAACATTACACACCCATTTGTAGTGACAGTGCAAGCAGCACAACAATCATCACAACCAGAAAAAACTCCATTTTCTATCAGACGTCTCTTGACCACAGACATTGGAGTCCTCAATTGATCCACGTCCGTCACCCCAATTTTCCTCTTATCCTCTGAAATTGCATTCACCCCCATCTGACCATGCGTTGGCATGGGATTAGCATTAACATTCGGCGATGGTGCAAAATTGATGGCCTTAGAGTCCACCAGGTCTTGAACCACATGTTTAAAGGCCTTACAACCCTCAACATTGTGCCCGGGAGCACTAGAATGGAATTCGCACTTGGCGTTCTCATCATAACTGGCAGGCCTCTGATCTTGTCTTAACGGAGCCAACGTCCTCAGCTATACCAACCCAAGATCCTTCAACTTCCTCAACAGAAAGGCATACGTCATGGGTGGCGTATCAAACTGGCAATCAGTCATCCTTCCTCTCACTTGGTACCCAACTCTCTGTGTTCTCTGTTGAAATGGCTGTTGTTGCTGTTGCTGTTGTGCGAGTTGATTATCAGCAGGAATCGTTACTGCAGTGTCATGCTGGTAGTAATGATTCCTACCATGTCCTTTCTGGGCATACACAACACTCGAATCACCCTCTTTCTTGCGCTGACCATTACCAAAGGGATTCTTTACTCCAGACGACGGAGCATTTCCCTGTATTTTCCCCATTCTCAGCCAACTTTCAATCCTCTCACCAGCCACTACTATATCTGCAAAGTCGGTAACCGGACATCCCCCCATCCTTTCAGCAAAAGTCCCCTAAAGGGTACCTATGAACAAATTCGACATCTCTCGATCCACTAATGGAGGTTGAACTCTGGCAGCCAACTCTCTTCACCTTTGTGCATACTCTTGAAACCCTTCATTCGGCTTTTGAGACGTACCCTACAACTGGGTACGGCTGGGTGCAATGTCAGCATTAAATTGGTACTGTTTGAAGAAAGCATCCCCCAAATCCTGCCAGCTCTTAATATCTGATGATCTCAACTTGGTGTACCACTCAAGAGACCCACCAGATAAGCTATCCTGGAAGAAGTACATCCAAAGCTTCCGATCCATGGTGTAGGCAGATATCTTTCGGACAAAGGCCTGAAGATGAGTTTCCGGGCAAGAACTCCCATTGTACTTATCAAACATGGGCACTTTGAACTTCTGTGGAATCACAATCCCCTCAACCAGCCCCATGTTTGTCATATTAATAGTCCCAGGAGAGGTATGGCTTTCCAGAGCCCTGATCTTTTCTGCTAGTACCTGAATCTCTTTATTCGGCGGTTGAACACCATATTGACCGAACTGCTCATTCAGCATAGAGAATTGATCCTCTTCCTTATCCTCCATAGTCCCACAGAAAGGAGGAAACTGAGTGTCCTTTAGAGTGTTGCCCACAGGACCTAGTCCACCGCCTGCAGCAAAACCAAAACCACCACCATTATTGAGGACTACACCAGCAGTAGCTTCCTTCCTTCTGGGATCGCCACCATCCCTAGAACCACCAGGACCATTGTTGGAGGTACCCTCTTGATTATTGCCACTATTGGCAATCGAAGTCAGCTCAAGCTTCTCCACTTTATCGGCGAGTGCTTTCTGCCCCAAGGCGAACCCTTGCATGGCGTTGATCAACTCACTCATCTTCTCTTTCAGCTCGAGAATGTCAGCGTTGGGTGGATCCATCATTCTGGGTTTGTTGCATCTGGTAAAGTATCTGTGCGGACGAGCTACGTGCAGAGGAATGATTCTGCGTGCACGAGCAATGATTCATGAGTCAATCAAACATGTTAGATACTTACACCTGCAAAATAGAAGACAAGTTATTATGATTCATGCATGAATGCAATGTCTATCCGTATGAGGAACATTTTGTCCTTCGATCCTGGCTTCATTGAGACGGATAATAATTCGACGGCAACATTCTGATGTAAATCATCTGGCTTTGCCATACAGAACAGAAAATTTTGTTTTAGCAAAGATATCACCCGACCATGTGTGTGTTAAGTAAGTGCAACACGGAAAAGCAAATAAAGCTTTGAGACCAATCACTGAATGATAATAACTACTGTATAACAAAAGTGCGCAAC
This sequence comes from Lathyrus oleraceus, assembly GCF_024323335.1. Lineage (NCBI taxonomy): Eukaryota > Viridiplantae > Streptophyta > Magnoliopsida > Fabales > Fabaceae > Lathyrus > Lathyrus oleraceus. Next base: position 327,842,452 of record NC_066583.1, read on the forward strand.
ACGTGCGAGAGTCATATATCATATCTGATACAAATCAAATTTACAATCCTCCAGAATCGGAAAGAAATACAAGCAAGTTAATTCCGTCAACATGCTTGACGGTAATCCAACACATGATAACAACTGCAATAAAAGTCTAATCTGAAGAAGGTCCCACAGAAGGCTCTGCATCATCAACCATCCTGGTAAACTTCATAGCGAACCTGAGCTCAGTATTCTCCTGCTGAAGTCTTCCCACCTCTTTCTGGTGAATCTTCATCTTGACGGAAATAATGATCCCTCTCGGCAAGATAGTGATCTCTCTCGGCCATAATCTTCGCTTTCTCTTCTTCCTTAACCCTCAGCTTCGCTTCCCATTCTGCGGTAAGGGCGTTGGCTCTAGATTCCCTTTGAGTCTTCACAAGGACTTGTCTCATCTTTTCATCTTCAATGACTTTCAAAGCTCTAGCCAATTTCTCCTTGGTAAGGTCGTGCTCCTTCGTAGATGACTCTAAAGCTTGGCTGATCTTACAGTAATAGGCGGTGTCTTTCTCAAAACGCTTCACCTCCTGAGCATATTTCCTAGCCTGGTCTTCTGCTTTCCCCTTGATTTCCTGATTAGCCAGTTGAATTCCAGCAACACTCATTTCTATCTCAGTCTTCTCTGCTTGCAGTTGATCTCTTGCCTTCCTCATCTCAAGAAATTCTTCCATACTGACAGAAGAACGTGGCTCCTCAATCAACAGATACCAAAGATCACCCACAGGAAATGGAAGACGAGTGAGCTCGACCCTCTTTCTGAGCCAATCATCAAATGGAGGAAAAGACCTGTTATTAGCTCTACCAAAAGGAATCTTGCCTTTCCTTTGAATGTTGCGCCATGCATCAGACACTTGCCTCAACAATGACTGATTACCCTTAACCGGGAAGTAGAAAGACTCCTGAATCTCACGCTCGAGGGGAGGAACCTCCATAGCAAATCCCATTTGTCTCTTAAGAAGCGTCAGGTTATAATTAATACACCCTTGGACTCCTATAAGAGGCACGTTGGGACAACTCCCGCAACTGCAAATAAAGTCTCGTCCAGCCACATCAATGTGAGTCCAAACTATGTCCTTGGCTCGCAAACCCATCAACTTGGTTGCCCAATTTACAGTATGATCAAAAAAGACAAAGGCACCCTTGGAAGGCAAATATCCCATGAACCACTCATATATAAATTGAGCTCAACATCTGACTAAACCTCCACGCCGCTTCTCGTTCCGATTATGGACCGAATAATAAACATCCCCGATCAAGGTAGGAATGGGATTCCTTTGAGCAAACACCCGGATGGCATTAATATCCATAAAATTCTTCTGATTAGGGAGCAGGATATTTTGTAAATGCTTACGGCAAGCAAAGCACAAACAATCTTCCAATCACCCAAAACAACATGTTCCTTGGCTTTAGCCTCCAAGAAACTCAGATGAAAATCAGGCAACTTTTCCTTCTCCTTCAAACCTTTCTTGGTCACTTCTGGGCTCAAATAAAGAGCACGAGAAATCTCAACAACATTAGGTTCTTCCTTAGTAATATAAAAAGGAATATGGTTTCTGACCCAAATGCCCAGAATACTTGCATAATCCTCCATCAAAGGTCCCAACAAATAGTCTGGGAAGACAAAACATCTCAAACCCGGATCATAAAACTGGAGAAGAGTATGGAGGGCACTCCTATCCCCATCCGTGAGCCTGAAAACCATCTTCATAATATTGCCATAAGCCTCACGGATTATCCCCACATGGTCAGGTGTAATCAATGCTATCATACCCTTCAGCACGCTAATCTCTGGATCGAAGAAACTGTATACCACATCATCTTTTAAGTCGGTCCTCATATCTGGAACAAAGATGTCTCTCAACCAGGATCTCAATCAAGAATGTACCCTGCATATGGATAAACATGAGTTAGATGCGGATAAATGCAAAATGGGAATGATGCAGATGCATGAATGCAATGCATAGTGCCATCCTCTAAGACATCTGAACACCAACTGTACGGAAATTCCGGTCTCTGAACTGATCACAACCATCCAAGGGACTAAGTAACCACAAATCCAACTCGGGTGATCCGAAATAAACGGAACCGGAGGATACATCACCATCATCACAGGAAAGTCACTGAACGGAAAGCAACAAGATCCTCTGAACAAGTAACCCCAAATCCAACTCAAGGGATCCGAAATAAACGGAACCCGCTCATAAATACCACGGACAGAACTCCGGCGTCTCAGAAATAAATCCATAAATCTAACTTATAAATAGAACCCAAATTACGGACCGAACCAAAGTCACCATCAAAGAGTCGCCAATAGAACCTGTATCTGTAGGAATCAAACCCCTCCCCTCACAGGGGAATTCTAATAAGGTCATCCTAAGGCGGATAATGGTCTCGACAATTGGACAAGATACTCAACGGGTTTGCCCTTTCGGATGTGCCGTGCAGCTCTAATAAGATCATCTAAACCAAAGATCCGGGAAATAATGGTCACCGAAGTCAACAACTCAAAAGAGATAACCCAACCATAGTGGAAACCCCACAAGGAAGAGCTTTCTCAAAAGAACCTCGTCCGGCTGTGGTATGTCACGTCTCAACATCGTGTTGATCCAACATAAGCAGAGACATGAGACCACGCTAATCCTAGGTGTATACTCGGGCCTGGGTTTTAGCCCCACTCAGAACACCCACCCCCAAATAAGAGAAACCACACCTGTCAAGAATCCAACACGGTGATAACATGATGCATGCAAACATATATGCAAATATATACAATCACAGTATAATAATCACAAATGCAATAAATAAGCAGTAAAAGCAACCCAGACTACCCTAAAAACTACGCTAGAGAGCGCTAGGATTGACTCGCTTAGGGAAGATGGACCAGCAAGAGGTCAACAGAGTAGTCCTCAGTAGAGTCGCCAGCTGTCGCAACGCGAAAAACACCCGGCGGAAAAAATACAGAGCCGCCACCGACGTTATTCATCATATGACGGAAAGGGAGCGCAGGACTAACCTAAGAAAGGGAAAGGAATGGTCTTACGACCAGAGATTACAAGGTACGGGAGTCGGTTACGCAAGGGGAAGGTGTTAGCACCCCTCACGTCTGCCGTACTCGACGGGATCCACGCTCAAAAGATAGCTCAAAGGAAAGGAAAAGGATTGCTAATAAACTGCTCAAAGAAATTGCACAAACTGGAATAATAAACAGGTGAAAAAAGAAAGAAGACGGAGGAAATGGACTCGGCAGGATGTTGCATCCTGGGCCTATGTAGTTTGTCAGAAACAAACATCAGAGTCAACGTAGTTCGGGAAAAGGGAGACATGCTCGCTAGGACATCGCATCCTATGCCTACGCATCTTCTCTATCCAAAGGAGAATCAGAGCACTCATAGCTCGGCTAACGCACGCCGAAACAAGAGATCGAAAAGGGACGCAGAGACGTCAAAAGACACACTCAACAGGAAACAGAATGCCAATACATGGACTTACTTCCGAATCCTAACACCAACCAAACAAAAGGAAACAGAATGCCAATACATGGACTTACACCCGACTCCCAACAATAACAAACAAACAGGAAACAGAATGCCAATACATGGACTTACATCCGACTCCCAACAATAACAATCACAAATGAACCCCGAATATAAACCCCAACTGAATAACAAACACCACAAATGATCCCCAATATAAACCCCAAGGATGAATCCCAAAGTGACTAATAACCGTCATAAATGAACCCCAAGGATGAACCCCCATACGAATGACAACCGTCATAAATGAACCCCGAATAATAACAGAAGAAATCCCCAAGGTATAAACATACCACACACGCCCACGCTGGACAAACAAGTACTCACACCAAAATAAATAAGAGGGTGAACACACACAAGACAACACAGCAAAAAAAGAAAAAGGGTGCCCGGAGAGATTGCTCATAACCTCCTGCCTACGTATCTCATCTGGTATGAGAATCAGGGCGACGTAGTTCCCCTTAACAGGGGTAAAACACTCTCCTAACCAGAGACCAGGGAGACAACAAACTAATAGGGAGACTAAGACTGGATCCTAATAGTTGTCATGCAATCAATCATACAACTCCTACAGAAATGGAGATGAGAAGAGGAAAGCAGATAAACACACCAGCACAAGTGAACAAGCATCACACACTATATCCATACAAGAGGCCCAAACAATGGGTGGGCTTTAGTCAAGAGGGGTCATATCAACCTCGACAAACAAGCCAAAACTGTAAGGGTAATCAACTGGGCTCTTAACCACTGACATTGAACGTCAGGGTGAGCAGATCAAAATGGTAATGAGGATGAGACCTCATAGCTCTTAACCCTGTCCAGGGTGAGCTCATGATATAGAAAGCGTGGGGATCCAGAAAGTGGGATCCTATTCCACTTGACAGACTCTGGACAAAGATTTGGGGCACATGTTCAGAAGCATCAGCACGTAGTGCGAGCATAAAGAACGACACACTGAATAACGGGGGAGTGGCTGCTAATCCCTTCTATCCGTCAATTGCATCTTCTCTTGGAGGTCTTATCAAATAAAACATGCCTCTTCTTGGAGGTCTTTGGGCACAATTTTAAACAAACATAAACAGAGCCTCTGAAGGAGGACTTGCCAGCAAAATGCCTGCCAAAAAGGTGACAGGACTTCCAGACTACATGAAGTAAGAAGCTAACTACCTGAGTGGTGTGTCAACCACAATCCAATGCTCAAGCAAGAGAAAAAGCAAGCAAGCAACTAAGGTACCTGTACAAAGACTAAACAGTTAGTACTTCAGTCATAAAACCAGAAAATAAGCAGTGAAACCCTCTAACAGCTACACAATTCAATGCATAATGCCCAAGCACTCAAATGAACTCATGAGCTCACCACATCACTTAAAACCCTACAAAACAAACATAAGTCAGAACTCAATTCATTTTGTATCTCACAAAGTGAGAACAAATCCCACCATCGATGATAAGTGTCCAAACCTGAAACAAAAGACCAAGTTAGTTCATGTACAAAACCCTAGTACAAAGACAAGATTAAAAACCAAACCAAATAACCAAACCAGAACCCAATCTTCTACACATCATACATTCAAACACTCCCCAAAATGTCCTCAAAAGGACCAGCATCAAATCAATAACCAAGTGCCTCAACTGGCCTATGCCATGCAAGGATCAAAAATGTGCACAAAATGAACTTCCAACTTAGAAAATTCATATCAAATCAGAAATGAATGCAATGACTTTGAGATTTTTTGTACAAGTTCCTCATGCCATGAATATTCAACATGCAAAAAATCAAGTCCAGAATGGTTAAAATGATATGTGAACAAAAATGCACCAATCCAATGTAAAAAATGTGACACAAATTGTCACATTTTTCTCTATGTGTCAAAAGTGATGATAACATATGAGAAAAAATCCAAAATAGTGACCAAAAATTCACATCATGTATGAATATTATGCATGCAAAAAATTGGATCAGAAGGTTCAACATAGAGAATTTCACAACACATTGAATACACCATATCAAATTAGCACCACATGGATTCAAAAATTCACACATGAAAATCCAGCCAGCAAAAATTCATGAATTTATCATCATAAAAAAGTAGACATCCATAAAAAACTATGAAAAAAAATTGGGACTCATTTGGACCATTTTTGTATTTTTTATGAATTTTACAAAACTAACCAAAATAATTGAAATATGAAATGAAATTGGAGGGAAATGCTATATTCAAATTAAATCAGAAAAATCCACAACCACACGATCTGGCGTGCTTCTTAAATCAATGGTCCAGGTTTAAAACGTGAAACGCACCGTTTCACTTATTGCCATCATCAGCCCAGTCATCGGTCAAGCACACGCGTGGCTCAGTCAATTTCATCGTATCCAATCAATTTGCCACGCAGCACACACATGGCCTACACGTCAACCAAACCCTAAGCAACTTACAGACGCCAGAGCTACAGCTCCGGTCGTCTTCTCCGGCACACTCACGGTGGCTCCCACGGCGGCGCCACCATATTTTTTCCTGAAATTCCTCCAACCTATACCATTCGACGCGTCTTCTCACGCTGAATCCAAATCTCCTATCCATTTCTCCTAAATCTCCCTAGGTTTTGCGAATCGAAGAGAAAAAGTTTGTAGATCCAAACTTCCATTCAACACTACAACCTCAATTCTCAACCAATTTCAATTCTAAGCATATATCCATGACCTATGCAACACGATCTACCAATCTATGACTTAAAATCAGCAAAAGGAGGAAGTGAATTTCAACTCACCTGAAATGGAGATCTCTGAATTCGCGTCCTCTCAAGCTCATATGCTCCAGATCTACTCCTTTGAACTTATCTTGAAGCTTTGTGCAAAAAGAATTGGATGAAACTCCTTCGATCTACTTCAATTTCCAAATCCGTTCACTATGAGAAAGCTCTTGATCTGCTCGAATTCTCGAAGAATTGCACCAAATGATGGATGATTCTTGATCAGTGAAGCATGAGGATCAAGAATATGCAAGAATATTTGAGGTTTATGTGGAGAAAATGGAAATTCGAAGAGAGAGAAAATTGAGAGAGTTCTTGAATTTTCAGATCTGAAAAGTTAGTTATGGCAGTTATGGCTAGGGTTTTGGTATTTATACTCCATGCTAATCACACTGAAAATCAACTTAACCATCCATTAATCATGATTAGTGAATTCTTAAACCATTTGCAAAAAAAAATGAATAATGAGCTCTCATGGCCATAATGCACGTAAGAGATCCCATGCATGGCTTCTAATTCACTTATGGACATCCAAGGGTCAAGATTGAAGTGTTATTTTGCTTGTATCTTAAGTCAAAAATGAATGGTGAAGATTCACTTTAATTTGAACATGTGTGAAATAATGAGCATACAAACTTTTCCCATGCATGGCAAAAGCACATTTGAGATGTCTTGAACATGAGAAACATTTTGCCAAAAGAATGAACCAATTTGAAGCATTGTATCAAAAGTTATGCCATTTTAAATTTCCATGCACACCTTGTGATCAAATGACCATAACTCCTCAACCACTCATCATATGGACATGAATTAGGACTTTTTGGAAAGGGGAGACAAAGATCTACAACTTTCATGTTCACCAAAAATCAATTTGAAACTTCTTTGATATTGAAACGTCATGTTGAAAGTGGACCAAAAACGTGCCAAATTTGGAAACTTTGAATTATAGGTCATTTCCATTTTTAGTAACTTTTGCCATGACCTTTGAATCTTCAAGATGGATGCTTAAAATGATGAATGGACCCCATTTGAACATGATTGAGGTGTCTCAACTCATTTCCCCACCTCATAGCCCTCAGTTGACTGCACAGTTGACTTTTTGGTCCTCAGATGACCTTGAAATGCCTTGATCCACTTGAGCCTCTACCACTTGGGGAAATTGCTCAAAAATGAAACCCTAGCTCATGTAAGCTCCTTTTAACAATCATGTGATCTTAATCCCAAGAAAATACCCCATACATTTGAGAAACCCTAGTGGGAAGAATGGCATTGATTAGGGTTGACCAGAGGTCACAACCCTAATCCAGAGGAACCTGAGGAAGAACTCTGAAACCCTTGATGATGATAGAACCATGATGATGGTAATATATCCTTGCAAACAAAAAGATGCTCAAGACCTTTGAAGAATCAAGAAACCCTAATTGAAGCCCATACCCTCAGATGGTTGATAATCAATTCATAGAGACCCTCAGGCTTGAATCATGTAACTTCTCCATCTTTTGAAAAGACCTTGGAGGATGACCTTCTTATTTCCATATGATATGCAAAATGCAATGCCTAATGCTCTAAGCATGAAATGCAATGTGTCAAACTAGTCTCAAGAAGAGGAGGGCAAATTTTGAGGTGTTACAAATATTACCATTTACTAGATAATAGACTCTCAGGGGACCAAAGCATCTATCTAGGTAAGAGCTAGAAATGGCCAAACAAATACTCGACCCGGTGAGGATATAACTCAGGGGAAGTGGTTCCATCCCGATAATTCACTGGGGAGGAAGCTGAAATAATAATCGTCCATGAGGAAATAACTCATCAGGGAATGAGAAAGGTTGAATTCTTTCTGCTTAAGGGGCTGACACTCTATAATTCAGGGAGGACAGACACACCAAATTTGCGTGGGGAAAAGATATCACCATAGCAGAGGATCGGAGAAAATAATGAATCAAAAAGTGAAATAATAATGTATAATAAAATATATGATGTATGAATGTATATGTATATGTATATATGACGATTATGCTGACAAAATGATCACAAAGGATACAAATGTCACTGATCTGAATCATCGCTATAACACTCGGCCAATCTCGACAGGATGGATGCATCAACTAGAGAAAAAGATAGGGATGAACATGAATCATCCATCACAAAACACTCGACCCTGACTGGGGAAAAAGAAAAGATCTGCTGAGGATCTGCATCATCAAGTCTGCGGAGAATTTTAGGTCAACACCATACAAAAATGGGAGACAACTTTGGAGAAGGAATAAAAATACTGCTCAAGAAACAGTGCTGGCGGGGTTCAAGAGTGAACTTTGCTGGCGACTTGAATCTACGCAAACCGTTGAGTATACACGATGACAAATCAGTTGGGGAGGTGATCATAAAACTCGGATGGAGAAACTGAATTGCTGTTGGGGATGAAAAAGTGGCTCAACCAACTGCTTGGGGAGGGACCAACAATGATCCTCACTTTAGGACTCACCTGTCCTCAGGCTGTTGTTGATATTCCTTACTGAAATCGATTGCTTTTTAGAAGTAATTGCTTTTATTATTTTAAGAAAAAATGATTTTAATTTTTATTGATTCAAAAATTTCAAAATTATCATCGTAAAAATTTAATTCTATTTAGCTGAAAAATAAATAAGAGCATAAACAATTGGATAAAAAAGCTCAACTTTATTTAATAGAATGGTAGCCTGTAAATGACGAGACTCCATAGATCTTTACAAAAGTAGAAAAAATGGTAATTTACATGGAAAAGGGCTAAATTGAATACAATGATCACTAATCCTTCTACTAACTTTAATGTCCAATGGGCTCTTGGCTTTGGTTGAAAATGGTGAGTCTGAGTTAACTGACTTGCTTAAGAATGGAGATCAACCGAATGCAGTTACTTGCCATAATCCCTAATTTTTGCATAAATTGACCCAAGGAGGGGTACTCAATCTATCGGGATAAATTTTCTATTTTATGTCTCTAATTTTTGCCTGGATCTCCCTTTCGGGTTTTCAATCCACCGAGACGCTCATTTTTGCCTAAGCCGCCCTTTCGGGTTTTCAACTTAGTGAGCTGTTATTTTCTTTTTAGGCGAAGTATTTCTTGACTGCATCGACATTCACGAGTCGAGTGAACTCTTCATTATCCATAGTTATAAGAATCAAATCACCGCCTGAAAAGGCTCTCTTAACAACATTTAGGCCTTCATAATTAGGCGTCCATTTGCCCCTAGCATCTGGTTTGAAAGATAAAATCTTCTTGAGCACAAGGTCACCTTTTCTAAACACATGAGCTATGACCTTCTTATCAAAAGCTTTCTTCATTTTGTGCTGATATAACTGTCCATGACACATGACAGTCAACCTTTTCTCTTCAATCAAATTCAGGCTGGTCATCTCTGGTTTGGCACCATTCAACTTCAGTCAACTTGGCTTCCATCAAAACACATAACGATGGGATCTCAACCTCTACTGGTAGCACAACTTCCATGCCATAAACAAGTGAGAAAGGGGTTGCCCCTATTGAAGTGTGGATGGATGTACGATACCCATGCAAAGCAAATGGGAGCATCTCATGCCAGTCTTTATACGTCACAACCATATTCTGAATGATCTTCTTAATGTTCTTGTTTACAGCTTCAACAGCCCCATTCATCTTAGGTCTGTAGGGAGAAGAATTATGATGTGCAATTTTGAAGTCTTTACAAAGAGCTTCCACCATGTTATTGTTCAAGTTCGATCCATTATCAGTAATGATCTTACTCAACACACCATAACGGCATATAATCGGATTCTTCATAAACCTCATAATAACTTGCTTGGTTACATTTATGTATGATGTTGCCTCAACCCACTTTGTGAAGTAGTCAATAGCCACTAGAATGAAAGGATGTTCGTTCGAAGCTTTAGGCTCAATCATGCCAATCATAACAATTCCCCACATGGAGAAGGGCCATGGAGAGGAAATGACATTCAACAGTGTCGGAGGAACATGAATCTTATCTACATAAATTTGACACTTATGGCATTTCTTCACAAACTTGCAACAGTCAGATTCCATTATCATCCAATAGTAACCTGCTCTCAACATCTTTTTAGCCATAGCATGTCCATTGGAATAACTACCAAAGGAACCTTCATGGATTTTAGTCATCAATAAGCCTGCTTCGTGTCTATCCACGCATCTGAGCAAAACCATATCGAAATTTCTTTTGTAAAGCACATCACCATTTAGGTAGAAGTTGCTAGCTAATCTTCTTTAAGTCTTCTTATCTTTCAAAGATGCCAAAGATGGGTAAATCTGACTTTGGAGGAAACCTTTGATATCAAAATACCATGGCTTTTTGTATTTGACCTATTCATAAAAAAATACACGAGCTGACCTATCAAGACGCATCACAGTCAAATTAGGAACCTCATTCCAAAATTTCACCATAATCATTGAAGCCAACGTTGCAAGAGCATCTGCCATCCAATTTTCATCTCGAGGGATATGATGAAATTCCACCTTTGTAAAGAAAGTTGAAATCCTCCTCGCATAATCTCTATATGGTATTAAATCGGGTTGATTCGTCTCCCATTCACCTTTGATCTGATTCACGACCAAAGTTGAATCTTCATAGACATCCAAATACTTGATTCTGAGATCAATGGCCTCTTCGAGTCCCATAATGCAAGCTTCATACTCAGCCATGTTATTTATACACTTGAAAGTCAATCTAGCTGTAAACAGGAAATGAGTGCCTTGAGGAGTAATAATCACTGCCCCAATACAATTACCATACTGATTAACAGCTCCATCAAATACCATGCCCAAACGTGAACCAGGTTCTGGCCCTTCTTCAAGTAATGGTTCATCACAATCTCTCAATTTTAAGTACAAAATCTCTTCATCAGGAAAATCATACTGTACTGGCTGATAATCTTCAATTGGTTGGTGAGCCAAATGGTCAGGCAATACACTACCTTTAATATCTTTTTGAGATCGGTATTCAATATCATACTCAGATAACAACATTTACCAATGGGAAATCCTCCTAGTTAATGCAGGCTTCTCAAAAATATACTTGATTGGATCCATTTTGGATATCAACCAAGTGTTGGTGTAAGCCCTAGAGGCCAATACATTTTGGTACTTGTATCGAATAATAAAAGGCATTCTCTTTATTATGGTTGATTAATAAAGTCCCTGGAATAGATAGTCCGTTTAATGTATTAAGTGTGACTTAATCATGAGAACACATTAAACATAAGGACATTATTCCTAAAGTATCCGTAGTCGAGCTTTAGTGTGAAGTGGGATAACATTAAAGCATTAAGACTATTATGTTTGTAGACTGATGATCACATCTCATGGATCATGGATAAAGAGTTATCAAGTCTTAAACATAGGTATGAATATTAAGAGTAATATTTATACCGGATTGACCCGCTATGAGAATACTATATAGAAAGTTATGCAAGGTGTCATAAGTTATTCTCATGGTGATAATAGTGTATTCCACTCTTCGACCTGAAACCACTATGGATCCTAGATGTAGAGTCGAGTGCTTTATTGCTGATCAAACGTTGTCCGTAACTGGATAACCATAAAGACAGTTGATGGGTACTCCACAAAGCATGCTGAGGGACATGAGTGTCCTAGATGGAATTTGCCCATCCTGCGTAACAGGATAAATGTCTATGGGCCCAATATTGAACTGGACAAGGATGACACGGTCTATACCTTGTGTTCAATATAGACATAAGGGCAAAAGGGTAATTATACACATAATTATTATCACAGATGGTTTTGTCAGATCACATGACATTTTCGTGTCTTGGGTAGCAGTGATGTGTTGCTAGATACCGCTCACTGTTTATTATATTAAATGTGTGATTTAATATAATTGCCAACGTCACGAAAACCTACAGGGTCACACACAAAGGACGGATTGATGAGAGATAGAGTAACTAAGGAATACCGTAAGGTACGGTGCCCTTAAGTGAGTTATAGAGCATCGTAAGGTACGATGTACTTGAGTAGAATACGAAATATGGTAAGGTACCATGAGCTTAAGTGATTTTGGGCATATTATAAGATATGGGCCAAAATACACTTAAGTGGGCTTTTAGCTTGAAGCCCACACAAGTGGTTCTATAAATAGAACCCTTGTGCAGAAGCAAAAATTTGCGGTTGCATTATTTTCGTTTTCTCTCACTCTCTCTCTCTCACTCAAAGCCTTCATTCGTACCAGCTAGCACTGAGATTGAAGGAACCCGTTCGTGTGGACTGAGTAGAGACGTTGTCATCGTTCAACGTTCGTGATCGTTTAGTGGATCTGCATCAAAGGGTTTGATCGTCACAAGAGATCTGCATCAAAGGGTTTGATCGTCACAAGAGATCTGCACCAAAGGTTTCAACCGTCACAAGAGGTAAATATTCTATCACTGATCATGACCATTCGTAAGGATCTCTAAAGGAGAAATTTTAATTTCCGCTGCGCTTTGGGTCGCAATTCTCCTTCAGTGGTATCAGAGCCACTTACGAAACCATGACTCGGATAGCTGTTTAATTTCTGTATTAATATGATTAAAAGACAGAATGAATCGATTAATTAAAAGGGTAATTAAATTTGGCATCATGAGTGTACGAGTTGGATGATTGATGTTGACTATGCTTCGGAATCCGACATTAGTATGGTGAAGCAGCGATACATCGATCGTCCATAGGTTACGCAATTGAGACCGATCAACTTATATATGATATAAGTAATCCTAATGCAAAGTACGGTATATGTGATATACTGTTTCTGTTTCATTCATTCGAACACTAAATGATTGTTTTCCTTTGAGCGATCAATGGTCATTTGCTTCGGAATCCGACATTAGTATGGTGAAGCAATGACCTGTTGATCAATCATACTGAATCAACAATCGAGGTGTGTTTGACGGTCTGAAATTGGCGCATTAGGGTTGGTGACGGCGCAAGGGTTGTGCCGTCAAAGAGTTGTGAATTTAGGGCTTTTTGGAACACGTCTGTTGACTGTTTCAAAGTTTGTTATTTTGGCTGCGTGAAGCTCGTGTGACGAGCATGTTGACTGTTTCAAAGTCTGTTATTTTGGCCGCGTGAAGCTCGTGTGACGAGCGTAACAAGCGTAACAAACTGGATGTGTGACGGTCGTAACACGCCCATGACGGTCGTAACAAGGACGTGACGGTCGTCACATGCCTTGTGACGGTCGTCACACTCACAGAATTCTAGGCAATTTTTGTTTTGACCTGTGACGGTCGTAACATGTCCTGTGACGCTCGTCACACTCACATGGCCTGTGACGGTCGTCACACTCACAGAGTCAAAAAAAAAAAAAAAAATTTGGGGTCTCTATTTTGTGCCTGCGCAAGAGTTGTGTGGATGCAAAAACAATGTCCATTTCAAATGAATTGTTCATTAAAATTTTGGACAGGGGCGCTGCCCCTCCAACCCCGCAAGGGCGCTGCCCCTTGACCCCCGGCCAACTCTGCGTAGTGTGATCGGTCGCCAAAATTTAATTTGGTTTTAATTAATTAAAGGAATTAAAATTTAATAATAACAATGTGTTTATTATTATTGCCTTGTGGTGATCAGTTATGGCCTTAGTTGTCCTTTATTTTGTTTTGGGTTTTTAAATACGACCTGCGTGTCGTGCCTCTCCTTTTGATCTCTTAATGTAACTTCTTTTCTCATCTCAATCCCTCGTATGTAAAACGAGTTTCTTCTGGAATGTAATGTTATGAAGAAAGAGAAGAAGACAATGTTATGAAGAAAGAGAAGATTTCAATATCAAAGGAGGACAACCTTGAAGATCAAAGGAGGACAACCTTGAAGATCTTGCTTGGAGAAGCTTAGATCGTTATTAGGTTAGCTTAGGTTCTCTCATTGGCTTGGGAGAACAATTGCGCTAGGGGCCATAACTGTTTCATTGTGTATGTATGTTGATGCATGTGAATGTATGTTGATGCATGTGAGAGACGATTTATATGATAAATAAGCCGGTGAGATCATAACAATTGCAATTCCCTCAAACTAAAATATTAAGTTTATGCTTTCCAAGTCTTAGCACTCATCAAGACTAGTATCGGATAATGTAGGTTTCGCCTACGCGAGGTGCATGATCTATATATTAGTATGGTGCGATGGGATAATTGTAATATCCAACTGCTAAAACGATGAGTCAAACTTAATTATAATTTTATTATATATGTTTAGAAGCAAGAGTTGGGAATAATCCATATGATGGATTGGAATAAGGAGTTATTCACCCAATTGAAATTTTCGAGAGTTGTATGAGATACAATTGGAAGGAGTTCCTACCTAAATAACCTAGTTTTGTGTAATCCGCCTACGCGGACTTAGAACGAAGTGAAATATGGATCTCGACCCACTAGAAAATCTTCCAACGGGATTTTCCGAATCAAATGATGAGGGTCATTTGTTTTGAGTAAAATAGTGGGAGCATATTTGATTAAAGGCCTAATTAAATATGTCAATGATACTTATATTTTCTTAATCCTTATGTAGATAACCATGACAGCAAACACCTCTAACAACATCTTGCGATCAATCCTTGACAAAGAAAAATTGTCTGGGACAAATTTTCTGGATTGGCACCGAAACCTGAGGATTGTCCTCAAACATGATAAAAAGCTGTATGTCTTGGAGAGACCTGTTCCTGAAGAGGAACCTCCTAGTTCTGCACCTAAGGCAGAAAGAGATGCTTATAAGAAGCATGTCGATGATGCCAATGAAACTGCTTGTCTCATGCTGGATGTCATGAACTCAGAGTTGCAAAAGCAACATGAGAGCATGACAGCGTTCGATATGATCGAACACATGAAGATGCTCTATCAAGAGCAAGCAAGGCATGAGAGGTTTGAAGTTTCAAAAGCCCTTTTTCAAGGCAAGTTAGCTGAGGGAGCCCCTATAAGTCCTCATGTGCTCAAGATGATTGGGTATGTGGAAAACCTTGAAAGGTTGGGTTTTCCCCTCGGAAAGGAACTTGCGACTGATTTGATCTTGCAATCGTTGCCAGATGGATTCAGTCAATTTGTCCTAAATTTCAATATGATTGATATGGAAAAATCTCTTCCTGAACTGCTCGCCATGTTAAGAACTGCCGAGCAGAATCTGAAGTCAAAAAGGAAGTCCATTCTGATAATCAGAAATGGAAAGAGACAGAACAAAAGGCCCACCAAGCAGGGTGATAAAGGGAAAGGCAAGGAAGTTGCCAAACCCAGACTCACTGTTGCTGCTTTGAAGCCTAGTGGAGGCATAACAAAGGGCAGGCACATGCTTCCATTGCGGTAAGACCGAACACTGGAAGAGAAACTGCCCAAAGTACTTGGAAGATGACAAAATCTCCATTCACAGGAAAAGGTGAAAGAGCTGATGATCTTTTGGGCCTAATACATACTGATGTATGTGGACCACTGAACATACCAGCCAGGGGAGGTTTTCAGTACTTCATTTACCGATGATTTCAGTAAATACGGTTATGTGTATCTAATGAAACTCAAATCGGAGTCCTTTGAAAAGTTCAAGGAATTCAAGAATGAAGTACAAAACCAACTAGGTAAGAATATTAAAACACTTCAATCAGATCGAGGTGGTGAGTATTTAAGCCTAGAGTTTGATGACCATCTGAAAGAGTGTGGGATTCTATCCCAACTCACTCCTCCTGGAACACCCCAATGGAATGGTGTGTCTGAGAGAAGAAATCGAACCCTGTTGGACATGGTCTGATCCATGATGAGTCACGCCGATCTTCCAAACTTCTTTTGGGGACATGTACTATCGACAGCAGCTTACACACTTAACCGTGTTCCATCCAAAAGGTTGATAAGACACCATATGAGATATGGAGTGGTAAGAGACCACATATGTCTTACATGAAGATTTGGGGTTGCGAGGTTTATGTGAAACGACAAATTTCAACTAAGCTTGAGCCCAAATCTGACAAATGCTTATTTGTGGGGTATCCTAAAGAAACAAAGGGATATTGCTTCTACAATCCTTTTGAGGGCAAAGTGTTTGTCGCTCGAACTGGAGTTCTCCTAGAAAATAATTTTATTTCCAAAGGAAACAGTGGGAGGAAAGTAGAGCTTGAAGAAATTCAAGAATCACAAAGCATTAATACACCTATGGAGGAATTAGAGCAGGAAACACAAATAGTTGTGTAAATAGCAATCTGCTCAAGTAGAACAAGACCAGCGTAGGTCAGGCAGGATACGTCACCTGACTAAGATATATGGATATCTGATCTAGGTGATGTATTACTCATGGATCAAGATGAGCTTGTGACCTACTCATGGAATCTTTGTTTTGATGAAACAGTAAAACAATATGGATTCATCA
The DNA here is from genome assembly GCF_024323335.1 of Lathyrus oleraceus. NCBI lineage: Eukaryota > Viridiplantae > Streptophyta > Magnoliopsida > Fabales > Fabaceae > Lathyrus > Lathyrus oleraceus. The sequence continues at coordinate 327,859,128 of NC_066583.1, forward strand.
AGAACGAAGATGAGCCTTGTGTCTACAAGAAGGTTAGTGGGAGCATGATCGTATTCCTGGTATTATATGTAGATGACATATTACTCATTGGAAACGATATCCATGCCCTGCAACAAGTAAAGTCTTGGTTGGGGAAATGCTTTTCTATGAAGGACCTAGGTGAAGCAGCCTATATATTAGGAATCAGAATCTATAGAGATAGATCATAAAATGCTTGGCCTGAGTCAGAGTACATAGACAAGGTGCTGAGACGCTTTAATATGAATGATTCCAATGGTTATGTGTTTTGCTTAAATGGTGGCGCTGTGAGCTTGAAAAGTTCAAAGCAAGATACAGTTGTTGATTCTACAACCGAGGCTGAGTATATTGCTGCCTCAAATGCAGAAAAGGGAGTTGTTTGGATCAAAAGTTCATTAGTGAACTTGGCATAGTCCCTAGCATTGTGGATCCCATTGGTCTCTATTATGATAACAATGGTGCTATCGCACAAGCCAAGGAGCCTAGATCTCACCAACGATCCAAACACATACTTAGACGTTGTGTGAAAATATGTAAGTTACCTACACTTGACAATGTTGCTAACCCACTGACAAAGCCTCTTGCGCAGCAGAAGCATGATGGCCATACTAGATCAATGGGCATAAGGGGTATGCCTGATTGGCTCTAGTGCTAGTGGGAGATTGTTGGTGTAAGCCCTAGAGGCCAATACATTTTGGTACTTGTATCGAATAATAAAAGGCATTCTCTTTATTATGGTTGATTAATAAAGTCCCTGGAATAGATAGTCCGTTTAATGTATTAAGTGTGACTTAATCATGAGAACACATTAAACATAAGGACATTATTCCTAAAGTATCCGTAGTCGAGCTTTAGTGTGAAGTGGGATAACATTAAAGCATTAAGACTATTATGTTTGTAGACTGATGATCACATCTCATGGATCATGGATAAAGAGTTATCAAGTCTTAAACATAGGTATGAATATTAAGAGTAATATTTATACCGGATTGACCCGCTATGAGAATACTATATAGAAAGTTATGCAAGGTGTCATAAGTTATTCTCATGGTGATAATAGTGTATTCCACTCTTCGACCTGAAACCACTATGGATCCTAGATGTAGAGTCGAGTGCTTTATTGCTGATCAAACGTTGTCCGTAACTGGATAACCATAAAGACAGTTGATGGGTACTCCACAAAGCATGCTGAGGGACATGAGTGTCCTAGATGGAATTTGCCCATCCTGCGTAACAGGATAAATGTCTATGGGCCCAATATTGAACTGGACAAGGATGACACGGTCTATACCTTGTGTTCAATATAGACATAAGGGCAAAAGGGTAATTATACACATAATTATTATCACAGATGGTTTTGTCAGATCACATGACATTTTCGTGTCTTGGGTAGCAGTGATGTGTTGCTAGATACCGCTCACTGTTTATTATATTAAATGTGTGATTTAATATAATTGCCAACGTCACGAAAACCTACAGGGTCACACACAAAGGACGGATTGATGAGAGATAGAGTAACTAAGGAATACCGTAAGGTACGGTGCCCTTAAGTGAGTTATAGAGCATCGTAAGGTACGATGTACTTGAGTAGAATACGAAATATGGTAAGGTACCATGAGCTTAAGTGATTTTGGGCATATTATAAGATATGGGCCAAAATACACTTAAGTGGGCTTTTAGCTTGAAGCCCACACAAGTGGTTCTATAAATAGAACCCTTGTGCAGAAGCAAAAATTTGCGGTTGCATTATTTTCGTTTTCTCTCACTCTCTCTCTCTCACTCAAAGCCTTCATTCGTACCAGCTAGCACTGAGATTGAAGGAACCCGTTCGTGTGGACTGAGTAGAGACGTTGTCATCGTTTAACGTTCGTGATCGTTTAGTGGATCTGCATCAAAGGGTTTGATCGTCACAAGAGATCTGCATCAAAGGGTTTGATCGTCACAAGAGATCTGCACCAAAGGTTTCAACCGTCACAAGAGGTAAATATTCTATCACTGATCATGACCATTCGTAAGGATCTCTAAAGGAGAAATTTTAATTTCCGCTGCGCTTTGGGTCGCAATTCTCCTTCACCAAGTAGTATGATTCAACATATACTGACGCAGATGCTTAGTAGCCCAAGACAATGCGCAATAAGTTTTTTCTAGCATAGAATATCGAGTCTCACAATCGGTGAATTTCTTACTGAGGTAGTAAATAACATAGTCTTTCTTTCCAGTTTCATCTTGCTAACCAAGAACACAACCCATACTTTCATCAAGCACAGTCAAATACACGATCAAAGGTCTTCCTTCAATAGGTGGAGACATAATCGAAGGCTCAAGCAGATACTCTTTAGTACTGTCAAAAGCTTTATGGAAATCCTCGGTCCAATCACAAGACTGATCTTTCCGAAGAAGCTTGAATATAGACGCATATGTGGATGTCATGTGCAATATAAATCTCGATATGTAATTCAAGCGGCCGAGAAAACCTCTGACTTGCTTCTCAGTTTTAGGCGCACACATTTGTTGTATTGCTTTGACCCTGCGGGATCAACTCTAATACCCTTCTTGCTGACAATAAAGCCCAACAACTTACCAGAACAAACTCCAAAAGTACATTTAATCAGATCAAATGGAGTTTGTACTTCCTCAAATGCTGGAATAAATTCAACAAATGTTCAACATGTTCTTCTTCATCATTCGATTTAGCAATCATATCATCAACATAGACTTCGATTTCTTTGTGCATCATATCATGAAAAATAATATTCATGGCTCTCTGGGATTTTGCACCAGCATTCTTTAAACCAAAAGGCATCACTCTATAATAGAATATTCCCTAGGGCGTAATAAATATGGTCTTCTCCATATCTTCGGGTCCCATCTTGATCTGATTATAACCGGAAAATCCATCCAAAAACAAAAAGACTTTGAATTTAGCTGTATTGTCTACCAACATATCAATGTGTGGTAGAGGGAAATCATCTTTCGAACTAACTTAGTTCAAATCTCTATAATCGACGCACATGCTACTTTTCCATCCTTCTTTGGAACATACACAATATTGGCCACCCATTACGGATATTCAACGGTAATAAGAAAACCAACATCAATTTCTTTTTCACCTCCTCTTTGATCTTTACTGCCATATCACGATGAGTTCTCCTTAATTTCTGCTTGACTGGTGAGCATTCTGGCTTCAACAACAATCTATGCTCCACAATCTCAAAATTCAAACCAGGCATGTCTTGATAGGACCAAGAAAACACATCTGAATACTCTCGAAGAAGATCGATCAACCCCTTTTTAGCCTCTGGACATAGTTGAGACCCAATCTTGACTTTCTTCACATCATCTTCGGAACCCAAGTTGATTAACTCAATTTTCTCTTCGAACGGGTGAATAGCTTTTTCCTCGTGCTCAAGTAGACAGGATACCTCATCAGACACTTCTTCATCAATTTCTTCCTCAACCTCAAACACAGGGAAATCAAAGTTTGGAGAGGGAGTATGATCATTGTATTCAATGGGTTTGGAAACCAACCTACATAATCATTTGATATTTTGATTTTAGAGAAGTGAATTGTGACCATATATTATGCAGATGGACAATTATTTATTTATTTATGTTTTTTGTGATTACCATTTTCAGAAAAGTAGAAAGATAAAAATAAAACATCATAGATGTGGATGAAATAGAATTGCATTTTATTGATGAAAATTGAAAAATTCCTAACAATGTTCACTTTTCCTTTAGGCATAGGAGAAGGATTTTTTTTAAAACAAATGAAAAAAAATTACTTAGAGTGATGGACAATAACAAGAACATCAACAACAACCCAATTGATGCAAGTCTTGCCATGCGTCACAAAGTTGACGCAGTCTTCATCTTCATCATCCTTAATCACGGCAGCTGAGTGTTGTTCATTACCATGGATGAACCCTATGCCATGGAAACTCGGTTGTACATGTAGCGGTAAATTCATGACCATTAAGCTATGGATAAACTTAACGTCAATTAAACCAGAGTCGCCACCGCGCTTTTATTGTTTCCAACGAAAAAGGGAAAAGTACGAACAAAACCCAAAGATAAGAAGTTTTCAAATCAAAACAAATAAAATGCCAGAGATTACATGTAAGGGGGTTGGTTACACAGAGGGAAGGTGTTAGCACCCAAAGTGTCCTAGGTACTCCTAGGGAGCCCTTTTTTGTTTGTACATGTGTTTTAGTATAAAATGATGTTTGCAATAAATAGAGTATGGGGATCAGAAAATAATTCATTAATTATATTTTTGTGTTTGACAAGACCTTCGGACTTGTGCCTACGTACCAACATAAAATGAGAGATCAAAACCTCGTAATTCGTGGTATCAATTTCAGAGTGATGAGTTACGTTTAACAAAATTTTAAGTTTGAGAGAGGCAAAAAAATGCCTAAAAGGGTTTGAGTGAGTGTTAGTTCTTTTTGTCTTTTTTTGAAATTTTAAGTCAAGTATAGTTAGGTTCATTTACATATTTGAATAAGAAAAAGAGTTTAAAAATGCAATGGCATAAGGCCAAAGTTTCTAATTTTCAACAAAGTCTAAGTTTAGAAATCACAAGCAAAGAAGGTTTTGAAAAGGGGGAGAGATTTGAAATTTAAGCAGTGGGAGGAGATGAAGAGACTAAGCCTAAGCAAAAATTTAAAAGTTAAGAGTTGAAAAGATATGACCAATGGGATGTAATCCAATAGACAAGAATGTCATATAGAAACCCAATTTTCCCTTGGACTTTTAGAATCAAGGAATATCACTACACAAATAGCAAGAAGAGCAAGGCATCAAATAAAGATAGCCACATCCAAGCTTAGCAACTTTATGATCTTCTTCATAATCTTCCCCATCTATCAGATGAAATAATCCTTTTAATGGCTCAGAATAAGTCATTAGTCACAGGTTCAGAATAACAATTGCATCAAGACCATGTTGCTGATGAACTCAAAAGGGATCTCAATACTTGCTTCAGATGAAAGTTCAATTCACAATGACTAGCTTCGGAAAAGTTGGCATTGGCCAAGTCCTTTTTACATAGGGAATGTTGCCAAATTCTAAGTCTAATGTCTCAGATCAAATCCATCAGTCCACACAAATCTTTTTTAGGGTTTTTGTTGTTATTATGTACATTAAGGTCAAAAGGCCACAAACACAAACAAAATACACAAACAAATATAATCACAAGATATGGCTCAAGTGAGAAAAGTGAAAATGGCATTAAAATAAACAAGTTAAATGGTATGAATAATGGAAAATGATAAAGACTTGAATTTAAAGTGCATAAAGTAAATGACTTGAAATTAAAAGTTAGTCAAATGTTAGTTGATTAGAAGTTAGTATTGCTTTTGCTTTTCAATTGTTTAAGTCATTCTTTGGAGAACACTCAACCCTCTATTCACAAGTATGGATCCTTGAACCAAGACATCTTCTAAAGGAAGGAAAAAAAGGCCAAGTTTCCATACAATACCATGAAAGGGGGGATAATTACAATCTCACTTACTAGAATGTTATGCTTTTGGGTCAAAATTTAGTGCTATGTTAAGCAATCGTAATTGGACTTATGTAGAAGTCACAACTATTTGAGGTCGGGCAATAGAAATTTTAGTGTTAATACATGTTAGATATATAGTACTATGAAGCATACTCCTAAAACATACCACACTTAAAAGAAAATGGCACAAGGGTGGACCTAATATCATCCTTACTTATATTGGTTTATGAACCAATTAGCCTTAGGATATAGAGATATCATAGGTTAATGGAATGGATGAGATAGAAAGGGATTGAAGATGAGGGAGGGGAAATGAAATAAACTCAAATTGGTCATGGGAGGACTTTTATCAAATTAAAATCATTCTTTCATTTTGGGAGATGAAATGTATATTTCATCAATCCCCTAAATCCAATGATTTTAATCCAACAAAGTCAAATAAACCTTGACCAAGGCCCAAAAATAATAGTCAAACTCAACAAGTCAACAAAAATAGCTCAACACAATTTATTTACAATCAAACAATTAAAAATCAATTAAAAAGTACATTAATTTAAAATATGGTTGATCAGAAAGCTAAAACCTCTTCAAAACACCAAATAAATGGCCAAGAGATTTATCATAGGTCAAACAAGGTCAAAGGACCTTGGAGAAGAAATTTCATAATTTTTGGAAACTTAAAAGTATTTTTAAACAATTAAAAATATGCACAAAAACAAATAAATCATGAAAAATACTAATACTGATCCAAAAAATAATTTTAATTCAGAAAGTGAAAGAGAAAAATATTTGAGAATTTTTTGTGAAAGTCCCATATTTTTTGGATCAATATTAAAATTAATATGAATTAATGAAAATAAGTGAATTAAAATGAAAATCAGAAATTACAAAATGTGGACCACTTGATCTCCCTCATTATTTGAGGTGGCGGATCAAGTGGATCAGAACGCGTTATCCATGTGTTCCCTAGTCAAATGTTCCACACACGTGGTAATCATTTTGGACGCTCAAGATTAAAATAAATTAGAAGGATCATGTGGTTTAGAAGCGTGCCAACACACCACCGGAGCCAGAGCTCCGGTCTTCTTCTCCGGTGGACCTCACCGGACTGGTTCACCCTCAACCATCACCAAAATAAAAAAGAAGGACATGAATTTAAAGTAAAAATGCTCAGGAGCTCGAATTTGTCCTCAATATCACCTAATTCCAAGTATATAGAAAGATACAGGGAGTTGGATTTTGAGGATCATGATCTGAGTTACCTCAATTTGACCTCTAAGCAACTCAATCTTGTTGCCTACATTGGTAGGACTTCAGACAACCAAAAATCAACAAGAATAATGGAGAATTGAGTGAGAATTGAAGAGATGAAAAATTCAGAAATTCACCTTCACTGCTGTAAGACCCTAATTTTGACCCTAAGATCCCTCATGGCCTCATTTCATTGCATTTGCATTTGCCTCAAGGATCATAACATCTTGGCTCCTTAGCCCTTGGGTTGGGACTTGTATGAGTTGGTTTGAGACCACTAAGCATATTTGAATTGTATATTATTGCTTTTCTTACTTTGTTTACTAACCAAAAGCACAAAAATATGTCACTAACATCTTTTGTTTTGTAGCTTGAGCAATCATGTGAATCCAAGGCTCCTAGGTGACCCTATGCTCATTGATATGGCCAGATGAAGTGAAAGCAAGCATGACAATGGTTCCCAAAGCTCTCAATCATCATATATGCCTTCCAAGTCTCCCAAATTGTCAATTTGATCAAAGCAAACCAAAGGGCTTGAGGATTGTTTCCCAAGGAAACCCTAATTCATCTGTGCATTGACTGTGCCTTGCTCATAAAGCAACCTCAACACATGATCAAATATAATCATAGGAAGTTCTTTAATTCATCATTTCATGCATATTTGAGCTTATTTAAGTGTCCTCAATCACCAATTTATCAAGGTTTGAGGTATGGACTTGAGAAGTTGATCAGTCAATTCATCTAACTATTTTGAAATCCACTGAAACCTAATGTTTGATGTGTTTGTAAAATAGAGATGAACCCAAGATAAAATATGTTCTTAATAACCATATGAACAACTTTCATGTTCATCAAAAATTGATTTAAAGCATGGAAGGTCATCATCCATTTCAAACATTATAGGTCATTTTGACTAAAACCCTAATTTTGGGTCAAATTCCGAAGGACCTAACTCTTTCATTTTTCATGATTTTGAGGTGGGATCAAATGTATTGGAAAGTTTAAGATGTACACGTAATTTATTATGTTGAACAAATTTTCATAATCTTAAAATAAGTACATGTGATAATACAAAACATTATAGGTCACTTTGGACTAAAGGCATTGAAATTTGAAAAAGTCCAACTTCAAGTGCCCATAACTTTCTCATCAAAAATCCAAATTATGCAAAATTTAAGTCCAAATTTATTTTCTTAAAAATATCTATAACTTTAATGTTAAATGTTTTGCTATTTGGAACTTTTATCATTGAAACAGAAGGGCATGAAGTTGGTCCATTTTGGAAATTTTCACATGCACATGTTTTGCACCTTGAACTTTATGACCAATTTTCACTAATTTCCCAATTCCAAATGGAGTTTTGTTCAAAATAACAATTGATCCTCATGTCAAGACCTTTCAAACCATTACCCATAAGGCCATGTTTTATTTTGGTAAAAGGTAGTTTCGAAGAGGATAAGTTTCATGTGCATTTTTAGAAACCATTTGAAAACTCCATGCACACTCGAAATCAATTGCATTTGTACGTCCACTACATCTTATTATGACTTCAGCATGCCAAAGCAATTGGATTTGGCCCCTTCATGCGCCTGTACAGGCCCATGCATGGAGGCCCTCATCATTCATGCACACGAAATTTACATGCCTTGCATCTTGCTTCACTATAAATAAACATGCTCAACCTCATTTGGAATAAACCTCAAGGCGCCTGATATGCTGCCAAACCCAATCCAAACCTCACTCTAAAGGAATTGTACAATTTCACTTTCATTTTTCAGATCCAATTTTTAACTTCATTGGTTGATTATTGGACTTAAATTCCTTGGCCTTGCTTCATCTTCATCTCAAGAGCAAACTACAATCAAGAATTGTGAAGGATTGTGCTCCATAGATCTGCATTTCAGTGGTGGATGTTCAAACTTTTTTCAATAGAAACTCACTGATTATAGCTCATTTCTTGTGTTTATTGGCTTGGCTGAAGTCCTCTCATAAGAGGCATTTGAGTTGTGTTCTTAATTTTTCAAATCCATGAAGTTCAGATTGAACACCATGATTTTCTCTCTCTGATTTCTCTTTCTATGAGAGTCTAGAGGAGAAACCAATGGTACAGGGGTGATGTACATCACCCCAACTTTCCAATGATATGAGGATCGCTTCATTTGGTTAAGTTTTGTTGACCTGCAACTCTGGCCGGAATCCTTGAGCTCGCCGGAGAAGACGGTGGTGTACACCATCGTCCCTTTGCCAGTTTTAATCTGAGCCATTGGATGTTGTTTTCCAGATCTAATCATGGCCTTTCATTCTTATGACTTTTTTAAATGCGATTTGTTACTCAGTTGACCAAGACCTTTGGTGGGCGCGCGCATGAGAACCTTTGGATCTGCCAGGTCATGTAATGAAACAGATCCAACGCGCCTGGATTTTTGTTATTTCTGATTTTCCACTTTTATTTTGTTTATTTCCTTTTATTTCAAAAAATCATAACTCTTTCATTTTAATTCCAAAAAATATAGGACCAATTGCATTATTTTCCTTTTGAATTCTAGTTTCTAAATATGATTTTTAAATTTTTTTATTTTGTCATTTGATAATTTTTGTGAATTTTCTCTTTTCTGGTTATTTTTAATTCATTTTAAATAGTTTCCAATATTCAAAAAATGCAAAAATATTTTCTTAACCTCTTTGAATGATGATGGATCTATGAAAAATATTCTCATCAATGTATTAATTGATTTGAGATTTATTTGAGATTTTAGTTCAATTAGGTTATTTTTTATTCATTTTTAATGGTTTAAAAATAGTTTCTGGTTTCTAAAAATGCTGAATTTTTTTTGTCAAACTTTGTTTGACCCTGTTGAACTTAGGATGATCCATTTGGACTTTTCAAAGTTGATTTGAAATGGATTTGAAGTTTGACCTTTAATTGTTTATTTTAATTCAAGTATTATTTTAATTTTGAAAAATACCAAAAATATTTTATTTGTTTCTTGATTTCTAAGTTTCATTTTGCTTCTGTTTACTATTGTTTGACCTTGATTCCATTCTTCTTTGGTCAATGTACTTTGCTTAACTCATTTGAATTTCAATTCATATACATTCTTATTCATCTTCTTCTTCATCTTTTTTCTTTTTGATCGATGAGTTAAAGATTGGTGATTAGCCTTGATATATGGGAGATTTAACCTTTCTTGATTCAAATCTAATTCATCTTGATCAAAGATCAAGTGAATGGCTTTGCATTAAGGATAGGTTGCTTCTTGATCAAGTAAAAAAACCTAAATCAATACAAGATCATTTTTCTTTTCTTTTGGCATGGCAAGTTGTAGGAGCTTGGCTTACTAGTCAAGGTCTCTAACTTGTGTTTGTTGCCTATATTTTTATTGACCGACCTCAGATAGGTGTGACTACTACATTAGTCCACTTGCGATTGCTTAACATAGCGCTAAATTGCCTTATGGCACACTAACTCTAACTATTGACCATTAACTTTTAATTCAAGTCATTTAATTCTTGCAATTTACTTTTATGCAACTTAATATCTTGTCCATTAATTCATTTGCTTTTTCCCTTTGCTCACTTGAGCTCATGTTTATGTTAATGCAATTTGTCTTTTGCTCACTTGAGCACATTATTGTGTATATACTATTGTGCTTGTGTTTTGTTTTGATTGTTGTGAACCAAATGCAAATGGACAAAAGGACTTAGACTTTAGGACATTCCCTATGCAAAATGGAGTCAAAGAGCAACTAGGCCTCATGCCTTTAGAGTGCTATAAATGTCAAAGAGCAACTAGGCTTCATGCCTTTAGAATTCTTAATGTTGAAGGTGAATTGAAAGGATCTAATCTCTAAACTCACTCTTGTCCATTCTTTGTTTGCATTGTGGAACTTTTTGATGTGTGTGTTCTTGTGCTAGGGATTCCAACTTGAGCCAAATTGAAGAACCATTGTCATGAGCATCCAAAGTGAGAGATACAAAAGCCATTGGAAGATTCCTAGGAGCTTGTTTCATTGTGTGCTTGATTGCTTGAGTATTTGCTTATTTTCTTGCTTATTCCAAAGGATGGGAGCTACTTGGATCATCAATATGATCTCAAGAAGGGAACTCCATTTGTGGTTTTATTTCTCCTCCTTCACCTTTTGTATGTTTAGGACTTAGCCATTCTTCTTCTTCCCTCCACTCTAACCCAAGCCAAAACTTTTGTGCAAACATTAACATTTGTTTTAAAAAATTAGAAACCTAAGCATTATGCTTTTGATTTTCAAACTTTCTTTTCATAACACTTATTTTGAATTAAATCCTAAGTCAACTTTGACCATATTTTGTAAATGTTTTTCATTGGTAAATACAACTAACTTAATTGTTTTTGTGGTTTCAATGGCCACTTCTTGCCAAAGCTTTTCATAAACCTTAGCTATTAGGTTTGAGTTATCCTTGAGGTTGATATAATACTCACCTATATCCTTAGGGATGGACAATGAGTCTTCCATGCTTATTATAGGGTTAACCCCTCACTAGGATGTTGAAGCTATCCTCACATGGTGGATTTGTGGTTTTAGGTTGAGTTTTCTCCGTTTGATAACAAAAGACCTTAAGGATTTTGGACTAATCAATTCACCAACTTCTTTTGAGATTTTTACCCCGAACTACGAGGTTTTGATCTTACCTTTTTAAGATGGTACGTAGGCAATGGGTTTATCCATTCAAACACAAAATTGTAAATAAATTTGGACATTCTTCTCTCACCCCCCAATCATGTTTGCACAAATAATTTTTCACAAAGTACCAACCTACCTTACAACATTGTTAAAAGGGCTACCTAGGAGTACCTAGGATGTTTTGGGTGCTTAAAACCTTCCCATTGCATATCCAACCCCCTTACCCAGATCTCTGACATTTTTATTAGTTTTTGATTCGATAAAACTTCTCGGTTTTTGTTCGCTTACTAACCTTTCCTTTGGATAAATAGAAGTGCGATGGCGACTCAATTTGTATGATTTACTTTTGATTTAGTCAATAAATCTAAAGGTAATGAATACCCCGCTACAGAAAAGTTTCGACTTTGTTGGGGAAATTTGCCTAGTGGGTTTTGCCTACTTTTCACATTTGTTGTATTGTGTTGTGTATATTATTTTGTGACATATTTTTGTGCAAATTTGGGATTACTGTATTGTTTGTAATGTATGAATTGCTTGATATATTAATTGTTTGTATGCTTGGTGGTCTTGTGAGATGAGTTCTATACCCGAACTCGAGTGCACTTCGGATAGGAGAATGGCATAGTCTTGTCAACTTGTATGGAGTTATTCCTTAGCAAGTTGACTTGCAAGCCCATTCACTTGGTGGAGGTCATGTTGGGATCAATAATGTCACACGAGTAGTCATGGTTAGGCATTACTCTTTCGAATATATGCCTTAGAAGCCAAGGACCTTAGTTTACCAAGCCCATCTTGGCCTATTTTTAGGACGTAGTGCGAAGGTTGTTCAAGTGTAAGATTTGATACGATTGTTACGCAATACTACACTCATAAGAGTCTCTCTTGAGAATATTTTTGGAATACGAGTAGTCGTTTATCCGATAATATCCGAAAGATGGGATGATGACTATGGGAACCTCTTGTAGAACATGATTGTCAGGTATAACCATAGTACACTCCCTTTGGGTGGTTCTTAACCGAGACTCCATGCTCGTGACTTGCAACAAACCATGATTCATGGTTGATCCGTTCTTGTGTATCCTTAATATCAATGGAACTTGGGTGTCGATAAGGTGTAAACCATAATCCACCAAAATGGATGATTGATATTAAGGATAACTTGATCCATCCCATGACCTTTGTGTGGTGTGATTTGCTTGATCCTTGAGTGTGATTGTTGCATCCATGCATTCATGCATTCATATACATCCATATCATTAACAATGAGAAAATTTTCAAGGAACTTAAGAGGTCTATTTGCAAATATTCAGACATGGATAGACAAAGAAGGAATACAAAGAAGTACAGTTTCAGACAACCCGACTTGAAAGAGTTAAGGAGTTTGACATCCTATGTATTAGATCCCTTGGAGTTCAAGGCTCGTCATGGAAAGCTTCTATATATTCTTTCTACTCAGGTGGATGAAGGTCTGATGAGTGTATTGGTGCAGTTCTATGATCCCTTGTACTGTTGCTTCACATTTTCGGATTTCTAGCTTTTGCCTACGCTTGAGGAGTATGCCTATCTTATGGGTATACCTATTCTAGATCAGTTGTCGTTCAGTAGCTTGGAGAGGGTTCCTACTTCTCAAGAGATTGCTGATATGTTGCATATAGATGAATCTATTGTGGGTGCTCATATGACTACCAAAGGTGGAATTTAAGGTCTCCCATCTGATTTCCTCATCGCTCAAGCTACTTTGTATGGGAAGGCCATGAGTGAGGACGCCTTTGAGGCCATATTTGTACTTCTCATCTATGGGCTAGTGTTATTCCCCAACATCGACAAGTTTGTGGATGTGAATGCCATTAGGATTTTCTCTACTCTTAATCCCGTTCCGACTCTGTTGGGTGACACTTATTTCTCTTTGCATATGAGGAATGCAAAGGGTGGTGGTACCATTGTGTGTTGTTTGCCTCTGTTCTACAAGTGGTTTATTTTGCACTTGCCACAGACGGTCGCCTTCAAGGAGAACAAAGGATGATATCTTTTGGTATAATCGTGTATATGATGGCGTGCAGATTATCGACTCTTGTGGTGAATTCTCCAATGTACCTCTTCTTGGTACATGTGGTGGGATTAACTACAACCCTATTTTAGCACGTCGTCAACTTGGGTTCCCCTTAAAGGATAAACCTAATAACGTTTTGTTAGAGGGTGTGTTCTTTCAAGAGGGTAAAGATTTTCAAAACTTGAAGGGCAGGATGGTCCGCGCTTAGCGCAAGATTCATAGGAAGGAAAGGAAAGAGCTCGGTCTGAAGAATTGTATTGCTTTAGAACCCTATACCTCGTGGGTGAGGAGGAGAGCTTCTGAGTACCTTATGCGTTATGATTATCCAAGACCTACACCTACGGTTATGGATGGGCCTTCAGGTTATCGACGAGCCTGATGATGTGGTGACTTCTCTTCTTCCTCAGTCTTCCAACTTTTGGAAGAGGAAGTATGATCGACTCACCAAAGAGAAGGCAGATATGGAGGCAACCTATGAGAGAGAGGTGAAGAGGCTTCGTGCAGCTTATCTTCCAGTCTCCAGAGCTTTGGACGATTGTTTCTAGGGTTCCATAGGATGTTAATTTGTATTTTGGTTACCAAGACTGTACTTCTTTGGTGTAAATTTTTTTCCAGATATTATTGATATGATATTGCCATATATGTCTAAATGATTAATATTTCAAATATTTGCAAATAGGACTCTAAAGTTCCTCTGATTAAAAAATAAATCATATGCACAAGCATTGCATGAATCATGTGCATAAGCAGGTTTTGTTCCAGGACTTCTTGTTCAGTGGTCTAACTCTGTGTTCTTCATTTATTTTGAAGATAAGTTGACGCACCGGTACTACACCAGAGCCAACTCTTCAAAGCTGATGGATCACCTATAACAAGAGAACAGAGAGCTGAAGGAGGAAGTGGCCAGATTGACTGCCCTGATGGAGTCTTTCATGGCGCCCAAAGCCAGTCATCTCCAACGCCTTCAACTCCTCCCCAGAGGACAACCATTTCTGAGATTGCCTCTTCAACAGTGCTTGCTGCTAGTGCCTATTTCGCGCCTACTGCTATGCCAGCCGGGTTTCCCTGGGGGATGCCCGCGAATTTTGTTCCTGAGGGTCTTGCCCCAACGTTTGCTTCTCTGTCGGCATCTAGCCCGGTCCTTGCTGTGCCACCTCCGGTCGTGCATACTATGCCGAGAGTAGACGACACCAATTATCACTCTGAGCCATCTGAGGGCCCAGACGTGTACGAAAAGATGGATGCTATGAACGATCAGTTCCTTAAGCTTCGCAAGGAACTCAAAACTCTCAGAGGGAAGGACCTTTTTGGCAAGTCTACCGCTGAGTTTTTCCTGGTTCCAAATGTTAAAATCCTTGTAAAGTTCAAAGTGCCTGAGTTTGAAAAGTACAAGGTGTTGGCACCTTAAGATTGGCATTAATTTTGTAAAACAAATAATGTAATCAACTCTGTTGTTTTAATATGTTGGGTTGAAGAAGTTCAACATCTGGACCAACATGTCAGGGACGATGTCACGACATCGTGACTGTGACATCAAACTGGTGTATAAAACTGAATTAGTTAATTCTGGCATGTGTTAACTAATTTAATATTCTAGGATTAGTTAAGATATTTGGTAAATATCCTAACTTCCATGTGGAGATCTTGAATACTCAATCAGAATATTTGGTGAATATACAGTTTCCAAATATGGAGATCTTTTAGGAAATAAAAGATTGAAGACCTTGATTGTAGCAGAAGAATTCTTCCAGCTTTGTAACAGCAAAGGAGAAGCTTGTTGCGATTTCTGAAGGCCCAAATCCAGTTGGGTGGTTAGGTTATAAATAGCAGATTGTAACCTAGGTTTTGTAAGCCTCAAACAATGTAAAAATTAGGGGTGTGTGTGAGGTAAACCTCCCAACCTGTGGGAAGGTTACCAGGTGTTTCTCAGTGCTTGAAAGCATGAGATTATTTGTAACTTAAAGCCTGTAGGCAAGAGTTGTTATGTTCTTGAACGAAGCTGTGAAGCATGTTCAAGTTGTCTAAGCATTACATGGTAATTGTAGTGATAGGAATGGAAACTGGAGGTTTCTATCTAGGAGTGCCTAGGTATAGATTGCATTGGGTAGGGATTAAGTGAAGAGTTGTAAACGGGGGAGTGTAACTCTGAATTAATACTGCTAATAGTGGATCTTCTTCCTGGCTTGGTATGCCCCCAGAGTAGGTAATATTGTACCGAACTGGGTTAACAATTCCTGGTGTTTTTACCTTCTGCACACTATATTTTGTCTATGATAACTCAGTCTGTTTCTAGTCTATTTATGAAGGGAATAACAGACCTGACACATAGCCTGCAGTCTGAATGCAAAACAGAATGTTATGACATTCATTATTGACTGCTAATACTGATGTATAGACTGGTTGGTCTGTTACAGTTCACCCATCTGTAATGTTGAGACAGGTGATGTTCAAATCAATGTTGAGACATCATGCTGATAACTGGGCAGGATCAATAAACATAAGGGCTATGTGTGATCTCTACTGTGTCTTTGCACTAGATGGACAAAACTGGATGTTCTTCTTTTCATGGTGGTATATTAGCAGATGTCTTGACATCTGTGACTGGTTGCATATGAGTACTGGGTTTTAATTTGTATAAATGTCTTGTTGTATTAGTAACAATGTTGGATCAAATGTCATGACCTCGTGTAGAACATCTGAACTCTGACTATACCAAAATTTCAATTGGTATCAGAGCAGGCATCCTGTTCTGTTTCTGGATGAGATCCATGGGTGTTACTTTCTGGTATCTTGCAAGGAGTTATGTTAGTACTGATGTTGGAACCTGTGGAAGGTTCTATGAATTCCCTGAATGGTCCCTTGAAGTAGGTGGATGGACTATTCATGACAGGAACTGTGTGTACCTGTCTCTGGAGGTTGGCAATTGGCCTTTGTATGGGACAGTTGTGCTAGTATTGAATCATATTCAAACTTGGTATGTTCTTGGAGGCTGATCTGGTGAAGTGTGTGTTCATAGGTTGAGTTGTATTATGATTTCCGCTGCATAATACATGACAAAACTCAAACTCTGATGTAGTTTCCCCTCATGTGGATGAAAGGCTGCTGTATTCAAGATTTCAACATAATCTACTGAAGATGTCAAAGATACTTGAGTCTCCTCAAGTCCACTCATCATGACATTCTCACTTCAGGGTTGTAAGAATAACCTGATCACTGATTCTTTTACTCTCTTGGGTAGTGTATATGAAGACCTTGAAGACTTTCAAGGAGGGTTTTGTTCCAAGGAGGTGGAACTAATGTTCTATATGATGTTAGAACATGTTGTTCAACAAGTATGCAGCTACTGGTTGAAAAGCAGATGTGTTTAGGTGTCAAATAGAGGGATACTTTTGTTTGGAACCTACTCCTGACCTGGAAGAGGAGACATCTGTGCGTGCAAAGTTGACAAGGGTAGGGTCAACTGTATGTGTGCTCAAGAAGGTCACTTTTAGACGTCTGATCTCTAGAAGTGAAGCTGGTTGAGATGTGACATGGTGCAATTTCCTGCTGTCTGTCTTATTCCTATAGATTGATCAAGATTGGATAGTTGTTCCCTGAAGTACTATGTTGTGTTTGAAGACAAGTCCCCTGGATGTTAGAAGTCAATACTGGGATAACCTGATTGATATTTCATTTGAGAGGATTGGGACCATGAATCTAGTTATTCAAACACCACTCTCAGAAGTGACAGTTCTTTCAAGGAGTGAGAATATGAATATTCAGAGATTGGTTGAGGTAGTATGCTCTAGCAATGTATAGCTACTATTGACGGGTGTTGTTTTCTTTCACCAGTACTTATGGTCAGCTGGAGTCTGATTGGTGTGATTGGAGTATGTATAGGTATAACTCATAGAGTTAGTTGCCACTGGTAGGGATGGTGTATGTCATTTGTGTACAATGCATGGATATTGGTGTGAAGTTTCCATGATTATTAATTTGAGGGGGAGTTTTGGTTAACCTCCTCACATTTGGTCAGCCTAGGGTCTGATTGGCTGTTGACCTGTGTCACATGGGTTCTGGTTTTCTGGTGACACATTTGCAAGGTAGGATTCATCCCTCTTATTCCTAAGGGTGAATTTAATCTGAAAAGACTCTCAAAAATGTTGAGGTGCTTGCAAGCAGAAGATGTTGACACAAGAAGAGTAATCTCAAAGTATTCTTATGGTGGAAGTATCTGAAAGGAAAATTGGGAAAGGATTTAAGATCAATGTCTACTTGTGCCAAGTACAAGTATTTAATTGATTACCCTTGGAGCTCAAGATAACTGATGTTTTTAAAAGATGTTGAAACATCTCGTCTTCAAGATCCTGTGCAGAATCACAGGAAGGATAGTACATTGGTTTATGATCTATCACTTTGGGGGCAGCAAAAGCATATGATCTCTGAAAAGGTTTCCTGGCAAGAAACATGTTCAACCTTGGTGTGTACAAGAAGAAGAAAACATCATAGTCCTGATGGTGGTTACTTGGATCAGTTCACTTCTGATCTAGGTAAGGAAGTGCATTAGCTAATGCACACTGTGGAGTCAAGAACAAATGGCAGCGGTCTCGACATCATGGAAACAACTTTGCTTTAGGAAGTGGAATCCTTGGTATAGCTGAAGGGATAGTTTCTAACTGGTCCTTCTGAAGACTCATGCATCCGAGTGTCTGATGTCTTTGGAGAAGAAGCAGGGATTCATCAAGGTGTGAGCTTGGATGACTTAACTGCAAACCTGCAGGATGAAGGATGTTTACTCAAACTTGGTTCCACAATCAAGTCTATGAGAACATTGAACTCTTGTTCTGTGAAGGGAGGAAGTTCTTTCAAGTGGTAGAAGAAGGAGCTGAATTCAACAGCTAGATGTCAAAACACAATGTTATGACATTTGGTTCAACAATAGAATCTTAGTTGGTGAAGTGGCACATCAACTTGAGATAGAAGGGTCTACAGGGTTGTAGATTGGACACTTCAAAAAGGGTCGTTCTCGTTGCAGTTCTTCGGAGTTGCTGGATAGAGAGGATGTTACATGGTCATATCTTAGAAAATCTAAGTCTTGTTCAACATGTAGCTTGAAGTTCAAGTCTCACTTGGAAGGTCAGAATATCTTTGGGAGAAGTCTGATAACCGTGGAGAGGTCAAAAGAATGGAATTTTACTTTTTCATATGAGGATTCATGAAGGAGGTAATCAACCAGTGACATTTGGTCTATCTCAGAAGTGAGTCGAAGAATCAAGATAATCTACATATGGCAACTGATTATTCTTGAGGATAGTATGAGACAAGTTACTTTTGAGCAGAAAAGTAGTAAGTTGAAGACAAAAGGAGGTGTTTTCTAGTCATCTCTTGGAGCTTGTGGAAGGAGTTTTGAGCTATATATGGAAGACTATCTCTTGTAATGGGATGAGCATGTATATGTCCCAATTTATGTCTGGTTTCTTGTGGATCAAGCTAATGACTCAGTGATAGCTGAAGATTATCAGATGGTGTTATGTTATGAAGGATGTCCTAACTCATGTTAGAACATTTTGTGAAGTGGTTTTCTGTTCTGGTTGGAAGAGAAATTTACACAGAGTGTGGATGTGTTCAGCCAAGAGGGTTGAACAGAGGGTGTGCTCTTGAAGACATAAAGATGCGTCTTATGTTTTCCATTCATCAAGTGGTCTGGGTTCTCTTTGAATCAGGAAGTTAGTGAAGGTCCAACCTTGGGGTGTTGGATATATTCATGTGTGATCTCCATGTTTCAAGAGGAGAGTTGGTTATTCATGACAGGGGGAGTTCTGTCTTTGCACTGCAAGTAATCATCAAGCTTCTGGTCTATGTGTTCTTAGATAACAAGGTATGGAACCTTGTTAGTTAGTGGGATGTTGTGGTGTGTGTCAAGGCTGAGTGAGCAGAAGAATGTCTGACCGGATGTCATGACATTTCCTTGGACAATATTGTTAATTCCTTCTGAAACTTACAGTCATAAGGAAATATGGATGGGGTGTGTCTCATTATGTTATATTAGAATGAGCCTGTGTATTACAGTTGTGTGGAACTGGTGCTGGAGTTTCTGTTATTTGATGTATGCACAGATTTAGGGGGAGAAGGAATACCCTGGTGCATTTGTGTGTCTTACTAGTTGCATCCATAACTAGTAATTCTGATTGTTGCACAGATTTAGGGGGAGGAGAAGTACCCTTGTGCATGTGTGTATTACTAGTAGTCATAGCTAGTAATTGTTTTGCTTCTGCTGCTGATTAAACTACTGTTATGTTGTTTAATTGCTGTTAGTTTTCCTTGTGAACAAAAAGGACAAAATGTTCACAAGATGTCATATGTGATGTCTTAACATAAGATATCCTATGTACCTACTGGAAGTTATATAAGGAAATGTGGGTGTGTGGTGCTAGATGTCAAGCTACCATTGGAGGTGAGAAAGTGGTTTTAGGAAATGGTGATAGGGAGAATATATGAAGAATGCAGACAAAAGCAGTGTCAAATGTTAAGACATAGCTTGCAACGTGTCTGACAACATTTATGGAATAGTCTTGGAACTGTTGTTTCTGGAAACAGTCAAGAGCTGTAAAAGGTATTCAAAGATAGTCTGGGATATTGGTGGTGATTCTCTGACTGATTCTCAGCAAATATTTATGGATCTTGACCAAGTATTTACTCCTACCGTTAATTCCTAAAGCATATATTTATGGATCTTGACCAAGTATTTACTTCTACCGTTAATTCCTAAGCATGGTCTGGCCTATTTAAAGGATGTATCAACACTCCTCTTCTCACAAGAGTGACATTTCATTCTCTCTAAACCATGGGGTTTGTTAAGATTTGGGCATACTGCTCCTGGATCTGGTTTTGTGAAGGTGTCACTTATAAATGTTTAGCTAAAAAGGGGGAGAGAAACATTGTCTTGAGGATGCACCAGAAGCAAGCAATATCTGGTGGCAAGGAGAAGATGGGTTCAGACACAAAAGTCACTAACTGGGTATATCAGTTGTGTCTTGTGATCTGAGTTACATTATCTATATACTCATCATTACATATTCTTCAGGAAGCCCTGTTGTTGAGGGGAAGGGTTGTGACGGAGCTGAGCCTTGTACATCTTCTTCCTCATGTACACCAACAGTGGTGGTGGCAATGGGGCTGTCATTGACAAAAAGGAAGTACAGACCCATATTGGGTTATTTGTTTTAGCTAAAATTTGCCAAAGGGGGAGATTGTTGGTACCTTAAGATTGGCATTAATTTTGTAAAACAAATAATGTAATCACCTCTGTTGTTTTAATATGTTGGGTTGAAGAAGTTCAACATCTGGACCAACATGTCAGGGACGATGTCACGACATCGTGACTGTGACATCAAGCTGGTGTATAAAACTGAATTAGTTAATTCTGGCATGTGTTAACTAATTTAATATTCTGGGATTAGTTAAGATATTTGGTAAATATCCTAACTTCCATGTGGAGATCTTGAAGACTCAATCAGAATATTTGGTGAATATACAGTTACCAAATATGGAGATCTTTTAGGAAATAAAAGATTGAAAACCTTGATTGTAGCAGAAGAATTCTGCCAGCTTTGTAACAGCAAAGGAGAAGCTTGCTGCGATTTCTGAAGGCCCAAATCCAGTTGGGTGGTTAGGTTATAAATAGCAGATTGTAACCTAGGTTTTGTAAGCCTTAAACAATGTAAAAATTAGGGATGTGTGTGAGGTAAACCTCCCAACCTGTGGGAAGGTTACCAGCTGTTTCTCAGTGCTTGAAAGCATGAGATTATTTGTAACTTAAAGCCTGTAGGCAAGAGTTGTTATGTTCTTGAACGAAGCTGTGAAGCGTGTTCAAGTTGTCTAAGAATTACATGGTAATTGTAGTGAGAGGAATGGAAACTGGAGGTTTCTATCTAGGAGTGCCTAGGTATAGATTGCATTGGGTAGTGATTAAGTGAAGAGTTGTAAACGGGGGAGTTTAACTCTGAATTAATACTACTAATAGTGGATCTTCTTCCTGGCTTGGTATGCCCCCATAGTAGGTAATGTTGTACCAAACTGGGTTAACAATTCTTGGTGTTTTTAACTTCTGCACATTATATTTTGTCTGTGATAACTCAGTCTGTTTCTAGTCTGTTTATGAAGGGAATAACATACCTGACACATAGCCTGCAGTCTGAATGCAAAACAGAATGTTATGACATTCATTATTGACTGCTAATACTGATGTATAGACTGGTTGGTCTGTTACAGTTCACCCATCTGTAATGTTGAGACAGGTGATGTTCAAATCAATGTTGAGACATCAAGCTGATAACTGGGCATGATCAATAAACATAAGGGCTATGTGTGATCTCTACTGTGTCTTTGCACTAGATGGACAAAACTGGATGTTCTTCTTTTCATGGTGGTATATTAGTAGATGTCTTGACATCTGTGACTGGGTGCATATGAGTACTGGGTTTTAATTTGTATAATTGTCTTGTTGTATTAGTAACAATGTTGGATCAGATGTCATGACCTCGTGTAGAACATCTGAACTCTGTGAAGCACATGTTGAGGCACATGTTGTGACCTCCCATATTAAGTCAAGAAGACCCTCTGTGAAGAGGAAGACCGTGCGTCCTGCCGGTAACCAGCATCAGGTGGCTCATATAACACCTATTTTTAGAGAAAATCAGCAATATCAACATCACAATCAGAACCAGCAACAACAACATCAACAGTATCAACAACAACAACATCGTCCTCAACAGCAGACCTACCAGCCTCGAAACAACAATCAGACCAGTACAAGCTATGATAGGAAGAGAGTCACTTTTGATCCTATTCCCATGACTTATGCAGAGCTATATCATTCTTTAATAGAAAGGAAACTGATCACTCCACGTGACCCACCTGCTATACCTACCAACCCTCAGTGGTGGTATAAGCCTAAGCTTCATTGTGTTTATCATTCCGGTGCTCCCGTACATGATGTGTTGAACTGCTACCTGTTGAAGACCAAGGTTCAGGACCTTGTGAGAAGCGGTATATTGTTTTTCGAGGACGTAGGTCCTAACGTCAAAAAGAACCCATTGCCCGAGCATGGGAAATCTGCTGTCAACATGGTCCAGGGTTGCCCTGGTAAATATAAGGTCCTATATGTCAGCCATATCCGACAATCTTTGGTCGAGATGCACAGACTGTTGTGTGAATACAGTCACTACGAGCACGACCATGACAGTTGCCGTGTTTGCACTGTCAATGAGAGACGATGTCGTCAAGTCCGAAAAGACATCCAAGAAATGTTGGATCAAGGTGTAATAGAGATACTTCAGAATCGCGATGAGGATGATGAAGTTAATGTGATATCACCTGTATTCAGGATCGCTGAGCCTGTCGTCGTTCGATATGACGGCAGCAAGCAGAAGGCTTCTCCTACTCTCATAATCAAGCCAGCTGGCACTGTGCCATAATTTTCTGACAAAGTTGTTCCCTATCGTTACAATGTTGTGGCATTAGAAGATGGGAAATAGGTGCCCCTACCCTCCACCTCTGTTGTTAATATTGCTGATGTCAGCGGTCTGACCCGTAGTGGTCGTATTTTCTCAGCATCGCCGAAACCCCAAGCTGACACCAGAAGGGTTGATACTGCTGATAGTGTCGTTCGTCTTGTTAGGAATTTTATTGTTTCTCTGAATCCGGCACTTGCTTCTAATAGACCTGCCGCCGCTGTTAGAACTCTTGTCCCCGCTGGCCAGAATGGCATGATGAAAGAGGACTGTGATAAGATGCTAAGGCTCATCAAAAGGAGTGAGTATAACGTTGTAGATCAGCTTCTACAAACGCCTTCAAAGATATATGTGTTATCTTTGTTAATAAACTCTGAACCACACCGTGAAGCTCTGCAGCAGGTGTTGGACGCGGCGTATATAGATCATGACGTCACAATAGAACAATTTGATAGCATTATTGCAAACATTACCGCTTGTAACAACCTGAGTTTCTGTGATCCTGATCTCCCCGAGGAGGGAAGAGACCACAATTTGGCACATCACATCTCCATGAACTGTAAGGATGATGCCATGTCTAATGTGCTGGTAGACACTGGATCATCGCTGAATGTGTTGCGAAAGTCGACTCTCGCCAGACATTCATACCAGGGGCCTCCCATGAGGCAGAGTGGAGTGGTCGTCAAAGCTTTTGATGGATCGCGTAGAACTGTGATTGGCGAGGTTGAACTCCCAGTCAAAACAGGACCTAGTGATTTCCAGATCACTTTTGCAGGTCATGGATATCCATCCATCATATAGCTGTTTGTTGGGAAGACCATGGATTCACGAGGCAGGCGCCGTGACATACACCCTACACCAAAAGTTGAAGTTCGTTAAGAACAAAAAGTTGGTGGTGGTAGGGGGAGAGAAGGCTCTCTTGGTAAGCCATGTGTCTTCCTTTTCTTATATTGATGCTGAGGACGAAGTTGGGACGCCGTGCCAAGCTTTGTCTATTGCTGAGCCTTCTAAGAAAGGAACTTCCTCATTTGGGTCCTACAATGATGTGAAGTTGGCCATTGAGCATGGTGCAACTACTGGTTTTGGACAAATGATCAAGCTGGAAGACAATAAATCCTGGGCTGGCATAGGGTACTCTTCAGGAACATTCAATAAGCATGGGATGTTTCAGAGTGGTGGTTTCATCCACACCGTCGAAGACGAGGAAGCTGCTGCTGTTGTGGAAGATGATGCAGAGGAAGATTCTGGCAACTTTGTCATCCCTGGAGGGGTATGCAATAACTGGGTCGCTGTTGATGTTCCAACAGTTGTCCATAACTCAATGTAATGTTCATTTTTGTTTAAAAACCCTTCTCCCATGCCAAAAGGAGAAGTGATGACATTGTTGGCACATAAATACAATGATATTCCTTCAATAAATTCATGTTAAATGTTTGTTTTTCCAAATTATTTTCACTTTTCGCTTTTTTGCATGAAATTGGTGATCACATAAAACCCTAAAAAAATTGAATAAAATCAATCTTTTCATCTGCATAATGATTTTCCTTGTTTGAATTCTAAAATCTCTTTTATATCCAAAATCATTATGCCAGTTGATCAAACCCATTGAACATAATGATCCAACACCATCTCCCAACTTTGAGTTCCCTGTATTTGAGGCAGAGGAAGATGATGTTGAAGAGATTCCTGATGAGATTACCTGTCTACTTGAGCATGAAGAGAAGATCATTCAGCCACACCTTGAGAATCTGGAAACAATCAACTTGGGGTCTAAAGATTGTGTTCGAGAAGTGAAGATTGGGACACTCCTGGAAGAATTTGTGAAGAAGGGGTTGATTGAGTTGCTATGAGAATACGTCGACGTCTTTTCCTGGTCATATGAAGACATGCCTGGTCTGGATACTGATATCGTGCAACATTTCCTGCCTTCAAAGCCTGAGTGTGTGCCTGTGAAGCAGAAGCTCAGAAGAACTCATCATGATATGACAGTAGAGATTAAAGAAGAAATTCAGAAGCAAATTGATGCGGGGTTTCGGGTGACTTCTACATATCCTCAATGGGTGGCCAATATTGTGCCCGTGCCTAAAAAAGATGGAAAAGTACGAATGTGTGTGGACTATAGAGACTTGAATAAAGCTAGTCCGAAAGATGATTTCCCTCTACGAGTAGTCGTTCCTCCGATAATATCCGAAAGATGGGATTATGACTATGGGAACCTTTTGTAGAACATGTTCGGCAGGTTTAAACTTTAGTACACCCCCTTTGGGTGGTTTTTAACCTAAACTCCATGCTCGTGACTTGCAACAAACCCTTGATTCATGGTTGACCCGTTCAGGTATCCTTAATATCAATGAAACTTGGGTGTTGATAAGGTGTAAACCATAATCCACCAAAAAATGGATGGTTGATATTAAGGATAACATGATCCATCCCATGACCTTTGTTTGGTGTGCTTTGCTTGATCCTCTTAATTTCTCTCCAGGCAGTGTAACCTGACAGATATTCAAGCGGATCCAGCAATTCTGATTGACATGCCATTGCATTGCATAACATCATTCGCATATTTGCATCCAACATATCATGCTTATTCATTTGCAGGGTATTCCCTTTTTAAGGGGGGGCCTTAAAATTGAATAAGTAGTGCATCGCATACCATGCATACTAACCCTTGTTTGTTTTGTAGGTGTCACCGCAGTGTCTAATGTTTGTTCCCTGTTTCAGGCAGTTATTGGTCCCAAGCGAGTTCACAGGTACCCGACAAAGGAAAACCGTCCACGACTAGCAATGGACCAGATACAGAAAGAACTGGCTGATATGCGTGAAAGGATGGATCAATTCATGACATTGATGACTGGTATGGCAGAAGGCCAAGAAAAGCTGAGGGAATTGGTTGAGCAACCGAGGCCCGATCCATAGGTGGAAATACCAAGTGCTGAGGGGAACCCTGGTAACCCTGGGAACGTTGATAACCCTGTGAACACTGGAAACGCGGGTAACGCAAATGTTGATGGAAACCCGGGTAATGTTGGCAACACGGGAAATGTTGGGAATGGCATTGGCGGAAGGTACAATGTGAATCAAGGGATTCGGATTAACGGGCACCCCGTTACTGAAGATTATCAGTATGATCAATTATCTATGCACGACGAAGCTTTCGAGACTACTCGCCGTATGAATGAGCTTGTTGAGAAGCTCAAATCTTTGGAGTCTCAAAATTCCTTAGGTTTTGATGTCACCAATCTTGGTCTGGTTCAGGGAGTAAGGATCCCTCACAAGTTTAAACCCCCTACTTTTGAGAAATACAACGGGGCTTCTTGCCCACGCACTCATCTCCAATCTTATCTAGGAAGGTTGGGAGCTCACACTGAAGATGAAAAGCTGTGGATGTACTATTTTGAAGACAATTTAACTGGAGCTTCTCGTGAATGGTATTCTCATTTGTCTCGTACTACCATCAAGAGCTGGAAAGACTTGGCAGAGGCTTTTGTCAAGCAATATCAATACAACTTGGACATGGCTCCAAATCGGACCTTGTTGCAAGGAATGTCTCAGACTGCCAAGGAGACCTTTAGAGAATATGCTCAGCGTTGGAGACAGATTGCTGCATCCGTCCAACCCCCTATGTCTGAAAGGGAGATGGCGGACATGTTCATGAATACTCTTCAAGGCAATTATATCGAGAGATTGGTTGCTTGCCCGTCAATCAACTTTGCAGAGATAGCGATTGCTGGAGAAAGGATTGAGAGTCTGTTGAAGATGGGTCGAATTCAAGACAACAGTGCTTCCAACTCATCAGTTCCCAAGAAACTGTTTGTTGGTAACGGTCAACGAAGAAGAGAAGGTGAGACGAGCGTTGTATATGCCGGCAGAGGCAGGGGCGGAGGACGCCCTAATTATTATCAAGATCAAGTGGCCGCAGTCACTATTCCAACACCTGTTCCTCAACCGCAGTATCATCCGCAACAGCAACTCAAGTACAACAATCAACAACAAGGAGGTAATCCGGGTCAGCAGAGACCCTATCAACAACGTCCAAGGCAGGCGGACCGGGTCATTGAGCCAATCCCAATGCCTTATTCTGTATTACTTCCCAAGCTGATTGACATGAATCTGGTTACGTTGAGAACTCTGGCCCCACCGGTCGATCCCAACAATCTGCCTAGAGGTTATGATGTCAACGCCAGATGTGCTTTTCACTCCAATGCACCTGGCCATACTGCAGATAATTGCAAGGCTCTCCAGCTAAAGGTACAAGATTTGAGAGATGCCCAGGCCATCAATTTTTCTCCGGTGCCTAATGGTATCCAAAACCCGATGCCAGCTCACGGTGGGCAGAGGATTAATGCTGTTGATAGTGGGGAAACTTTGAATTTGGTTTCTGATGTGACTAAAGTGAAGACTTCGCTATCGGTGGTCAAAGACCGACTCTTGAAAGGACGGATTTTCCCGGGCTGTGGGGAAGAGTGCAGAAATTGTCAAGACGCCGAGAACAGATGTGATAGTTTGAGAAGGGGTATTCAGCAACTGATAGATGAAGGTTGTCTTCAGTTCGATCAGACTCGTCTAGTGAAGAATGATGTGTCGACAGTAACGTTTTATTTCATTCCTGAAGAAATATATGTTCCCGAGAGACCCGCTCCGACAACAATATATTTCCCAGAAAGTCCAGCACCAATTTACTCTAATAACCCTCAACCGAATTTGATTGGGTAGGTCACCATCACGGTACCAGGACCTGTTCCGTATGAGAAAGACAGTGCTATCCCGTGGCACTATGGGGCTGATATCTACTGCCAGGGGCAGAAAGTTAACGAAGAAGACATTGACATTGGTAGCTCCGCTGTAGACAATGTTGGAGGAATTGGTGGCTTCACTCGCAGTGGACGCCTATTTGTACCATCAACATTACGCACGAATGCTGAAGCTGAGGCAGCTGCCAAGGCTAAAGGAAAACAGGTATCCACCGAAGAGGTTACTACCGAGGAAGCTCCTCCTAAGACCGCATTCGAGAAGGAAGTGGATGAATTTATGAGGATTATCAAGAAGAGTGACGACAAGGTAGTCGACCAGCTAAATCAGACACCCTCAAAGATCTCCATTCTCTCACTATTGATGTGCTCTGAGGTACACAGAGCAGCCTTGTTGAAAGTACTGAATATGGCCTATGTTCCACTAGAGATAACTGTTGACCAGCTGGAGTCGGTAGTTTCGAATGTACACACTAGCCATGCGCTAGGTTTCACCGATTATGACCTAACATCTGAGGGCAGGAATCACAACAAAGCCTTGCATATCACAATGGAATGCAAAGGGACGGTGCTTTCCCATGTTTTGGTTGATACAGGCTCTTCTCTGAATGTTCTCCCAAAGAAAGCCTTAACGAAGTTGGATTGCGATGACGCCACCCTGAGGCCGAGTAATTTAGTTGTAAGGGCTTTTGATGGACCTAAGCGAGCTGTTTGTGGCGAAGTTGAGTTGCCAGATAAGATTGGACCGCAGGTATTCAAGAGTACCTTTTATGTGATGGATATCTAGCTTGCCTATAGTTGTCTGCTAGGTCGACCCTGGATTCATGCTGCCGGTGTTGTTACTTCTACTTTCCACCAGAAGCTCAAATATGGACTAGAAGGTCAGATCGTCACCGTCTGTGGTGAAGAGGATATTTCTGTTAGCCACCTGTCTACATTTAAGTATGTGGAGATGGATGGCGAGATGCATGAGATGCTGTGTCAGGGCTTCGAAGCCATAAACATCAGTGAGGTCGCGCCCGAAACTGTCTTTTCACTTGAGTCTGAGAAGGTCGGGACTTGTATCTCTTCATACAAGTAAGTTGTTGAAGTGGTTAAGGCTGGTAATGCCCAAGGCTGGGGCAAATTTGTGGAGCCAATCATAAAAGAAGACAAGATTGGATTGGGGTATACTCCGGGGTCTCAGAAGAATGAAGCCGGTACTTTCTCCAACGGGGGTTTTGTTTCTCCCCACACCGTCAATGCTGCAGACGAAGACAAGGCTGACAGCGACTGTGACTTCGATAGTTGGATTCACCCGTGTGTCCCAGGAGAAAAGCTCGACAATTGGTCCTCTGAAAAAGTCGTCTGGTTTACTCTACTGAAGGACTAATTTTTATTGTTTTCCTTTTATCACATGCATAATAAAGTCTTACACTTTTACCAAGGTGTAATGACTCATCTGTAGGGCCATCCATTTAGTTATATTCCGCAATTATTTTCATCATCAATAAAGGACAGCTTTTGCAAACAATTTTGTGTTCTTTTTCTTTCAATTATTTTTACTTTTACAAAAACGGCAATGTTTCTTTTTTCATGTTTCTTTTTCGTTTTTCTTTCCAAAAAAACACCTCGTAAAACTGATCACCCGGATCTCACTGCTATGGCCAAGTATGACTTCGACAATCCTATCTATCAAGCCGAAGAAGGGGCTGAGGAAGATTGTGAATTGCCTGAGGAGTTAGCCAGGTTGTTGAAACAGGAGGACCGAGCTATTACACCTTATCAGTAAGTGATTGAGACCGTCAACATAGGTACCGAGGATGACAAGAAAGAGATCAAGATCGGGGCCAGTCTACAGGCTGAGAGGAAAAGACCGTTGATCATGTACTTGACTGTGTTAGAAAGGTCAATGGGTTGTGTGCTCGGTCAGCATGACGAGTCAGGTCGAAAAGAGCATGCAATATACTACCTTAGCAAAAAGTTTACCGACTGTGAACAAAGATACTCACTGCTCGAGAAAACTTGTTGCGCTTTGGCATGGGCTGCTCGCCGACTAAGACAGTATATGTTGACTCACATGACTCTATTGATATCAAAGATGGATCAAGTCAAGTACATTTTTGAAAAGCCAGCGTTTACCGGAAGGGTTTCTAGGTGGCAAATGATGCTGACAGAGTATGACATCCAATACACTTCACAAAAAGCCATCAAAGGAAGTGTCTTGTCAGACTATCTTGCCGAGCAACCGATTGATGATTACCAACCTATGAGGTTCGACTTTCCTGATGAGGACATCATATTTCTCAAATCGAAAGATTGCGAGGAACCACTCCCGGAGGAGGGGCCTGACCCTGAATCCAAATGGATTATGATGTTTGATAGGGCGGTCAACGTCAATGGTCGCGGAGTTGGTGCAGTGTTGATCACACCGGAGGGGGTTCATATGCCATTTTGTGCCAGAATAACTTTTCCCTGCAACAACAATGAAGCCGGACAAAGCAGAATGGGTCCGTTCTCGATACAATCAGCTAAGCCTAGTTGAGGAAAAGAGACTAGCAGCTATATGCCATGGCCAGCTATATCAGAGACGGACGAAGATCAAAAAGTGAGCCCTCGGGAGTATCGAGTCGGTGAGGAAAAGAGACTAGCAGCTATATGCCATGGCCAGCTATATCAGAGACGGACGAAGATCAGAAATTGAGCCCTCGGGAGCCCTCTCAACACAGATCACAGGGGCAAATGGACACCGAACAACGAAGGTCCATACGTGGTTAAAAGAGTTTTCTCTGGCGGAGCTCTGATGCTAACAACCATGGATGGCGAAGACTTCCCGTCCCCTGTCAACTCAGATGCAGTTAAAAAATACTTCGCATAAAATAGACCCGCTGGACAGTAAAAAGAATAGTCCAGGCAAAAAAGAGGCATCCCGACGAACCAAAAAAAGAATGAAGAGGTTCGAGCAAAAATTAGGGATATAAAAAATCAAAAAAAATGTACACCCGGTGAGTCGAAAACCCGAAAGGGCGGCTCAGGCAAAAAAAGGGTATCCCAGTGGATTGAAAACCCAAAAGGGCGGTCCACGCAAAAGTTAGGGAATAAGCGAATAACTGTGATCTGGGTTCATCTGTGTTAGATCACCGTTTCATTCAATCCGGCAATCTTCGAAGGTTAAAGATCGACTAATCATCCACTTCAGAAAGCAAGATGAGAAGGGTGTCTTGAGGACATACGAGCCATAGCAGAGTCGAAACTCAGTGGAACCCCGTTTCCACATTGCCATTAGGATAGTTTTCTCTTGTTCAATTTATAGCGATCGCCTCTTTCCAGGGATCAGCTTCCTGATGCACTCGCCTATTCCGGGCACAAATTGTTCGACCAATAAAAGTCGAATGTTCAGTTAAAGAGCCTCATTATTTTTATCAGTTTGTTTGCAAAAAATGTCTGAATTCTTGATGAAACATATTACATATGAACATAATGATGGCTTTTGTAGATGATTTGCACAGGAAAACATTTAAAATTGCTTTGAGTGTGCTTAATCCCGGACGGTGAATTCAAACCGAGTAATTCCCCCGGGGCATACGTGTATTTTTTGGTTACAGGTCACAGGAACCGGATGCCAAGTCATGAATCCTCACCCCCAAGCGGTTGACAAAGCCTCTCCTCTACAGAGCAGGTTCCCCAGTAGAGTTGACAGTATCCAGACTGTATATCTGTAAGACCCCAATTTTGTCCCTAAGATCCCTCATGGCATCATATCATAACATTGCATTGCCTCAAGGATCATTGGACACCTTGCTTCCTTCCCTGTGGGTGGGATCTTTTTTGAGAGGGGTTCTTGATAACCAAGCATTGCTTGCATTTGTATATCATTGCTTTTCTTTTAATCACTAACCAAAAATGTACAAAAATATGTCATCTAACATTTGTCTTGCAGCTTAAGCAGTCAACAGGTCAAGGCAATTCAAGTGAATCCTTTGTGCAAGAGATGAAGTTTCCATTGAGATATAGGTCATGTGATCATTATATGGAGTTTATATGAGCTATAGGTTCATTTTGGAGCAAAGTCCCCAAGTGGTTGAAGCTCAAATTCATCAGAACATTTCCAGGTCAACTGAAGACCCAGAAAGTCAACTGTGCAGTCAACTGTGGACTTTGAGGTTGGGGAGTTGATGGATACACTTCTTTCATGTTCAAACAAGTCTCATTTGACATTTCAAACACTCACATTGAAGAATTTGAGGTCTAGTAAAACATTTCCAAAAATAGAAAGTGACCCATAATTACAGGTTTCCAAAAATGGAAGGGTTTTGGACCAACTTCAACTCAACTTTCCAACATCAAAGAAGCTTCAAATGAATTTTTATCCAACATGAAAGTTGAAGATATCTCTCTCCCATTTCCAAAAAGTCCAAGATCATGAGCATCTGATGAATGGTTGAGGAGATATGGTCAAATCATTGCCAAGTGTGTATGGAACTTCAAATGGCCATAACTTTTGATTCATAACTCCAAATTTGGTGCCTCTTTTTCTAAAATGCTTCTCATGACATGAACTTTTCAAAACATTCATCACATTGCATGGATTTCCATCATATGATTATTTGCTATTCCATGCCTATTTTGGAGGGAAATTGCAAAATTTGAAATTGGTGCATTATGGGAACAAATCACCATTGCCATTGTGTTGGAAAAATGATTTTTAGTGCATTTGAGCTCTCATTGGTTACTGTTCACGTATGCATGCTTCATACACCACCAATTTTCAAATTTTGTCAAAACACCTTATTTTTGCTAATCACCATTAACCAAGTTTAATTAACATTTTCAGTATGATTAGTACATCATATAAATACCATAATCCTAACAGAATTTAGGGATTTTCACCATTTCTAGATCCAAATTCTCTCTCCCTCCAAAATTTTCTCCTAATCAAAAATTCAAAAATCTTCAAAGAACCTTGCAATGTTCTTCCATATTCTTGTTCTCTGGTGTGAATTTAGTGCAGATCAAGCTTTGGATTGTTGAATTCGTGTGGAAATCAAGCATGGCAAGTTCATGAAGGTGAAGATGGAAGTTGATTGTTGAGCTGGATTTAAGCCACTACAAGCCTCAATTACTACACAAAGCTTCAGGATAACACCTCATGAGTTGATTTGGATCGTTTGGAGTCTTGAATTGTGCATTTCGAGAAGCTGCTCTTCAAGAGGTTAATTTTTCGAATCTCATAATTCTTTAATCCATGGACATGTTAGTGTAGATCTTGGAATGTTGAGTTTACTGATGCTTTTAGAATTGAAAATGATGAATTATTGAGAGAGATATGCTTGATTGAAATTTTGAATGCTAAACTTATTTTGATCGATTTGCGTAATTGGTGATGATTTGGACTGGATTAATGCTTGATTTGTAACCTACGTGGAATAAGGATTCGAATGATGTATCCATTTCATAATTCTGGAAAAGATTTTCGTGTGTTGCTACTATTCATCACCGTCTTCGCGAGGAAGACGGTGTTTTCCACCGCGCGCCACCGTGAGGAATAGTGCTAGGGTTTGGCTCTGGTTCTTGCTTGAAGAACGTGTTTGATCCGTGTTCCTCGCTTCGATCCATGTGGAGCGTGTTTGTGTGTTTTTTTTTTCATTTTAATTTCCAGGGATTGAAACGACGTTGTTTTGATTGGCGCTCACACATGGTTCGATCCTGGCCTGAAGCACATTTTAAAATTAATCCTCATTTTCCATTTCCTTCCATGATTTCATGTATATGCTTCATTTCATTTCATTTTTTTTTGCCAAATTTGAAAATTCATAATAAATTGAAAAATGATCCAATTAATTCCTGGTTTTTTGCTACTTGATCCTTAGAATGTCTTCTATTTTATGGTGTTGATTTCTGAAGTTGTGCATGGCTGGATTTTGAATTGTGTTAGGATGATTGAACATGTGTGCATATGTGACCTTGCTCCATTCTTCCTATTGTGAAATGCTTGATATTGATCCAAATGCCATGAAATTTTGCATGATGATTCTTAACATGTTGATGGATGTTTGAGGCTTGATTGTGCATTTTTCTCATTTGCCATTTCTGTTTTATGCACATGTTTGCATGGTGTGACAATGTGTGTCACACAATTGGATGGCCTTGCTTGTGCAATTTTATTTCCATATCAAATGACCTCTGTTGATTATGATTTTTGGTATGATGATTGTGTTGGACATGTTGTATGCACACAAAAATTTCCAGAATTGTTTGAATCATTCCTGTTTTGATATAGAATTTTCATTCTCAATGTCCAAATGCATGCATTGAAATTGTCTTTGCCATAGCTTGCTTATTACATGCCCTTGCTTGATGATTTTGATTTGGTCCTTTTAGGAAATGTTCATGATTGAATAAACATGCTTTGTGTTGAATATTGTCGCAACCTGAAAAATACAGTGCGCGAAAAAACAACCGGCGAGAGAAAATGACAGAAGAGTCGCCACCGTGCGTTATTTATCCCAAGGGAGGGAAAGGAAACGCTCGAAGTAAACCTGAAAAAGGAAAGGACAAGACGGGGTCTCGCAACCAAATCTTGGGTTCGGGAGTCGGTTATGCGAAGGGAAGGTATTAGCACCCCTACGCATCCATAGTACTCTACGGGATCCACTTTTGTGGTTTTTGTCTAAAGGGTGTGGGTTTATCTAATGTGTTTATTTACTAAAAAGGTTAAGAGAAATGACTCGCGCGGATGTCGCATCCACTGCATACGTATCTCATCTGAATATGAGAATCAGAGTCTTCGTAGCTCGGCTGACCTATGGGTTGGGGGTAATTGCGTGCTCGCTAAGACATCACGTCTTATGCCTACGTATCTCATCTGGAATGAGAATCAGAGCAAGCCGTAGTTCGGCTAACTACGGGGTTATGGATTGGGTTTTGGACGAACAACGTCACTACGCAATCTACCGGATGCTCGACCTTTGGAGACTTACTCGCCTGTAGTAGAAGGAGTAAACGTGTGTGGGTTTTAGGGTTTGGGATGCTCGAGGGCAAACGGGCAGTCCTTGACGAAGGAACCGCGCTACATGTGGGGATACGAATACAAAACACAAAACATGCATCTCAAAGTAAAATGCCACCAAGGGGCTCAAACATTGCCTCCTATCGAGGTCTTCCAGCTAAGAAAGCGATAAAGTACGAGAAAGGGAAAAAATTACCACACGGATAAAGATCCGAAGCTATAGCAGTTAAAGGAGCAAGAAACCCTGAAATCTCTCCAGCTGGACCGTCAAAGGAAATCAGTCAACACGAATAATCAGAATAAAACTTCAGGGGGTATCCCAACAAATAAAGTGGGAAACCACGCGAGTGTCTCTGCAAAAGCCATATGAGCCCTCACAAAACTCGACAAAGGGTTAGAGCAGCAGGATGAAATCAAGAGAAAACAATGCCATGGAAACACAAAAAACAGGTTAGAACAAAACAGAACAGAAAGCAAATACTGTCACGTTCGCGACTGCTTCGCCTAGCAAAGGCTTAGCGAAGCTTCGCTACAGGCTCGCCTAGCGAAGTGGCTAGCGAAGGCCTGCGGGTTTTGGATTCCTCCTTGATAGCAGTTCGATCTCTATGATCCGAAACCCTGTGGTATCCAACTCATAAGCGAAAATGATTAAAACATTTAAGGTATTGTTACACATATTCATACATATATATAAACCCATGGGCAAAACCAGATGTTACCTCATACATTCATAATATTCAAATTCGAGGCGTAAAGTAGTAGGAACAAAGGCATACCTGATGAGAGAGATCGATCGAACGGCGCGGCTGGATTTGTAAAGCTCTGCTAGGTTTGCGTGAGGCGGAGTGAACTTCTCAGAGTTGCCTGAAGGTTGCTGCAGAGTAGTTCCTAGGTTTCTTTCTCTCAAGATCTCTAGTCTTTTCTATTCAGCCAGTGTTCAGGGTTTATTTCATTGACTACTTTGGTATTTATAGGCCAAATTTCGCAGCCTGTGGGCTTTGAATGAGGACAGCTCAGGCCCAAAACTTTTCTGATATTTTCTGAAATGCGCGCGCTTCGCCTAGCGAAGGATCTGCTCGCCTAGCGAGCATGACAGTACTCTTCGCTAGGCGAAGCATCTGCTCGCCTAGCGAGCATGACAGCTCAGCAGCAGATTCTTGCTTCTTCAAGTCTGGCAATTTGCACGGTGAATAGGCCCCAATTAGACCTGTTGGTAGTACCTCAAGTCTTTTCCTTGTGTTGACTGATCATTTGAATAAAACCCACAAAGTGTCTTGGATGATGTCCGAGCTTCTTGGAGCTAATTCCGATTGACATGATGCAATGTTATATGAAACACTAAATGACCTAAAAAAATGAATGCATGAATGGGGAGGGCAAATTTTGGGGTGTTACAAATATTGGTTGCTGTTTTGACTTTTTTCTCCACCTTTGACCCTAGGCTTTGACCTAGGGGTTGGAACTCACATTTGAGCTTTGAATTTCAGGTTCAAGCATCCAATTTCCATGATTGAGGTTGCCTCATCATTTGAGTGTTGATATTTGCTATTGATTGCTAACATTTGGTTGTTTTGTAGGCTTTGACGATAGCTCACTTGAGTTGTTTGGCTTACATGTTGTATATTGGGATTGTCTGTTTGTTGTTAACTGTTGTCTGTTTGTCTGAACACTATACTGATTGTTTGGTTGTTTGCACAGGTACTTTAGTAGCTTTAACTCATTGTTTGAGTTGCTTTGCTTTGCTTGTGGTTGGCATACCACTTAGGTATTTTCCTTGATCTCCATGTAGTCTGGAGCCCTCCTTAAGAGGCCATGTTCTTGTTTGTTTATATTTGTGCCAATCAGGTTAAGTCCTCTTAAGAGGCAATTGGCAGATAGAAGGGATGTGCAATCCATCCCCTGCTATTCAGTTGTGTCTTTCATTTTGCTCACACCATGTGTTGATGCACTTTGAATAAAAACCCAAAATCTTGTATATAGAGTCAGTCATTGTGGAATAGAGTTCCTCATTCTGGACTCCCACACCTTCTATTAATTCAAGCTCTCCCAGGCCAGGGATAAGAGCTATGAGGCATAACCCTCATCTCCATTTCATCTGCTCACCCTAACTCTCAATGTTAGAGGTTAAGAGCCTGACTACCCATTCCAGTATTTGGCTTGTTTGTCAAGGTCGATATGACCCCTTGACTAAAGCCCAACCTTGCTTGAGCCTTTGGTTGTGTATAGTGTGTGATAATTAACTGCTTGTTTGCTTATTTGTCCATCTGTGCATAATTGTTTGTATGTGCCTCGGTGCATTGTTTTCATCTTTGAGCATTAATTGTACATCATTTCATGATCATTGTTCATTCTTTGTGACATTTTATTTTTGTCCATTGAGGAGTCAATTGTAAGTCCAGCTATTGGCATTTGTTTCCCGTGATCTGGTAGGAGTTGGAACTAAGACCATTGATTGGCATTCCATTTCCTAGGAGTCGAGTGTAAGACCATTTATTGGCAACTTGTTTCCTCTTGCTTATTGCATTTGTTTTCTTTGCTTTGTGAGGCTAGTGTAAGTCCATTGATTGGCATTTGGTTTCCATCTTTGTTTTGTGGAGGTGGACATAAGACCATTGATTGGCACTCCATTTCCTATTATATTTTTGTCTTGTGAGGAGTCAGATGTAAGACCATTGAGTGGCTATTTGTTTCCTGTGATCATTTTTTGTGGAGTCAGGTATAAGACCATTAATTGGCAACTTGTTTCCTATTTTGTTTCTTTTTGTGGAGTCAGGTATAAGACCAATGATTGGCAATCTGTTTCCTATTTCATTTTTTTTCGGAGTTGGATGTAAGATCATTTATTAGCATTCTATTTCCAGTTTTGTTCTTTTTGAACCTTGCTCATTTGCTTTGTGCTTGTTGCCTTTTTCCAAAGGAATCACTTGGATCATCTACATATGATCACAAGAGGTGAACTCCTAAGAAGTTTTACTCCGCATCCCCACCTTTTGTTTCCTTACAACCTCAATTTGCATGTTAACCCAAAACCAGAAACTTTGTGCAAACATTTTCACCTGTTTTCAAATTAGAAACCTAGGCCTTAGGCCTTTGATTTTCAAACTTCATTTTCACAATACTTCTTCTGAATTGAATCTAATGTCAACTTTGACCATTTTTGTGAATACTCTAATTGGTTAATTCCACTCATTCAAATTGCTTTTGTGGCCCTTGTCCACTTTCTTGATAAGTTTTCATACATTAGCCATAGATCTCAATTATCTTAGTGGTTGATGTGAATCTCACCTTTTGTCCTTAGTGATTGAATTGTAAGACTTCCTTGCTTATTATAGGGCATGGTCCCTCACTAGCAAGTTGAAGCTTTTCTCACATGGTGGACTTGTGGTTGTATAGGTTGAGTTTTCTCCCGTGGATAATGAAAGACCTTAGGGCTTTTGTTTAAAATCAATCCACTTACTTTTTTTGGAAATCTTTTAGCCGAACTACGAGGTTTTGATCCTGTAAAGGTACGTAGGCAATGGATCTTTCCATCCAAACACAAAAATGTAAATAAATTTGTACATTCTTTTCTCATCTCTTCCATCATGTTTGCACAATAATATTTAATAAACAAATAATTGATACAACAAGTTGTGAAAAGAGGTTCCCTAGGAGTACCTAGGATGCATTGGGTGCCTAACACCTTCCCTTTGCATAATTACCCCCTTACCCAGATCTTTGTACCCCTTTTATTAGTTTTCTTTGTAAAACTTCTTAGGCTTTTGTTCGCTTTTTAGGCATTCCTTTGGATAAATAAAAGTGCGGTGGGGACTCTATCTTTGTATGCTTTGCTTTTGATTTAATCAATAAATCATAAAGTGACGAATACACCGCTACAGAAAAGTGGCGACTCTGCTGGGGATTTTTTTTTCCTAGTGGGTTTGCCTACTTTTCACAATTGTTGTGATATATTGTTTATGACATATTTTTGTGCAATTTGGGATTACTGTATTGTTTGTAATGATTGATTTGCTTGATATATCACTTGCTTGCTTGTCTGGTGATCTCTGTGAGATGAGTTCTATACCCGAACTCGAGTGCACCTTATGATAGGAGAATGGCATAGTCTCGTCGACTTGTGTGGAGTTATTCCTTAGCAAGTTGACTTGCGAGTCCATTCACTTGGTTGAGGTCATGTTGGATTAATAATGTCACACACGTTATTTGTGGTTAGGCATTATTCTTTCAATGTGTGCCTTAGAAGCCAAGGACCTTAGTTTACCAAGCCCATCTTGGCCTATTTTTAGGACGTAGTGCGGAGGTCGTTCAGATGTAAGATCTGATGCGATTGTTATGCGATACTACACTCATAAGAGTCTCTCTTGAGAATATTTTTGGAATACGAGTATTCGTTCCTCCGGTAATATTCGAAAGATGGGATGATGACTATGGGAACCTCTGGTAGAACATGTTCGGCAGGTTTAAACCATAGTACACTCCCTTTGGTTGGTTCTTAACCGAGACTCCATGCTCGTGACTCACAACAAACCTGTGATTCATGGTTGATCCGTTCGACTATCGTTAATATCAATGGAACTTGGGTGTCGATAAGGTGAAAACCATAATCCACCAAAATGGATGATTGATATTAAGGATGGTTGAACAATTCGTATATCGTTAATACCAATGGAACTTGGGTGTCGATAAGGTGAAAACCATAATCCACCAAAATGGATGATTGATATTAAGGATAATATGAACCATCCCATGACCTTTGTCTGGTGTGCTTTGCTTGATCCTTGAGTGTGATTGTTGCATTCATGCATTCATGCATTCATCTGCATCCATATCATCAGATAAAAAGAAAATTTTCAAGGAACTTAAGGGGTTTATTTGCAAAATTTTCAGATATGGAAAGACAAAAAAGGCATACAAAGAAGTACAACTTTAGACAGCCTGACCTGAAAGAGTTAAGGAATCTGACATCCTATGTATTAGATCC
This sequence comes from Lathyrus oleraceus, assembly GCF_024323335.1. NCBI lineage: Eukaryota > Viridiplantae > Streptophyta > Magnoliopsida > Fabales > Fabaceae > Lathyrus > Lathyrus oleraceus. The sequence goes on from NC_066583.1 coordinate 327,898,819, forward strand.
TTTGGGTTTCAAAGCTCGTTATGGGAAGCTTCTGCCTCTTCTGACTACTCAGGTCGACGAAGGATTGATGAGTACTTTGGCGGAGTTCTATGATCCTCTGTATCACTGCTTCACTTTTCCAGACTTCCAGCTATTGCCTACTCTTGAGGAGTATGCTCATCTTGTGGGTATTCCGATTCTGGATCAGGTGCCGTTCAGTGGCTTAGAGAGTATTCCTACTTCTCAAGAGATAGCTGACATGTTGCACATAGATGAATCCTTGGTTAAAGCTCATATGACTACCAAAGGTGGAATCCAAGGTCTTCCTTCTGAGTTCCTCATCGCTCAAGCTACTGTTTACGGGAAGGCCATGAGTGAGGATGCCTTTGAAGCCATATTTGTACTTCTCATTTATGGACTGGTATTGTTCCCCAACATCGACAAATTTGTGGATGTGAACGCTATTAGGATCTTCTCTGTTCTTAATCCCGTTCCAACTCTGTTGGGTGATACCTATGTCTCTTTGCACTTGAGGAATGAAAAGGGTGGTGGCGCTATTGTGTGCTCTTTGCCTCTGTTGTATAAGTGGTTTATTTCTGACTTACCTCAGACGGTCGCTTTCAAGGAGAACAAGGGATGTCTACGGTGGTCTACGAGACTCATGTCTCTCACTAATGATGATATCTCTTGGTATGATCGTGCATATGATGGTGTCCAGATCATTGATTCTTATGGTGAATTCTCCAATGTGCCTCTTCTTGGTACATGTGGTGGGATTAGCTACAACCCTATCTTAGCACGTCGTTAGCTTGGGTTCCCCCTAAAGGATAAACCTAATAACATTCTGTTAGAAGGTGTGTTCTTTCAGGAGGGTAAAGATCCCCAAGGCCTGAAAGCAAGGATGGTCCGCGCTTGGCGCAAGATTCACATGAAGGGTAGAAGTGAGTTGGGTCCGAAGAACTGCATAGCTTTGGAGCCATATACGACTTGGGTGAGGAAGAGAGCATCCAAGTATCTCATGCCTTATGATTATCCGAGACCTACACCTTTGGTTATGGTTGGGCCTTCAACCCTCTCTAACCAAAGCGTAGAGGAGTTGAGAGATGGAGACCATTCACGTGCCTGGATCCGTGAAAGAGAAGAGTTGCTTCAACAGCTTAAGGAGAAGGACGCTCTGATCGAGTTCCTCGAGCATCAGGTAATTGATGATCCTGATGATACTTGTATTTCTCTACTTCCTCAGTCTTCCAAGTTCTGGAAAAGGAGGTATGACAGACTCGCCAAAGAGAAGGCGGATATGGAAGCAGCATATGAGAGAGAGATTAAGAGGCTTGGTGCAGCTTCTCTTCCAGCATCCCGAGCTTCTAGGGATCCATAGGATGTTTATTTTCCTTTTCTCTTGTAATAATTGACAATGTTGTACTTCTTTGTTCAAATATATTTGATGAGATATTTTCCATATGCGATTAAATGCTTAATATTTCAAAATTTGCAAATAATACCCTAAAGTTCCTTCGAAAATAAAAAATGAATCATGTGCACGAGCATTGCATGCATCATTTGCATAAGCAAGTGTTGTTCCGGTCTTCTTGTCTGTGGCCTAACTTTGTGCTCTTCATTTATTTTGAAGACAAGCTGACTCATCAGTACTACACCAAAGCCAACTCTGCAAGATTAATGGATCATCTCGAACAAGAGAATCGTGAGCTGAAAGATGAAGTCGCCAGACTCACTGCTTTGATGGAGCAATTTTTAGCTGCTCAGAATCAGCCATCTCCAACGCCTGCAACTCCTCCCCAGAGGACTGTTATATCTGAGGTTGTTTCTGCTACAGTGCCAGCCGCTAGTGCCCATTTTGTGCCAACAGCCATGCCGCCCGGGTTTTCGTGGGGGATGCCTCCTAGTTATATGCCTGATATTCCAGCTCCGACATTTGCTTCCATGCCGGCATCTAGCCCGGTCCTTGCGATGCCTCCTCCTGTCGTGCATACCATTCCTAGGGTAGACGACACCATCTATCATTCTGAGCCGTCTGAGGGCCCAGATGTTAATGAGAAGATGGACACAATGAATGACCAATTTCTTGAACTCCGCAAGGAATTGAAGACCCTTCGAGGAAAGGATTTGTTCGGCAAGTCTGCAGCCGAGCTCTGTTTGGTTCCCGGTGTCAAGATACCTGTCAAATTCAAGGTCCCTGACTTTGAGAAGTACAAGGGGAACACCTGCCCTCTCAGCCACCTGGTTATGTATGCCAGGAAAATGTCTACTTAAACGGATAATGATCAACTGCTGATTCATTATTTCCAGGACAGTCTGTCCGGTGCTGCACTGCGATGGTATATGAGTTTGGACAGTGCAAACATCCGTTCCTTCAATGATCTTGGCGAAGCTTTCGTCAAGCAATACAAATATAACATGGATATGGCTCCCGGTCATAATCAACCTAGAGCCATGTCCCAGAAGGACAAAGAGACATTTAAAGAGTACGCCCAGAGGTGGTGAGAGTTGGCAGTTCAAATTACTCCTCCGCTGGAAGAGAAGGAAATGACCAAAATCTTTCTGAAGACTTTGAGTTCATTTTATTATGAGCGGATGATCGCTAGTGCTCCCTCTGATTTCACTGAAATGGTGAATATGGGGATGCGATTGGAGGAAGGAGTCCGTGAAGGACAGTTATCCAAGGATGAAGGCTCTTCTAGCAAGCGATATGGGGCATTTGCTAAGAAGAAAGATGGGGAGGCACATGTTGTGCAATCCCATGTCAAATCCAAAAGACCCTCTGCCAAGAGGAAGCCTATGTGTCATGCCAGCAACCAGCATCAGGTGGCTCACATAGCACCTGTTTTCAAAGACAACAATCAGCAATATCAGCATCAGCAGCATCCTCAACAACAGCAATCTCAGCAGTATCATCAGCAACAGCATCGCCCTCAGCAGCAGGCCTACCAGCCTCGCAATAGTAATCCAGCTGGTCCGAGTTATGAAAGGAAGAAGATCACCTTCGATCCGATTCCTGTATCATATGCAGAGCTGTATCCCTCTTTGATAGAGTGGAAATTGATTACTCCCAGGGACCCTCCGGCTGTACCTGCTAACCCACAATGGTGGTATAAGCCTGATCAGCATTGTGTTTACCACTCCGGTGCTCCGGGTCACAATGTGGAAAACTGCTTTCCATTGAAGACTAAGGTTCAAGACCTTATGAGATGCGGCATTCTGAGCTTTGAGGACTCAGGCCCTAATGTTACAAAGAACCCATTGCCCGAGCATGGGAAGTCGGTTAACATGGTCCAGGGTTGCCCTGGCAAATACAAGGTCATATATGTAAGCCATATTCGACAGTCGCTTGTTGAGTTGCATCGTCTACTGTGTGATTACTGTCATCTGGAGCACGACCATGACAAGTGCCGTATCTGCTCTGTCAATCGTCTGGGTTGTCGCCAAGTGCGAAAGGATCTGCAAGAATTGCTAGATGATGGGACTATTGAGATTCTTCAGAACAGAAATGTTGATGAAGACGAGCTAGAGGTGAATGTGATTTCTCCTGTGTTCAAGATACCTGAGCCTGTTGTCATCCGATATGATGGTAGCAAGCAGAAGGTTTCTCCTTCTCTGATTATCAAGCCTGCAGGCCCTGTGCCTTATTCATCTGACAAAGAAGTCACATGCCGCTATAATCCAGTTGTTGTTGAAGATGGGAAAGAAGTGTCGTTGCCTTCATCCTCTGTTGTGAATATAGCTGATGTGAGCGGGATGACCCGTACCGGTCGTGTGTTTTCTGCACCTCCGAACCTTCAGGCTAAGGCTGATTATGTTGAGCGCCCGGTTGGGAATGCGGTTAATTCTCCGAATCCGACACCTGTTGTTAAATCCTCCTCTGTACAAAAGACTCCTACTTCTTCTGTTGGCCCTAGTGGCACTGTGAATGAAGACTGTGATGAGATGCTGAAGCTCATCAAAAAGAGTGAGTACAACGTTGTAGATCAGCTTCTACAAACGCCGTCCAAAATCTCCGTGTTATCTTTACTTCTGAATTCAGAACCCCATAGGGAGGTTCTGCAGAAAGTATTGGACTTGGCTTATGTTGATCATGACGTCACTATTGAACAGTTTGACAGTATTGTTGCAAATATTACTGCTTGCAACACTTTGAGTTTCTGCGGCGCTGATCTCCCTGAGGAGGGAAGAGACCACAACATGGCTTTACACATATCCATGAATTGCAAGAACGACGCCATGTCCAACGTGCTGGTGGACACTGGGTCATCTTTAAATGTATTGCCGAAGACCACTCTTTCTAGATTGTCATATCAAGGGCCTCCTATGAGGCAGAGTGGTGTTGTTGTGAAAGCTTTCGATGGGTCGCGTAAGACCGTGATTGGGGAAGTGGATCTCCCAATCAAGATTGGACCAAGCGATTTCCAAGTTACCTTTCAGGTTTTGGATATCCACCCATCTTATAGTTGTCTCCTTGGTAGACCATGGATTCACGAGGCTGGTGCCGTAACATCCACCCTACACCAGAAGCTGAAATTCGTTAAGAACAAGAAACTGGTTGTGGTAGGGGGAGAAAAGGCTCTCCTGGTTATCCACTTGTCTTCTTTCTCATACATTGATGCTGAGGATGAAGTTGGAACGCCTTTCCAAGCTTTGTCTATTGCTGAGCCAATTGAGAAGAAAACTCCTTCATTTGCTTCCTATCGTGATGCGAAACTGGCCATTGAATGTGGTGCAGTTGCTCGTCTAGGAAAAATGATCGAGCTTGAAGACAATAAATCCCGGGTTGGCATTGGCTATTCGTCAGGGGTCTTCAACGACAAAGGGCTGTTCAAGAGTGGAGGTTTCATCCACGCCGATCAAGCTGAGGAAGCTGTTGCTATCTTGGAAGAAGATGCAGAGGATACTGGCAATTTTGTCATCCCTGGCGGGATCTGCCACAATTGGGTCGCTGTAGATGTTCCTACGGTCATTCATAGATCAGAGTAATGGTTCACTTTGTTTAAAAACCCTTCTTTCATGCCAAAAGGAGAAGTGATGACATTGTTGGCATCATATATACAATGATATTTAATTCAATGAATTCATGTTAAACATTTGTTCTTCCATTTGTTTTCACTTTTTGCTTTTTTGCATGAAATTGGTGATCACAAAAAACCCTAAAAACAAGAATAAAAGCAATCTTTTCATCTGCATAATGATTTGCTTGTTTAAATTCTAAAGTTTTCATTATCCAAAATCATTATGCAGGTTGATTCTAAAACCCATTGAACATAATGATCCAACGCCATCTCCCAATTTTGAATTCCCTGTATTTGAAGCAGAGGAAGATGATGTTGAAGGGATTTCTGATGAGATTACCCGTCTTCTTGAGCACGAAAAGAAGATCATTTAGCCGCACCTTGAGAATCTGGAAACAGTCAACTTGGGGTCTGAAGATTGTGTTCGGTTAGTGAAGATTGGGGCACTCCTTGAAGAGTCTGTCAAGAAGGGGTTGATCAGTTTGCTGCGAGAATATTCTGATATCTTCGCTTGGTCGTATGAAGACATGCCCGATCTAGATACAGATATTGTGCAACATTTCCTGCCTCTAAAGCCTGAGTACGTGCTAGTGAAGCATAAGCTCAGAAGAACTCATCCAGATATGGCAGTGAAGATCAAAGAGGAGGTTCAGAAGCAAATTGATGCGGGGTTTCTGGTGACTTCTACGTATCCTCAATGGGTGGCCAATATTGTGCCTGTGCCTAAGAAAGACGGAAAGGTTCGTATCTGTGTTGATTACAGAGATTTGAATAAGGCTAGTCCGAAAGATGATTTTCCTCTATCACACATTGATATGTTTGTAGACAATACAGCTAAATTCAAAGTCTTTTCGTTTATGGATGGATTTTCGGGATATAATCAAATCAAGATGGCACCCGAGGATATGGAGAAGACAACATTCATCACACCTTGGGGAACATTCTGTTATCGAGTGATGCCCTTCGGTTTGAAGAACGCCGGAGCCACGTATCAACGAGCTATGACTACCTTGTTTCATGATATGATGCACAAGGAGATAGAGGTCTACGTCGATGATATGATTGCTAAGTCACGAACGGAAGTTGAGCATGTTGAGCATTTGTTGAAGCTTTTTCAGCGTCTGAGAAAGTTCAGGCTTCGTCTGAATCCGAACAAATGTACATTTCGAGTCCGTTCTGGCAAGTTATTGGGTTTTGTTGTCAGCGAAAGAGGTATTGAGGTTGATCCTGCAAAGGTCAAAGCAATACAAGAGATGCCTGCGTCCAAAACTGAAAAGCAAGTCCGAGGTTTTCTTGGCCGCTTGAACTATATTTCCAGATTTATATCCCACATGACTGCCACATGTGCGCCGATATTCAAGCTCCTCCGGAAAGATCAATCTCATGATTGGACCGAGGATTGCCAGGAAGCTTTCGACAGCATCAAAGAGTATCTGTCTGAACCTCCAATCTTGTCTCCGCCTGTGGAAGGAAGACCTCTGATCATGTATCTGACTGTTCTTGAAGACTCGATGGGTTGTGTACTCGGTCAGCAAGACGAATCGGGGAAGAAAGAATCTGCTATCTACTACCTGAGTAAGAAGTTCACTAATTATGAGTCTCGATACTCTATGCTTGAGAAGACGTGTTGTGCTTTGGCTTGGGTTGCTAAGCGTTTGCGCCAATACATGATAAATCATACAACTTGGTTGATATCCAGAATGGATCCAATCAAGTATATCTTCGAGAAGCCTGCTTTAACCGGGAGGATTGCCCGTTGGCAGATGTTATTATCTGAGTATGATATCGAGTATCGAGCTCAGAAAGCTATCAAAGGTAGTATCTTGGCTGACCATTTGGCACATCAGCCGATTGAAGATCATCAGTCTGTTCAGTACGACTTCCCAGACGAGGAGATTCTGTATTTGAAAATGAAAGATTGTGATGAGCCTACACTTGAAGAAGGTCCAAAACCTGGTTCCAGATGGACGATGGTGTTTGATGGCGCTGTAAATCAGTACGGAAATGGAATTGGGGCAGTAATCATTACTCCTCAAGGCACACATATTCCATTTACAGCAAGGCTAACTTTCAAATGCACGAATAATATGGCTGAGTACGAGGCCTGTATTATGGGATTGGAAGAATGCATGGATCTAAGGATCAAACATCTGGATCTTTATGGTGATTCGGCCCTGGTTATCAATCAGATCAAGGGCGAATGGGAGACGAATCAGCCTGGTCTCATTCTGTACAGAGATTATGTGAGGAGGATTTCAACGTTCTTTATAGAAGTTGACTTTCATCATATTCCTCGAGAAGATAATCGGATGGCAGACGCTCTTGCTACGCTTGCTTCGATGATTGTGGTCAAGTATTGGAATGAAGTTCCCAATATCACTGTGATGCGCTTGGATAGACCAGCTCACGTGTTTGCAGTTGAAGAAGTGAATGTTGACAAGCCTTGGTATTTTGATATCAAGAATTTCCTCCAGAACCAGGTCTACCCGCCTGGGGCATCCGTGAAAGATAGGAAAACTCTGAGAAGGTTGTCAGGCAATTTCTACCTCAGTGGTGAAGTGTTGTATAAGAGAAATTTTGACATGGTTTTGCTCAGATGCGTGGATAGACACGAAGCAAACCTGTTGAAGACTGAGGTCCATGAGGGTTCATTTGGTACTCATTCCAATGGACATGCCATGGCTAGAAAGATGCTAAGAGCAGGCTACTATTGGCTGACAATGGAGTCTGACTGCTGCAAATATGTGAAGAAATGCCACAAGTGTCAGATTTACGCGGATAAGATTCATATTCCTCTGACACTTTTGAATGTGATTTCATCACCATGGCCTTTCTCTATGTGGGGAATCGACAAGATTGGCATGATTGAACCTAAGGCGTCCAACGGGACAGGTTTATTCTCGTAGCAATTGATTACTTCACCAAATGGGTTGAAGCTGCACCGTATGCTAATGTGACCAGGCAGGTGGTCGTGAAGTTTGTCAAGAATCAGCTGATATGCCGTTATGGTGTGCCTGATAAGATCATTACTGATAATGGATCTAACTTGAACAACAAGATGATGGAAGAGCTGTGCGCTGAGTTCAAGATTGCACACCATAATTCCTCTCCTTACAGACCCAAGATGAATGGGGTTGTTGAAGCTGCTAACAAGAATATCAAGAAGATTATCCAGAAGATGACAGTCACGTACAAAGATTGGCACGAGATGCTGCCATTTGCTTTGCATAGATATCGTACATCTGTCCGCACTTCAACAGGGGCAACCCCTTTCTCTCTTGTTTACGGCATGGAGGTTGTTCTCCCAGTAGAGGTGGAGATCCCATCAATGAGAGTCTTGATGGAAGCCAAGTTGACTGATGCTGAATGGATTCGGAGTCCTTATGACCAGCTGAATTTGATTGAAGAGAAGCGATTGACTGCCATGTTCCATGGTCAGTTATATCAACAGAGAATGAAGAAAGCTTTTGATAAGAAGGTCAAGCCTCGTGTGTTCCGAGAAGGTGACCTCGTGCTCAAGAAAGTTTTGTCTTTCGCGCCCGATTCCAGGGGCAAGTGGACTCCAAACTATGAAGGTCCATATGTTGTCAAGAGAGCCTTTTTAGGCGGTGCTTTGATGCTTACAACAATGGATGGGGAGGATTTCACTCGTCCTGTGAATTCAGATGCAGTCAAGAAATACTTCGCCTAAAAAGAAAAAGCAGAATAGCTCGCTAAGTTGAAAACCCGAAAGGGCGGCTTAGGCAAAAATGAGCGTCTCGGTGAATAACCCGAAAGGGCTATCCAGGCAAAAATTAGAGACATGAAAAAAAGTATATTTGCATCCCGCTAGATTGAGTACCTCACCCTGGGGAAATCTAGGCAAAAATTAGGGATTTGGCAAGTAACTGCATCCTGACAAGACTTTCTGTTTCACAACTGTCTTTTCGTCAGAGATTCTCGATTCGTCGCCAACTGAAGCTTCGAATACATCGGATTCAAATTGGTAGAGAAATGGTCATTATGTTCAATGTAGCCCTCTTCCAATATATATCACCGATTTCAAATTTTTGTACAGATCTATGGAGTCTTGCCATTTGCAGGCTACCATTCCATCAAATAAATTTGAGCTTTTATCCAATTATTTGCACTCTTATTTGTTTCAATTCAACAAATGTTTTGCATGTTTTAATTAATAAAATGTCATTGTTTTAAACAAATAAAAATTTTTCAAACTTGTTTTTAAACAAAGTGAATGTGCACAATGATGAAAGGATACTTAAGAATTTCTCAGTGCTCTCCCAAGGGTGGCATGTTTTCCAACAGGGTAAGACATTTGTTCATATTCCTGGCATGGCTGTATCCTCTTTCTCCAGATTGTTGTTGGGGTTTCTCCCCAAGCAGAGCTTCTGTTGAGATTTTGTTCCCTAAGCAGGGTGTTTGTTGGGATTTTTTCCCAAACAGATTTTGTTGAACAGAGCCTTTATTATGACTCCTCCTCGCTCAGAGTACTTGTTGAAGACTTCAATTTTCCTCTCCAGCAATATTCTCTCCCCAGCATGGGTGCTTTCCTTTTGGAAGATTCGGTAGTTGGTGGGTGATACCCCAGTACTTCGTCGTTTCTACGGATAAATCGCCAGCGGAGTTGTTGGCATGATGTACTTCATCTATGTTATCTCTTCCCATCAGAGTGCTTGTTGAGGTTTTCACCTCTCCTCCCTTCAGCAGAGCAGTGATTCTTTCCTCCTCAGCAGTTATGTTTTCCTTGTGGAAGGTTCAGTTTTTGGTGGTTGATCCCCGACTCTCCTTCTCTGCCTCAGATAAATCCCCAATAGATTTGTGGTGGTGGGTTGTATCTGTGATGATTCCTCCCATACAGAGATTTGGTGGACTTCCTGATATTTTTGATCCCCAGTAAAGTGGCTTGTGTGGCAGAATCTACTTGTGTGATCTGTTTTCCCTCATAGGATTTATCTCCAATGGAGTTGCTGACAGTATCCCCAGTAGAGTTGCTTGTGCGGCCAGATTCTACTTGTGTGGTCTGTTTCCGTAGAAGTTCTTGTCTGTGCAGTGAGCTCCTGTTTCCCAGCTGAGACTGATGATCCATCCTTGCAGAGATCTTGGTATTTCCTGATCCCGGTAGATTGTTTATTCTCCGGTGATCCTGGCTTTCTCTCCTGTGGTGTAGTACCAGGCGTTTGATTCCTAGACCTGTTTGTGTTAGAAATGTCTGTTTTGTCAGCATTCATCAAACATAAATCACGCATATTCATGCATACTTTCAACATTCAGATATTCATGTTGCATTTTTTGCCATATATCTTTTTGTTTGTTGTCTCCTGCTAAGTGGTGATATAGATCTCTCCAGTAGATCTCCCCAGGAAGATGTCGGGTGTCTAATCTCTCAATATAGAGTCAGCCCCATAAGCAGAAAGTGTCTGTCTTTCCTTCTGCAGTTCCCCACTGAGATGTTTCCTCGTGGATGACGGTTGTTTCCGTTTCCTCCCAACATATATATTGGGATGGGTTTTCCCTTTTGAGTTCTTTCCTCATTAGGACGAGTCTTGATTCAGTTTGCCTTTTTGGTTTGATCCTGAATTGGCCTTTTTTCAACTGTCTCTCGTGCTTCCCTATGGAATAAATGGATAAATTCCCCAGTAACCGGCAATAGTTCATCTTATCCCCAGCGGACTTTGTGGCCTCTACCCAGTAACCGGTAGTTGTAAGTCCTATCTTTGTTGGTTTTCTACCCAGTAACCGGTAGTTGTAAATCCTATATACTTTTTCCCTCTTTGCGGAATCTGTGGTTGTTTACCCAAAGATTGGTATTTGTGAACCTGTTGTTCCTCAGCAAGAGTCGGTGGTTTTCTACCCAGTATTCGGTAGTTGTAAATCCTATTTTCTTGCTCTCCAGCAGAGTTTGTGGTTTTCTACCCAGTAACTGGTAGTTATAAACCCTATTTTGTTCTTCCCCGTACGGAGTTGTGATCCTTTCACTCCCCACGCAGAGACTTTGGTTTTCTACCCCGTATTCGGTAGTTTTAAACCCTACTTTTGTATCCTCATCAGAGTTGTGGCCCTCTACCCAGTAACCGGTAGTTGTAAGTCCTATCTCTATTCCCCTAGCAGAGGTAACCTTTGTGGTTCAGTCTGGTTGATGGCGGATTTTGTGGTTTTCTACCCCGTATTCGGTAGTGGTAAATCCTATGTTGTTGTTGTCTCCCTATCGAAGTCTGTGCTTTCTTGTGGATAATTGTCGTATGCTAGCAATTTTATCCTCAGCTGAGTCTTTGGTCTTCTACCCAGTATTCGGTAGTTGTAAATCCTATTCTCTCCCCTGTGCAGAGGTAACCTTGTTGTTCATCCTAATCGATGACAGTTACTCGTCCGTGGTTTTCTGCCCAGTATTCGGTAGATGTAATCCCCTCTTTATGGTTATCTTCGTCTAGTATTCGATGTTGATATTCCCTCTCTTTTTCTGGGAAATTGCTCTGAGTAAGCAATTGTATTCCTAGCAAGTCTTTTTGTGGATAATTGTCGTATGCTAGCAATTTTATCCTCAGCGGGTCCTTTCACCGTATGCCAGTGATTTGTTCCCCGGATCATTGATTTTTTATCAATGCATCCCCGGTGAGTTCTCTTTCGTTTACCCTTTTGTCGGTAACGACTGTTGCTCCTTTTGATCGGTCATCTTTGTATACCTAGTTTTGGTATCCCGATGTCCTTTCTTTTCGGATGATTTATCCTTTATTAACCCAGTAACCGGTTGTGGATAATCTTCCATGCGAGTGTATTATCCACGTTCTGACGGTAATGGATAATATATCTCATGCACTCTTCAGTCGAAGCCTGTTGTGTTTCCCTAGTTGAGTAAGATTTGTGTTCTTTTGGGGAATCGAATATTCATCTCCTCCTTTTTGAGCGTATCTCCCAGTAACCGGTGATATGTCTCCTGGATAATTGCTGTATGCTTGCAATTTATCCCCAGCGAGTTATCTTTCGTCTACCCTGTTGTTGTTGGTAACGATTGTCTCTCTTTTCGGTAGGTCGCCTATTATATACCCAGTAACCGGTATCCCTGGTGCTCCTTCCATGCGAGTATATTATCTACGTTATGACGGTAATAGATAATATATCTCATGCACTCCTTGGTAAAAATCTTTTGATTGATTCTCCAGTGGAGTAAGATTCGTATTCTTTGTAGAATCGAATATCCATCCTTTAATAAGTTTGCGTTTTGCTCTCTTCAGGATGATGAGTGTTTTGGCAGTAAAAACCAATTCACTTTTTCGGTCGGTCACCTATTATATACCCAGTAACCGGTATCCCTGGTGTTCCTTCCATGCGAGTATACTATCCACGTTCTGACGGTAATGGATAATATATTTCATGCACTCTTTGGTTGAAGCCTTTTGTCCTTCCCCATTTGAGTAAGATTCGTTTTCCCGTTGCGGAGTTGAATGTCCATCCTGTAAGTCGATTTGCTTTTTCAAGCCCTCCTTTCGGATGATGAGTGTTTTGGCAGTAAAAACCAATTCACGTTTTGGTCGGTCACCTATTATATACCCAGTAACCAATATCCCTGCTGTTCCTTCCTTTCTGCTCCCTATTATGACCTTGGTCCCCTGCGGAGTCAGATCTTTCTGAGTTGATATACCTTTTTTCAGGTCTTCCTCAGATGTTTGGTTGAGTGATATCTCTCACCCTTATACCGGTCTTAGATATTCATTCTTCCTGAGCTTGTTGTTCTTTCACCCAGTAACCGGTGTTTATATCACCTGTCTCTTTGAGCTTGTTACCCAGTAACCGGTAACACCTCACCCCTGTTGTTTTCCCCTGGAGAGTCTTTGATAGACATTTCCCCAGCGGAGTTTCTGTTGTGATTTACCCTTTTGTTGTATTGGCGTTTTCCCCAATATATGCATGTTTCCCCGGCAGGGAGGTTCTGTGTGAATCTTTTCTCCAGTCCGAGTCCGGATTTTTATCCGAAGTATCCTTTGTGGATGGTTTTGCTGTGTTGGCGTTTTCCCCAATACAGGCATTTTTGAGTCAGCTTGAGTCGTTTCATCGGATTTGTCTTCCTATGGAACCCTTTTCCCCAGTTTGAGTTCTTTACTCCCCAGTAAAGTCTCCGGTCGTGTCCTGCTCACGCAATGTCAGTTTTCTTTCCCCTAATTCAGAGTCGTGTCCTGCTCACGCATTCTACTTTCTTATCCCCATAAGAGTCCCGTTAGAGTCTCTGTTCCTGGTGAGTGTACTACTCCGATGGATCGTCCTTTTCTTCTTTGTGGACCCATATTCCCCATAGAGCTTGTTTTACATTCATACATTTGCATCATGAGGTCTCTTAGGGACCAAAATTTGTCTCATTATTGTTATTTAAGCCCATTCTACCGCGTCGAGATGAAGATTTTAACCTTCACTTCTCCGGTTAGAATGACCTTAAATAGGGGCATCTGTAAGACCCCAATTTTGTCCCTAAGATCCCTCATGGCATCATATCATAACATTGCATTGCCTCAAGGATCATTGGACACCTTGCTCCCTTCCCTGTGGGTGGGATCTTTTTTGAGAGGGGTTCTTGATCACCAAGCATTGCTTGCATTTGTATATCATTGCTTTTCTTTTAATCACTAACCAAAAATGTACAAAAATATGTCATCTAACATTTGTCTTGCAGCTTAAGCAGTCAACAGGTCAAGGCAATTCAAGTGAATCCTTTGTGCAAGAGATGAAGTTTCCATTGAGATATAGGTCATGTGATCATTATATGGAGTTTATATGAGCTATAGGTTCATTTTGGAGCAAAGTCCCCAAGTGGTTGAAGCTCAAATTCATCAGAACATTTCCAGGTCAACTAAAGACCCAGAAAGTCAACTGTGCAGTCAACTGTGGACTTTGAGGTTGGGGAGTTGATGGATACACTTCTTTCATGTTCAAACAAGTCTCATTTGACATTTCAAACACTCACATTGAAGAATTTGAGGTCTAGTCAAAAATTTCCAAAAATAGAAAGTGACCCATAATTACAAGTTTCCAAAAATGGAAGGGTTTTAGACCAACTTCAACTCAACTTTCCAACATCAAAGAAGCTTTAAATGAATTTTTATCCAACATGAAAGTTGAATATCTATCTCTCCCATTTCCAAAAAGTCCAAGATCATGAGCATCTGATGAATGGTTGAGGAGATATGGTCAAATCATTGCCAAGTGTGCATGGAACTTCAAATGGCCATAACTTTTGATTCATAACTCCAAATTTGGTGCCTCTTTTTCTAAAGTGCTTCTCATGACATGAACTTTTCAAAACATTCATCACATTACATGAATTTCCATCATATGATTATTTGCTATTCCATGCCTATTTTGGAGGGAAATTGCAAAATTTGAAATTGGTGCATTATGGGAACAAATCACCATTGCCATTGTGATGGAAAAATGATTTTTAGTGCATTTGAGCTCTCATTGGTTACTATTCACGTATGCATGCTTCATACACCACCAATTTTCAAATTTCGTCAAAACACCTTATTTTTGCTAATCACCATTAACCATGTTTAATTAACATTTTCAGTATGATTAGTACAGCATATAAATACCATAATCCTAACAGAATTTAGGGATTTTCACCATTTCTAGATCCAAATTCTCTCTCCCTCCAAAATTTTCTCCTAATCAAAAATTCAAAAATCTTCAAAGAACCTTGCAATATTCTTCCATATTCTTGTTCTCTGGTGTGAATTTAGTGCAAATCAAGCTTTGGATTGTTGAATTCGTGTGGAAATCAAGCATGGCAAGTTCATGAAGGTGTAGATGGAAGTTGATTGTTGAGCTGGATTTAAGCCACTACAAGCCTCAATTACTGCACAAAGCTTCAAGATAACACCTTAGGAGTTGATTTGGATCGTTTGGAGTCTTGAATTGTGCATTTCCAGAAGCTGCTCTTCAAGAGTTTAATTTTTCGAATCTCATAATTCTTTAATCCATGGATATGTTAGTGTAGATCTTGGAATGCTGAGTTTAGTGATGCTTTTAGAATTGAAAATGATGAATTATTGAGAGAGATATGCTTGATTGAAGTTTTGAATACTAAACTTATTTTGATCGATTTGCGTAATTGGTGATGATTTGGACTGGATTAATGCTTGATTTGTAACCTACATGGAATAAGGATTCGAATGATGTATCCATTTCATAATTCTGGAAAAAAAATTCGTGTGTTGCTACTGTTCATCACCGTCTTCGCGAGGAAGACGGTGTTTTCAACCGCGCGCCACCGTGAGGAATAGTGCTAGGGTTTGGCTCTGGTTCTTGCTTGAAGAACGTGTTTGATCCGTGTTCCTCGCTTCGATCCATGTGGAGCGTGTTTGTGTGTTTTTTTTTCATTTTAATTTCCAGGGATTTAAACGACGCCATTTTGATTGGTGCTCACACATGGTTCGATCCTGGCCTGAAGCACATTTTCAAATTAATCCTCATTTTCCATTTCCCTCCATGATTTCATGTATATGCTTCATTTCATTTCATTTTTTTTTTTGCCAACTTTGAAAATTCATAATAAATTGAAAAATGATCCAATTAATTCCTGGTTTTTTGCTACTTGATCCTTAGAATGTCTTCTATTTTATGGTGTTGATTTCTGAAGTTGTGCATGGCAGGATATTGAATTGTGTTAGGATGATTGAACATGTGTGCATATGTGACCTTGCTCCATTCTTCCTATTGTGAAATGCTTGATATTGATCCAAATGCCATGAAATTTTGCATGATGATTCTTAACATGTTGATGGATATTTAAGGCTTGATTGTGCATTTTTCTCATTTGCCATTTCTGTTTTATGCACATGTTTGCATGGTGTGACAATGTGTGTCACACAATTGGATGGCCTTGCTTGTGCAATTTTATTTCCATATCAAATGACCTCTATTGATTATGATTTTTGGTATGATTATTGTAATGGACATGTTGTATGCACACAAAAATTTCCAGAATTGTTTGAATCATTTCTGTTTTGATATAGAATTTTCATTCTCAATGTCCAAATACATGCCTTGAAATTATCTTTGCCATAGCTTGCTTATTACATGCCCTTGCTTGATGATTTTGATTTGGTCCTTTTAGGACATGTTCATGATTGAATAAACATGCTTTATGTTGAATATTGGTTGTTGTTTTGACTTTTTTCTCCACCTTTGACCCTAGGCTTTGACCTAGGGGTTGGAACTCACATTTGAGCTTTGAATTTCAGGTTCAAGCATCCAATTTCCATGATTGAGGTTGCCTCATCATTTGAGTGTTGATATTTGCTATTGATTGGTAACATTTGGTTGTTTTGTAGGCTTTGATGATAGCTCACTTGAGTTGTTTGGCTTACATGTTGTATATTGGGATTGTCTGTTTGTTGTTAACTGTTGTCTGTTTGTCTGAACACTATACTAATTATTTGGTTGTTTGCACAGGTACTTTAGTAGCTTTAACTCATTGTTTGAGTTGCTTTGCTTTGCTTGTGGTTGGCATACCACTTAGGTATTTTCCTTGATCTCCATGTAGTCTGGAAGACCTGTTGTTATTGGCAGGCACATGTCTGAAGCCCTCCTTAAGAGGCCATGTTCTTGTTTGTTTATATTTGTGCCAAGCAGGTTAAGTCCTCTTAAGAGGCAATTGGCAGATAGAAGGGATGTGCAATCCATCCCCTGCTATTCAGTTGTGTCTTTCATTTTGCTCACACCATGTGTTGATGCACTTTGAATAAAAACCCAAAATCTTGTATATAGAGTTAGTCAATGTGGAATAGAGTTCCTCATTCTGGACTCCCACACCTTCTATTGATTCAAGCTCTCCCAGGCCAGGGATAAGAGCTATGAGGCATAACCCTCATCTCCATTTCATTTGCTCACCCTAACTCTCAATGTTAGAGGTTAAGAGCCTGACTACCCATTCCAGTATTTGGCTTGTTTGTCAAGGTCGATATGACCCCTTGACTAAAGCCCAACCTTGCTTGAGCCTTTGGTTGTGTATAGTGTGTGATAATTAACTGCTTGTTTGCTTATTTGTCCATCTGTGCATAATTGTTTGTGTGTGCCTCTGTGCATTGTTTTCATCTTTGAGCATTAATTGTACATCATTTCATGATCATTATTCATTCTTTGTGACATTTTATTTTTGTCCATTGAGGTGTCAATTGTAAGTCCAACTATTGGCATTTGTTTCCCGTGATCTGGTAGGAGTTGGAACTAAGACCATTGATTGGCATTCCATTTCCTAGGAGTCGAGTGTAAGACCATTTATTGGCAACTTGTTTCCTCTTGCTTATTGCATTTGTTTTCTTTGCTTTGTGAGGCTAGTGTAAGTCCATTGATTGGCATTTGGTTTCCATCTTTGTTTTGTGGAGGTGGACATAAGACCATTGATTGGCACTCCATTTCCTATTATATTTTTGTCTTGTGAGGAGTCAGATGTAAGACCATTGAGTGGCTATTTGTTTCCTGTGATCATTTTTTTGTGGAGTCAGGTATAAGACCATTGATTGGCAACTTGTTTCCTATTTTGTTTCTTTTTATGGAGTCAGGTATAAGACCAGTGATTGGCAATCTGTTTCCTATTTCATTTGTTTTCGGAGTTGGATGTAAGACCATTTATTGGCATTCTATTTCCAGTTTTGTTCTTTTTGAACCTTGCTCAATTGCTTTGTGCTTGTTGCCTTTTTCCAAAGGAATCACTTGGATCATCTACATATGATCACAAGAGGTGAACTCCTAAGAAGTTTTACTCCGCATCCCCACCTTTTGTTTCCTTACAACCTCCATTTGCATGTTAACCCAAAACCAGAAACTTTGTGCAAACATTTTCACCTGTTGTCAAATTAGAAACCTAGGCCTTAGTAGGCCTTTGATTTTCAAACTTCATTTTCACAATACTTCTTCTGAATTGAATCTAATGTCAACTTTGACCATTTTTGTGAATACTCTAATTGGTTAATTCCACTCATTCAAATTGCTTTAGTGGCCCTTGTCCACTTTCTTGATAAGTTTTCATACATTAGCCATAGATCTCAATTATCTTAGTGGTTGATGTGAATCTCACCTTTTGTCCTTAGTGATTGAATTGTAAGACTTCCTTGCTTATTATAGGGCATGGTCCCTCACTAGCAAGTTGAAGCTTTTCTCACATGGTGGACTTGTGGTTGTATAGGTTGAGTTTTCTCCCGTGGATAATGAAAGACCTTAGGGCTTTTGTTTAAAATCAATCCACTTACTTTTTTTGGAAATCTTTTAGCCGAACTACGAGGTTTTGATCCTGTAAAGGTACGTAGGCAATGGATCTTTCCATCCAAACACAAAAATGTAAATAAATTTGTACATTCTTTTCTCATCTCTTCCATCATGTTTGCACAATAATATTTCATAAACAAATAATTGATACAACAAGTTGTGAAAAGAGGTTCCCTAGGAGTACCTAGGATGCATTGGGTGCCTAACACCTTCCCTTTGCATAATTACCCCCTTACCCAGATCTCTGTACCCCTTTTATTAGTTTTCTTTGTAAAACTTCTTAGGCTTTTGTTCGCTTTTTAGCCATTCCTTTGGATAAATAAAAGTGCGGTGGCGACTCTATCTTTGTATGCTTTGCTTTTGATTTAATCAATAAATCATAAAGTGACGAATACACCGCTACAATATCCCCCGTAGAGTTGACAGTATGCAGACTATATATCCCCAGCGGAGTGGACAGTGCCAGACTGTATCTTCCCAGCAACAGTGGACTAGTCGCATACCCAACAGACAAGAGGGTGGTGTTCCTAGTGTTCATCTCGTCCCCAGCAGATTTTTTTAACAGATTTGTTTTAATCCCCAGCCTGAGGACGATTAGCAAGTTCATATCCCCAGCAAAGGTCGATTCCTACGACATTTCCCCAGGAAGTGCTTTCCTCACAGACTCTCCTCGCAGAGCCTCGCCAAGCAAAGTTTCCATAGTTGATACTTCCCCAGCAAGGTTAACTTTTCAAAAAAGGCCGATTTATTTTTGGTGGCTCCCCGGTCCCGTTAGACGGATCGTTCCCCACAGAGCATTCAAGGATTGATACAGCGATCCGCTCCCTGCCAGAGTTGCTTCCCCAAGCAGATTTCTTTTTTCTTTTGCACCATGAATAACATTTGCATTTGCATTTGCATGCATATCAAACATACACATAAGCTGATAAACAGGTTCTTCAAAGCAGACTGAAAAATTACTTTACAACCAAAGTCATGAGATTCGGCCAGAGGATCAAGTGTGTGTGTGACCCAGCATGAGGGTCATTTCGAAGATTCAGCCTGAGAATCGTTTTCCAGAGATCCAGCCTGAGGGTCATTTCAAAGATTCAGCCAGAGAGTCGACTACGAGCGTTAGTTCCCCAGCAAGCCAGCTGGAGGTATAGATTGACAGCTCAACAGAAAATCAACCTACAAGAGGATCCAGCCCGCGGATCGCATTAAAAAAATGAAAGTCTAATCGAAAAGTCGTTATAACATGTTCTAGCCTGAAGATTATGTATGAAGCCCAAAAAGTGGGATATTCTCGAAGCTGCATATCTAACATGAAGACTGTAGATTTCGAAAGAGGGTCAACCAGCGCATGCCCCAGATGCGAGATCCTGATGATGGGAATTTATCATCAAAACAATCCAGATCTAGCCAGAAGATCGAAGTTAGGTCTAGCCTGAAGACCGGAAATAGATTCAGCCAGAGAATCGAAGCAATTCAGATCTAGCTAGAAGATCGAAGTAGATTCAGCCAGAGAATCAAAGAAAATAGATTCAGCCAGAGAATCGAAAGAAAATAGATTCAGCCAGAGAATCGAAACAAAGAAGATCTAGCCAGAAGATCGAAGTCAGGTCTAGCCCGAAGACCGGAAATAGATTCAGCCAGCGAATCGAAACAAAGAAGATCTAGCCAGAAGATCGAAGTCAGGTCTAGCCCGAAGACCGAAAATAGATTCAGCCAGAGAATCGAAACAATTCAGATCTAGCCAGAAGATCGAAGTAGATTCAGCTAGAGAATCGAAACAAAGGAAATCTAGCCAGAAGATTGAAGAAGATCTAGCCAGAAGATCGAAGAAGATCTAGCCAGAAGATCGAAGAAGATCTTGCCAGAAGATCGAAGAAGATCTAGCCAGAAGATCAAAATAGATTCAGCCAGAGAATCAAAATCGTATCCAGCCCGAGGATCAAAATTAATATCCAACCAGAGGACTAAATTGAGTATAGATTCAGCCAGAGGATCGAAACTCCAGGTTAAGTCAAAAGACTGATTCAGATTCAGCCAGAGGATCGGAAGAAAAATAAACACCGCGGTGTATTTCAGCATTTTTGTGGTGTTCTCAGAGCACAAATTTTTGGTCTGTCTTTGGTATTCAATCACAGTTCACCCTGTTTGTCTGATAAGCTGTTCGCTTTCATCCTGCTCGGGTTAGCTGATAACTGAATAGGGGCAATTGTAACACCCCAAAATTTGCCCTCCCCATTCATGCATTCATTTTTAGGTCATTTAACATTTCATCATGTCAATCAGAATCAGATCCAAGAAACTTTATTTAAAAAAAAAAACGAAAAAAAAAAAACGAAAAAAAAAACGAAAAAAAAAACGAAATAAATAAATAAATAAATAAATAAATAATTAATTAAATAAATAAATAAATAAAATAAAAAATCTCAAACTTGGACCTCTCTCAAAAGCCCACTAAGCTACCAATATTAGCCTATAAATACTAGAGTTTCATTGAAACAAAATAGACAGAAAAAGGAAGAGAAGCAAAATACTCTGAGGTTTCCTTGGAACAAAACCCTGGAAAAAACCTAGGGAGAGAAACCTGACAGAGAACTCAGAGCAGCCTCCAAACCCTGAAGGAAACTCAACTGCACAGAATCACCTTTGCCTCACATAAACCGTAAAGATTGTTTTGTAAACCTCACGTGCGCAACTCAATTTCAATCAAGCTCTCCAATCAGGTTTGCCCTTATTCCCATTACCTTTATGCTCTTAATTTGGATCATCTGAATGTATGAGGTATGATGGATGAATTTCATTAGGTTTTTGCCCACGGGTTTTAAATGTATATGAATGTATAAATAATGCCTTGAATGCTTAATCCTTATCGTGTTTCACTAACCCTTTTGTTGAGTTTTTGTGAAGGCTCACATGACTTTTGCAGGGATAGCTCGCTGGATATTCCACTTTGCTCGTGGGATACCATTTGGGAGATTTATTCTGATTGCCTTGTTGGCTCATTTACTTTATGCATGTTTGTTTTGTATGTGTTCGTATCCCCACAGGTAGCGCGGTTCCTTTGTCGAGGACCGCCCTTTTGCCCTTGAGCATCCCCCAAACCCTAAAACCCAAAGCAACATGTTAACTCCTTCTACTACAGGCGAGTAAGTCTCCAAAGGTCGAGCATCCGGTAGATTGCGTAGTAACGTCGTTCGTCCAAAACCCAATCCATAACCCCGTAGTTAGCCGAACTACGGCTTTCTCTGATTCTCATTCCAGATGAGATACGTAGGCATAAGACGCGATGTCTTAGCGAGCACAATTACCCTTAACCCCTAGGTAGCCGAGCTACGAAGACTCTAATTCTCATATTCAGATGAGATATGTATGCAGTGGATGCGACATCCGTGCGAGTCATTTTCTTTTGACCCCCTTTTTTTAGTAAATAACACATTAGATAAACCCACACCCTTTAGACAAGAACTACAAAAGTGGACCCCGTAGAGTACTACGGATGCGTAAGGGTGCTAATACCTTCCCTTCGCATAATCGACTCCCGAACCCAAGATTTGGTTGCGAGACCCTGTCTTGTTCTTTCCTTTTTCCAGGTTTACTTCGAGCGTTTCCTTTCCCTCCTTTGGGATAAATAACGCACGGTGGCGACTCTCCTGTCTTTCTTCGCCGGTTGTTTTTTTTCGCATTCCATTTTTCAGGTTGCGACAGGATACCCGAAGGGTTAACTGCTTGGGGAACCTCTGTTGCTTAGCACTTAAGGACTTGCTGGCTTTTGAAGTGCTGTTGATACTTCCCTTTAATTTGCTTTGAAAATTTCTTGTTTTTATATGTTTTAAGAAAAAGATTTTGATTAAAAATTTTAAATTTCCAAAATGATCATAATAAAATTTAAGTTATTGGTTGAAGTAAATAAGAGTAGAAACAATTGGACAAAAGCTCAATTTTATTTAATGGGATGGTAGTCTGTAAATGACAAGACTCCATATATTTTTACAAAGTTGAAAATGGTAATTTACATGGAAAAGGGCTACATTGAATACAAATGATCCTTAATCCTTCTACCAACTCTTGATATCCACTGTGCTCTTGACCGTTGCAGGGATGATGAATCGAAATCAACCCTTGTGCTCAACAAAGTCTTTCCGAAATTGGACGATCAGTAGACTGCAGTTACTTGCCATAATCCCTAATTTTTGCATATGTTTCCCCAAGGTGGGGTACTCAACTTATCAGGAAAAAATTTCTGTTTTTATGTGTCTAACTTTTGCCTGGATCGCCCTTTCGAGTTTTCAATCCACCGAGACGCTCTTTTTTGCCTAAGCCGCCCTTTCGGGTTTTCAACTTAGCAAGTTGTTCTTTTCTTTTTTAGGCGAAGTATTTCTTGACTACATTTGCGCTCACAGGACGAGTGAACTCTTCACCATCCTTAGTTGTAAGAATCAAAGCACCGCCTGAAAAGGCTCTCTTAACAACATATAAGCCTTCATAATTAGGAGTCCATTTTCCCATAGAATCTGGTTTGAACGAGAGGATCTTCTTGAACACAAGGTCACCTTCTCTGAACACACGAGGTCTGACCTTCTTATCAAAAACTTTCTTCATTCTTTGTTGATATAACTGACCATGACACATGACAGTCAATCTCTTCTCTTCAATCAAATTCAAATGATCAAACTTAGTTTGACACCATTCACCACCAGTCAACTTAGCTTCCATGAGCACACGCAATGAAGGAATCTCAACCTCTACGGGGAGCACTGCTTCCATACCATATACAAGAGAAAAAGGGGTTTCCCTTGTTGAAGTGCGGATGGATGTATGATACCCATGCAAAGAAAACAGGAGCATCTCATGCCAATTCTTGTACGTGACAACCATCTTCTGGATAATCTTCTTAATGTTCTTATTTGCAGCTTCAACAGCCCCATTCATCTTAGGTCTGTAGGGAGAAGAATTATGGTGTGTAATCTTGAAGTCTTTGCAAAGAGCTTCCACCATATTATTATTCAAGTTCGATCCATTATCAGTAATGATCTTACTTGGCACACCATAACGGAATATGATCTGATTCTTGATAAACCTCACAACAACTTGCTTGGTTACATTTGCAAACGATGCCGCTTCAACCCATTTGGTGAAGTAATCAATTGCCACCAAAATGAAACAATGTCCATTCGAATCCTTGGGCTCAATCATCCCAATCATATCAACTCCCCACCTGGAGAAGGCCCATGGGGAAGAAATAACATTCAATATTGTCGGAGGAACATGAATCTTATCAGCATAAATTTGACACTTGTGGCACTTCTTCACAAACTTGCAACAGTCAGATTCCATTGTCAGCCAATAGTAACCTGCTCGCAACATCTTCTTTGCTAGTGCATGTCCATTTGAATGAGTACCAAAGGAACCTTCATGCACTTCAGTCATCAACAAGTCTGCTTCGTGTCTATCCACGCATCTGAGCAAAACCATGTCGAAGTTTCTCTTGTACAGTATATCACAATTCAAGTAGAAATTACCGGCTAATCTTCTCAAAGTCTTCGTATCTTTCAAAGATGCCCCAGACGGGTAAATCTGATTTTGGAAGAAACATTTAATGTCACAATACCACGGCTTCTCGTCTTTGATCTCTTCAACAACAAACACATGAGGTGGCCTATCAAGATGCATCATAGACAAATTGGGAACTTCATTCCAATACTTCACTACAATCATTGACGCCAATGTTGCAAGAGCATCTGCCATCCGGTTCTCATCTCGAGGGATATGATGAAACTCAACCTTTGTAAAGAAAGTTGAAATCCTCCTCGCATAATCTCTATATGGTATTAAACCGGGTTGATTCGTATTCCACTCTCCTTTGATTTGATTCACAACCAAAGATGAGTCTCCAAAGACACCTAAAGACTTGATTCTAAGATTCATGGCCTCTTTGAGCTCCATAATGCAAGCTTCATATTCTGCCATGTTGTTTGTACACTTGAAAATCAATCTAGCTGAAAATGGTAGATGTGTTCCTTGAGGAGTAATAATCACTTCCCCAATGCCATTACCATACTGATTAACAGCTCCATCAAATACCAAGCCCCAACGGGAACCAGGTTCTGGCCCTTCTTCAAGCAATGGTTCATCACAATCTTTCATTTTCAAGTACAAAATCTCTTCACCAGGAAAATCATACTGCACTGACTGATAATCTTCAATTGGTTGGTGAGCCAAATGGTCAGCCAAGATACTACATTTGATCACTTTCTGAGATCGGTATTCGATATCATACTCTGATAACAACATCTGCCAACGGGCAATCCTCCTAGTTAAAGTAGTCTTCTCAAATATATACTTGATTGGATCCATTTTGGAAATCAACCAAGTGGTATGATTCAACATATACTGGCGCAGACGCTTAGCAGCCCAAGCCAATGCGCAACAAGTCTTCTCAAGCATAGAATACTGAGTCTCATAGTCCGTGAACTTCTTACTGAGGTAGTAAATTGCAAATTCTTTCTTTCCAGTTTCATCTTGCTGAACAAGAACACAACCCATACTCTCATCAAGCACAATCAAATACATGATCAACGGTTTTCCTTCAACGGGTGGAGACAAAATCGGAGGCTCAAGCAGATATTCCTTGATACTATCAAAAGCTTTCTGGCAGTCTTGAGTCTAATCACAAGACTGATCTTTCTGAAGAAGCTTGAATATAGGCGCATATGTGGCAGTCATGTGGGAAATGAATCTGGAAATATAATTCAAGCGGCCGAGAAAACCCCTGACTTGCCTCTCAGTTTTGGGTGCAGGCATCTCTTGTATTGCTTTGACCTTGGCAGGATCAACTTCAATACCCTTCTCACTGACAATAAAGCCCAACAACTTACCAGAACGAACACCAAAAGTACATTTATTGGGATTCAAGCGGAGTTGATACTTCCTCAAGCGTTGGAATAGCTTCAACAAATGCTCAACATGTTCCTCTTCATCAATCGATTTGGCATCATATCATGAAAAAGAGTAGTCATTGCTCTTTGGTAAAGTGCACCAGCATTCTTTAGACCGAAAGGCATCACTCTATAACAGAATGTTCCCTAAGGTGTAATGAATATGGTCTTCTCCATATCTTCGGGTGCCATCTTGATCTGATTATATCCGGAAAACCATCCATAAACGAAAAGACTTTGAATTTAAAAGTATTGTCTACCAACATATCAATGTGTGGCAGAGGGAAATCATCTTTCGGACTAGATTTATTCAAATCTCTATAGTCAACACACATGCGAACTTTTCCATCTTTCTTTGGCACATGCATAATATTGGCCACCCATTATGGATACTCAGCAGTTACAAGGAAACCGACATCAATCTGCTTATGAACTTCCTCTTTGATCTTCACAGCCATATCAGGATGCGTTCTTCTTAACTTCTGCTTGATTGGCGGGCACTCTGGCTTCAACGGAAATCTATGCTCCACAATCTCAGAATCAAAACCAGGCATGTCTTGATAGGACCAATCAAACACATATGAATACTCTCGAAGAAGATCAATTAACCCCTTCTTGACATCTGGACACAGACGAGACCCAATCTTGACTTCCTTCACATCATCCTTGGAACCCAAGTTGACTAACTCAACCTGCTCTTCGAATGTTTGAATGGTATTTTCATCTTGCTCAAGAAGACGAGATAATTCATCACTCACTTCTACATCACTTTCCTCCTCAGCTTCAAACACAGGGAATTCAAAATTTGGAGAAGGAGAAGGATCATTATATTCAATGGGGTTAGGAACCAACATGCATAATGATTTGATATTTTGATTTTAGAGAAGTGAATTTGTGACCAAATACTATGCAGATGGACAATTATATTGTTTATTTATGTTTTTTGTGATGACCATTTTCAGAATAAAGCAAAAAGTAAAAACAAGACATCATAGATGTGAATGAATAGAATTAATTTTATTAATGATCAATTTGAAAATGCCCAAACAGTGTTCACTTCTCCCTTAAGCATAGGAGAAGGATTTTGAAACATATAAAAGTAATTACTTAAATCGATGGAAAATAACAGGAATATCAATAACAGTCCAATTGTTGCAAGCCTTTCCATGCGTCACAAAATTCGTGCAGTCTTCCTCTTGGTCATACTCTAGCACAACAGCTAAGTGTTGTTCATTGCCATGAATGAACCCTCCGCTACGGAACCTAAGTTGCATATCTTCAGACCTTGCGGTTGATGAACCTCTCTAGAACCCCAAACCGGTTCTGCCTTTGTTATCGGAGACCTCTACCATGTGCCCCCACTAATCAACATTTCCTTCTTCCACAATCTTCTTAGCATCTTTCAATGAGGACATAGATGCCCCAAGTCTCTTTTCAGCAGTAATAGATAAGGCTTGGAACGGAGTTCCAACCTCATCCTCAGCTTCAACATAAGAGAAAGACGACAGGTGGCTAACTAACAGCGCCTTCTCCCCACCAACGATCACAAGCTTGCCATTCTTCACAAATTTGAGCTTCTGGTGCAAAGTTGAAGTAACAGCTCATGCCTCATGGATCCATGGCCTTCACAACATGCAACTGTAGGTCGGGTGGATATCCATTACTTGAAAAGTAATTTGAAAATCACTCGGACCTATCTTAACTAGAAGGTCCACTTCACCAATAACCGTTTTGCACGAATCGTAAAAATCTTTGACAATTACACCGCTATACCTCATAGGCGCTCCTTGGTATGATAGCTTTGATAGAGTTGACTTCGGCAGCACATTCAGCGATGACCCGGTGTCAACAAGCACATTTGACAAAGCATCCTCTTTGCAATTCATAGAAATGTGCAAAGCCAGATTATGATTCCTTCCCTCCTCAGGGAGTTCTTCATCACAGAAACTGAGATTATTGCACAAAGTGATGTTAGCCACGATATGATCGAATTGGTCGACTGTAACATTATGTTCTACAAAATCTTGTTCCAGAACTCTCTGCAGTGCTTTTCTGTGTGCCTTAGAATTCATGAGCAGAGACAACACTGAGATTTTTGAGGGGGTTTGGAGCAGCTGCTCAACCACATTGAACTCACTTCTCTTGATTAACTGAAGTACCTCATCATCTTTGTTGGTCTTCACATCGCTGGATTCACCAGACTTACCCTTTGAAGCACCAACTGGATCTACAACAGGCACTTCTAC
This sequence comes from Lathyrus oleraceus, assembly GCF_024323335.1. Classification (NCBI taxonomy): domain Eukaryota; kingdom Viridiplantae; phylum Streptophyta; class Magnoliopsida; order Fabales; family Fabaceae; genus Lathyrus; species Lathyrus oleraceus. Next base: position 327,926,239 of record NC_066583.1, read on the forward strand.
CTTCTTTCTAACAACTGATTCTTCCTTATCTTTTGGGAACACTGGCCCAAACACTCGACCACTGCGGGTCACCTTGGTAACATCAGCAATGCTCACCATAGAGCTAGTCGTAGGCAACGAGACCTCTTGACCACCTTCTATCATTGTAGCATTATACTGATATGGCACAACTTTATCAGATGAATATGGGACTGGGCCCGTTAACGGTATAACCAACGACGATACTGATTTATTACTGACATGGTTACTGCTGCTACTGTCGTACTGAATTACCAATCTCTTTGGCTGCTTGAAAATGGGCACTATGACATTCACATCGTCATCTACATGATAGGTTTGGACAATTTGAATCATGCCTTCATCCATCAGTCGCTGGATATCCCTTTTCACAACTTCACAACCCCTCGAGTTAACACTGCAAACAGCATAACCATCATGGTCATGCTCACAATCACTTACCAAATAAACATCCTTATGCATCTGCACCAAGGATCTTCGGATAAAACACACATCAAAAACTTTAAACTCGCTAGGACAACCATCCACCATACTCACAGAAGAGTTCCCATGGGCGGGCAAAGGATTTGCTTTCACATTCGGTGCTCGATCCTTAAAGGACACCATTCCACTCTTCATCAGCTTCTGAACCTCATACTTGAGCGGATAACAATTCTCGATATCATGTCCGGGTGCTCCCTGATGAAAAGCACAACGGAGCTCAGGCTTATACAACCATGGAAGTGGTTCTGGAATCTATGGCGGGTTTCTCGGTTGGATTAGGTTCTTGAGAACCAAAGATGGGTATAATTATGCATAAGACATAGGAATCGGGTTGAAAGAGACCTTCTTCCTCTCAAAGTTTTGTTGATGATGATTGTTGGTAGTATTGCTGTTGTTGTAGGTGTTTGTTCGTTGTTGCGGTTGTTGTTGTTGACGCTGTGGTTGTTGAACTGGTGTTGATTGTTGATTAGAAAGTACCGAGATATCGGAAGATACTTGATGATGATGTTGACGGGATGATTGATTCCTTCTTATCTGAGGCCTCCTCTTCCTCCCACTGCTTATTGCATTCCCTTTGTTGTCCTTCTTCTTGCTGAAACTACTGCCATACCTCTTGCTCGACGATGCTTCATCTTTCGACAAACGTCCCTCTCGGACTCCTTCCTCAAGCCTCATCCCCATGTTTACCATCTCGGTAAAGTCACTGAGGGCACTAGCAATCATTCATTCATAATAAAATTAACTCAGGGTCTTTAGAAAGATCTTTGCCATCTCTTTTTCCTCCAAAGGAGGAGTGATCTGGGCAGCCAATTCCCTCCATCTCTGCGCATACTCTTCAAATGTCTCTTTATCTCTCTGAGACATAGACCTCAGCCATGTCTACGTTATACTTATAGTGCTTGACAAAAGCCTCTCCCGAGTCATTGAAAGTATGAACGCTGGCACTATCCAATCCCATATACCAACGGAGCGCAGCACCGGTCAAACTATCTTGGAAGTAATGAATCAACAATTGACCATTATTAGTATGAGTAGACATCTTGCGAGCATACATCACTAGATGACTGAGCGGACAAGTATTCCCCTTATACTTTTCAAAGTCAGACACTTTGAACTTCACCGGGATCTTGACGTTGGGCACTAAACACAACTCAGCAGCACTCTTTCCAAACAAGTCCTTACCTCTTAGGGTCTTTAATTCCTTGCGCAGCTCAAGAAACTGATATTTCATTTCATCCATTTTCTCGTAGACATCCGGACCCTCAGACGGCTCGGAGTGATAAATGGTGTCCTCTACACGAGGTAAGGTGTGCATAACGGGAGGTGGCACGGACATGACCGAGCTAGATGTCGGCATGGAAGCAAAAGTAGGCGCAAAGCCTTCAGGCATAAAGTTGGACGACATTCCCCAAGGGAATCAAGCAGGCATAGTGGGTGCAAAATGAGCGGTAGCAGCATGCATGGTAGAGGTAGCCACCTCTGAAATAACCGTCCTCGTGTTAGGGACCAATTAGTACTACTTTTTATATCATTATATTGGTCCCTTTTACCAAGTTTTGATGTAATTACACATTTTTATTCTCACTAGTTTGTATAAATGCAATTAGGTTTAATTTATTTTTGTTTTGAATAGTTATTTCACATATTTGTTAAGTTTTGTAGAATTTTTGGATAAGAAAGCTTTTGGAATGCAACACCATAATATGGAAGAGGTGTTGAATGCAATTTGGAGGCCCAATTTTGGAAGCCTAACTTGGAAGACTCCTTGGTTGAAGCTTGCAAAGCAAGGAAGCTGAGATAGCTTCAGTTCGCGCCGCAAACCACCTTCGCGCCGCGAAGGCTGCGAATCCAGCAAGCTGATTTTGGTCAAGAGTGCTGTTTTCAAGGCCATCTGGTTGTGCCATTTTGGTGTCTGCCTTGGGGGAGCTTTTCTGCCAAAGATGAGAAATGATCAAATGAGGAAATGTCAACCCTTTTAGAAATTCAGAATGGAAATTGAAATGTATTCTAACATTCTAAGATTTTAACACATTCATACATTGATACTTGGATATTTTGTAAGAGAAAAAAATAGGGTTTTCTTCCATTGCATTCTGCTTTGTAAAATGATGATGAGGAGCTAAACCCCATTTTGTCAAGATTGGAGGTAGTAGCTATTCTCATTTGTTTATGTATTCCAATTGATTTATATATATGATAAAAGATTGTTGATGTATTGAATCCTATTTTTGCCCTAAGTTGAAAATCAGATTTGAGTAGCTGTTGAAAGAGATTATTTGAGTCTTGACATAAAATAGATTTTCAAGTAGTGAATAAGTTGTAGAGATAGATTTATTCATTACTCTTCTTTTGTATCAACCGTTAAAGATTTCTATATTGATAGTTAGGTGGAGAGATCGTCTAAGGATCAATATAGTGATTATCACAATATCATTTAGACATAAATGACTTTGAGAGAATACTTGAACATCATCAATAATCTTAAATCTATATAGTTATCATAAGGAATCATAAGCACTTGGAATAGTGAACCCCAATCTTGCCAAACTTTTACATTTGATTAAAACCATTTTATTGTTTTTAGTAATATTTACTCATAAGATAACTTTCCAAACAAAACAACTTTGTTACTTTCTAAACTTATAACAATTTGGATTATAGAACGGCGGTAATAACAACCAAACCCTTGTGGATACAATATAAAAGTATTTGCCGAAGATATACTTTTCAACAAATTGGCGCCGTTGCCGGGGATTGGTGTTCGATATTACAAGCATTGCAATAATTCATTGTTTTAAGTTTTGTTACTTTTATTACTGTCCCTCTTTTGTTTTTTCTTGGTTTGTTAGTTTTGTAGATTCTAGTGCATGCGAGGAAAAGCTACCGAAGAGAGGAACCGGAGAGAAGAAGCATCTACTTCCGCACTTGTTCAAATCGAAGAAGTGGTTGTAGAGGCTTGTGACGGAAACATGGTGGATGACAATCGTACCGAAATGTCCGCTAATAGTCCAAGAAGGAATGCTCAATTTGCCCGTGGAGGAAGAAATACGGAGATGAAGACCGGAATCCTCCAACTTCTCTATGCAAATCCGTTCACCGGAATGGATCATGAAGATCCGTATACCCATCATATCAAATTCTATGAGATTGTGGGTTCTACGGGAATTGATGAGACGGGTGAAGAGGCATTATTCAAAAGGATGTTCCCACACTCCTTAGTGGGAAAGGCAAAGGAGTGGTACCTTGATCAAGAACCAAGAGTGATGACGGATTGGAATTTGTTAGAAGAAAAGTTCTTAGAAAGATATTTCCCTCAATCCCGATTCATGGAAACCAAAACGGCTATTGCGGTATTCACTCAAGGAAGCAACGAGTCTCTAAATGAGGCTTGGGAAAGATTCAAGTCAATGTTGAGAAAATGCAAGGGTCATGGTTTTGATGAGCTCACTCAAATCCATATTTTTCTAAATGGGCTCCAATCAACTCACAAGACACTTTTGGATGCTACCGCGGGTGGCTCTCTTATGTCAAAGAATGCAGAAGAAGCTAAAGTCATTATCGACCGGATGGCACTCAATGATCGCCAAAGTAAACATGATCGTAGCCCTTCACAACGTAAACTGAGAGTTCTTGAGTTAAATACCAATGACGCCATTCTTGCTCAAAACAAGCTACTTTCTCAATAAGTGGAGTTGCTTACTCTACAAATGGGCAAGCTTCCACAACAAATGAAGGAAATTCAAGGGTCTCAAGTTCGACATCAAGTAGCATGTTGCGAATTATATCAAGGAGATCATCCTACTGGTTTTTGTCCTCCACTAAAAGAAGTGAGCTATGTGAACAATCAAAATCAAGGCTATCAAAGACAACCTCCTGTCGCACCTCGAAAAAAATGGGGATACGACCTCAAAGCGAAGCGCGATCGCACGCTCGCGATGATGGACTGAACAGAGTCGCCACCGAACTTTATTTATTCCTAAAAAGGAAAGGGGAAATATCGATAAAACCCAAGACAAAAGAAAGGATAAGATATGGTCATCGCAACCAATATCAGGGTTCGGGAGTCGATTACGCAAGGGGAAGGTATTAGCACCCCTCACGTCCGTTGTACTCAACGGGAACCATTAGGTCAGTTGTGTGCGTTAATGTTAGTTAAAATGTTAGGCTTTTCAGTTTATTAAGTGGGAAGAGAAAGAGTAAAAGAGAGGAAAATGTTTTTGGATTTTTTAACGAAGGACTAAACCTAAGTTTTTTATTAGTGGGCCTGACAAGATTCATAAATCCTGCTCCTACGTATCTCAAAAGAGAAATCAAGGCTTACGTAGTTCTGGGTAGAAAAATGTTTGTTTGTTGGTCGATTTTAGCGAAAGCTATACTGTATTAATCGACGAAAACATTGTTTTACCCAAAACAGATGAGGAGTGAACGCATACCACACATCGAACGGATTTATAAATCTACATTCGGAAAAAGCGTCATTTATCTCTACTCAACAATCGTGGCCGAAACATTGTTTTGTATCACTTAAGACAATATATCTTTCATTTATGAAAAAGGTCTTTGATTAATCGCACGGCGGCGAGAAAAAGGTTTGATTGGTTGGATGTATTTTGAGTGATGGCGAGAACTTGGATGAGCGAGATATACATCTCGAATCCTAGCCTCAGGAGTGCATGGTATACACCATGTTCCATTTCCATCTTTATTGAAAGAGTTTAAGATAGGAATTAAGTATTTTAGAATTTGATTGAGAAAGGGTTTGAAGAAACCGCATTAACAAATTTTAGACGATGGCGAGAGTTAAGATTGGCGAGGCATACGTCTCGAATCTTAACCTCAGGAGTGCATGATATACATCATGTTCCATTTCCACCTTTATTGAAAGAGTCTTTAAATAAGATTTAAGTATCTTAGATTTGATTGAGGAAAAAGGTTTGACGAAACCACATTGACAATTTTTAGACGATGGCGAGAGTTAAGATTGGCGAGGCATACGTCTCGAATCTTAACCTCAGGAGTGCATGATATACATCATGTTCCATTTCCATCTTTATTGAAAAAGTGTTTAAGTAAGAATTAGGTGTTTTGAGTTTGTTATGAAAATGACTTGACCTAGATCAAGTATTAATGAGTGATTGAGAAAGATGAGTAAGTGTTTGAGAGAACACAAAGTGGATAAATTTGGATGATGGCGAGAGTTAAGATTGGCGAGGCATACGTCTCGAATCTTAACCTCAGGAGTGCATGATATACATCATGTTCCATTTCCATCTTTATTGAAAAAGTCTTGAATATGAATTAATATTTTTTGAGTTTTTATTATGAAAAATGGCTTGACGTTGGATCAAGCATTTGATGAGGTTTTGAAATGGGATGGAATAGGAGGGAGAAATGAGTTGCTTTGTTTATTGAGAAAGCACTCGACGTTGGATCGAGTCATATTTTTTGTATTTTTGAAATTGTTGATTTTATTCTTGTGTTAGTAGCTAATTAAACAAACAAGCAATAGAGAAATATAAAGTACAAAATTATTACACATTGGGGAAGTGGGGTACATTTGTCAAATGGGGATTCAAAATATTGGAATAATTAAATCGGGCCCAAACAACAAGTAATGCAAAAGTATGAGTGTAAGTGCAAGAGAACCGGCTCATTGTAAGAAAGCCCAAGAGTAAGCTATGTGAGGTTGGCGGCGATGCTTAAAAAGCAATCGACTTACAAGGGTGTGAAAAAGGGCTCGATATTAAATCGAGAAAAGTATGATTTTTATAGTTTTAAAAATGGTTTTTGAATGAAGGATGCAATTAATAAAAAACAGATTTTGTGTTATTAAACAATAATACAACTACGAGTATGGGTGAAATTATAATAAAACACAAACATAAAAAAAAAAAATGAATGCTAAGAGAAATAAAGAAAATGCAATATATGGGTATTGAACCCACTTCCCTAATGACTTAGAATCTACACTCTCTCCACTAGACTGCTTACAATTAATTATTATTTGAATAACAACATAAATATATAAACCATACTAGATTGGAAAAAAGAAAGAAGAAACTAAGATAATGAATAGTAAAGGTATGTTGGATTTCCAAAGAACAATCCAGCCGCCTGGCTGTTAGTTTCTTAAAATAAAGAATAAAAATGGGAAATGTAAAATAGTTATTGACTGAACCTAGGAAACCTAAACATAAATTTAATAGTTTTTTTAAAAAAAGCCTTATTCTGTAGGGAATAAATTAAAGAAAAAACATTAAAAAATGTACAGACTCTTCGTTCTTACTCTTTCTCACTCTATCTCACAGTAAAAACAACCTCAAATGCTCTCTCTATCTCACGATCCGCCGCCCTCTCTCATTCACTCTAACTCACCGCCGTCACCTCTCATTCACTTTAGCTCACCTTTCTCACTCAACAAAAATCGCTTGTCCCCAAAGCTTTTCAATTTCTCCTCCTCAGCGGTCAAGGGCGGTGGCCGCCGGCCAGCAACCACCCTTCGAAACACAGAAACCCAAACACCAACCCAGGCTTATTTTAATCCTTGAACCCGGATCTACATCTATCCTCCTCTAATTCCCTACCCGTTGTCCAGATCGAAATCCCAAACTCTAACTTTGTTAAACTTGCAATTTATTTTCACGACGACCAAACAGAACAATATTTGATACCTAAACAGGAAGCATTATGCTAAAGAGCTTATATGGGAATCAACAAGTCAAATCTCTACCTGCGTATATGTATACGAAGCGAAGATTGATTTCAAACTACAACCTATTATGCTCATGCGCTTGATTCAAAAGCCAGGAAGAGGAAAATACCGGTCGGGGATTCACCAGGAAGGCCTGTTTTAAGGTAGCTATTCGATCTTCCTTTCGCTTTGTCTGATCTCCTTTCTCTTTCAACTTCTTTTTCTGCGTAACTGCTTGTAGTGGTGATAATGGAAGTTAAGCTCTTCAATTTCTGATTTTCGGTATGAAAATCAGAGTTGAAACATGGATTAATCGAGCTTTTGTGATGATTTTTGATTGGGATTTTGGTCAATATCTATGCAGGGTAACGGTGCCAAAAATTTCGGATTAGGTCTTGGTAGAGTTTTTTGTCCGCCTCCTTTTTTGTGTTCCAAGGTTTTCTCCTCCTTTCCAATGATTCCCTTGCTTCCTATTTATCCTCTCTGATTAGGGTTTTCGGATTGATGCTCAATGGTCCCATGGAGAAAGTTTTCAGAAATGCTTTTGGATGCTCAGAATTGGAGTGCCTTCTTTGATCATTGGACTCGGAAAGGTAATCTGAACATATGCTTTTCCTCCTGGCTTTTGTCTTAATCCCAAATTGGGAAATTTCTGGAATCTTTACTGCCTTGCTGAGTTAATGTGTCTTTTTACCGCAGTGAAACGCGAGAAAATGAATGGAGAGGGTGTCTTCACAATGCATTGAGGTTCGGTGATGCTTTACAACGAGTGCATGTCTTTGGTCGAGTTCAGTGTTGATTTTCTTGATTGTCACCATGTGATTTCATTTCATTGCCATAATGTTTTTCATTTTAGATTTTTCATGCACATTTTTTTTTGACCATTTGCAGATGTGGATATAATCACAGCAGCAACAACTAATTCTAACAAAAACGCATCATCCATATTGCTTAAGAGGAAGCCTTGATTCGGAAGCTGGTTGATGAGCAAAGTTTCTATGGCCCCCATACATATACCAATATGCAAGAACACATGGTGACAACCACCTATGAACAAGTTTCGGAATCGTAGGTTGACTTCCTGACCAAAACTGATCAGCGTAAAAGCCAAAATGAGAGCTTGCAACGGTGCAAAACTTATCTGGTATGTTCTTACTGTCATCACTTGGCTTAAAAGTAGGGTGTAGCCACTCATAAAATTGGTGATGTATATGACTTTTCAAGACATTATGGCTCATAGAATTGCCATCAAAATTGAAGCCAATGATGTGGTTCTTCCTTTGACCATCAGAATCAATCTGCAAGCCACCTAAAAGCATCCCAATCAGCATCTCTCTCTGTTCTTTGTTTAGCTTCAGGCTCTTCATGTATTTTTAACACACTCTCCAAATTAGTCGATCTGAATCTGATAAAGCAAGGCTTTTGTAAATAATTCCTGCATTCTGTTTCTTTGATTTATTTGATAGGTTTGGCAATGGAATATTTGATGCGTTTGACGGTTTGAACTGTCCTGTTATTGCAGGTTGTGTGTTCTGAGTGCAGCAGGCTGGGATATTAGATTCCTCATCAAGAAGCGTTGCAGCAGTGAACTCCACCAATGCCCTATCCCAATCTTTAACCCTCAATGGCTGTGTATAACCACTAAGGACATGCTCAGAGACCTGTTTTGGATCGTACCGTACATTTCGAACTGCAGCGGTACCAAACTTATCAATTGCCATTCTTACCAGCATTATTGCAGGGGAAGAAAGCAGGATAGTTGATAACAGTTTCCTATACAAAGAGTTGAGTATATCTATCATAGGCTTCATCATCTTGGTTATGGTCATTACAACGTTCTTGATAATCTTTGACAACGACATGTAAAGTTTAACAATTGGATTTTTTTCTAATAAAACCATTGTCTTCTTTCACTTCATTATCTTGTCTTGGTTGATTCTCTTTAACCACTTTCGGTGAAGTAAGTGGAGCGAAAATTGCGGGGGCAATTAAAATTAGAGCAGCAACACGTTCAGGAGCTTCAAAATATGTTTTAACTGCTGCACTTGAACCGGCTGAGTGCCCAATTAAAATTACTTTCCCATCTTTTAATAAATCAAAGAAGTGCAAGGTAGCAAGCACTGAAAATGCCATGGAGTATGCATTCATGTTGTATTTCAGAAGGATGCTCAAATCCTGAATCCACAATAGCCCGTAGAAGCTCTGGCTTTAGAAGAAAGTCTCTGAATCCTGAACCGTGGATCCCAACATAGCCCTTCTTTCCGGATTCACCGTTAACTTCTGCTCCAAGAGGACCAGCAATCTCACGCAATTGTATGACATTTCGCGGCTCCAGCAGACACTCTGCTGCTGCTTTTTCGCAAAGACCTTTTTTTTAAGCTCGGTGTAGATCTTAGTCTAAGATTATCATTTTGAACTATATATATTGTATTATGGAAATTGGTATCCTCAAATAAAATGTCTTCGTTGAACTCCTCCATGTTATTTATGTCGCTTATAACATTACTTTTGAAAGCAAGTAAACAGAGATCCTTTTGTAGCAGTTTTTTTCTTTAATGGAATGTAACAAACTTGAGCTTTGTGATTTGAAAATTGGAGCCCACTGGGAAGCACAATCAGGTATCGTTGATTTGCTGTAACCACGGAGTCCGTCGAGAGTAGCCAACATTAAGTTCAATACTTCACCTACAAAGCATATATCTTCTTGTGACTTGGTAACAACCAAAGGTGGGATATATGAGCGCACGAGTAAGAGGACGAGTTCAAGCATAGGCTTATAATCAGACACCTTTTGCCCCTTTTCCACCTCTATGGCAAATTCAACTCTTCGGGCTCCATTGTCTCGCATAATTTCTTAAACACGGTCTTTATGATGTCCAAAATGGTTTTTGACTCTTGAGAAGAAAATCTTGGCTGATAATGCGTATGAACAAAACCATGAAATAAGACCACAAGGTTATAGTATCCATGAACCAATAACATGACTGGCAAGTGGTTAGAAACACAAGAAAACTTGATTGTTTATTCGGATTGTATTTGTAGGATTTATGTAATGGGATGAACTTGTATGAAAATGTTGAGAAATGCAATGTGGAACATGATTTTGTAATTTATGAAATGTTGTAATGCTATTTTGATTTTGAAATGTACTTATGGATATAAAATGGATTTTTTTTTAGAAATAACCCAAGACTAATTTAAATATCAACTTAAATAATAAAAAAAATCAGTAGAAAACCCAATTAAAATCAAATCAATCCAATAATTTGTTAAAATTACTTTTGACATCAATTCTAACATCTATTTGAAAATTAAAATCAATTAGAGTTTTGAATCATTAGTAAAAATAACAATTAAAATTAAATTGAAATTTGGGAATTAAACTTAATTTGAAATTAAAATCAAAAATTGAAAAATTACAAAAGTCAAATGATTAAAATCCATTTTATAGTCAAAAGTACCATGATCAAAAAGGCATAGACAATGATCAATGTGTAACAAAAATATGGAGTTGGGAATGAATGTATGCAAATGAATTTCAGGCCAAGTGCCAAATAAAAAATGAAAAAAAATGGAAAAAATTCAGGGTCAAAATCGGGGTATGACAGTTGCCCCTATTTAAGTATCTTCAACTAGAGAATATGAAGCAGGACACTCTTCATATGATCATAGTGGGAGATGATTAAATACTAAGAAGACCCGGATTTTGATCCTGAATCCCCATGACATGATGCGATATGATATGATATGCCATGATATGCATGGATATGCATGGATGCATGATTCTTTTTTTTTTGTAATTTTTTATCTGCTAGGGATATGATGGACCCTTGACAGGAGATGCTACTAGGACAGACCAAACTGTGGGGAAAGCTGATGATCCACAGGGAGACAGACAAATGGTAAGAAACAACTTGCTGGGGAAACCAATCCTGCTGGAGAATCAGACACACACTGGGGAGTATTCAAAGTGAGATTTGATAATCGGCACTTAGAATACAACCGAACAAAGAAAAAGATGCTATGACAGGTTCATATAAGACCTGACAACGCTGGGGAATAATCAAGGAGAAAACTCTTCAGAACAGGTTCATGTATGACCTGACACCGGAATAAGGGTTCAACAACAGGTTCATACATGACCTGAATGGTATCGAACAAACAGAGAAAAATCTTCAGAGCAGGTTCAAGTATGACCTGACACCGGAATAAAAAGGTTCAATAACAGGTTCATACATGACCTGAATAGGATTGAACACAGAATCTTCAGAGTAGGTTCAAGCATGACCGGACCCCGGAATAAAAAGGTTCAATGACAGGTTCGTACATGACCTGAATAGGATTGAACAAAGAATCTTCAGAGTAGGTTCAAGCATGACCGGACCCCGGAATAAAAGGGTTCAATGACAGGTTCGTATAGGACCTGAATAGGATTGAACAAAGAATCTTCAGAGTAGGTTCAAGCATGACCGGACCCCGGAATAAAAAGGTTCAATGACAGGTTCGTATAAGACCTGAATAGGATTGAACAAAGAATCTTCAGAGTAGGTTCAAGCATGACCGGACCCCGGAATAAAAGGGTTCAATGACAGGTTCGTATAAGACCTGAATAGGATTGAACAAAGAATCTTCAGAGTAGGTTCAAGCATTACCGGACCCCGGAATAAAAAGGTTCAATGACAGGTTCGTATAAGACCTGAATAGGATTGAACAAAGAATCTTCAGAGTAGGTTCAAGCATGACCGGACCCCGGAATAAAAGGGTTCAATGACAGGTTCGTATAAGACCTGAATAGGATTGAACAAAGAATCTTCAGAGTAGGTTCAAGCATGACCGGACCCCGGAATAAAAAGGTTCAATGACAGGTTCGTATAAGACCTGAATAGGATTGAACAAAGAATCTTCAGAGTAGGTTCAAGCATGACCGGACCCCGGAATAAAAAGGTTCAATGACAGGTTCGTATAAGACCTGAATAGGATTGAACAAAGAAACTTCAGAGCAGGTTCAAGTATAACCTGACCCCGGAATAAAAGGGTTCAATGACAGGTTCATATAAGACCTGAATAGGATTGAACAAAGAATCTTCAGAGCAGGTTCAAGTGTAACCTGACCCCGGAATAAAAAGGTTCAATGACAGGTTCGTACAAGACCTGAATAGGATTGAACAAAGGATCTTCAGAGCAGGTTCAAGTGTAACCTGACCCCGGAATAAAAAGGTTCAATGACAGGTTCGTACAAGACCTGAATAGGATTGAACAAAGGATCTTCAGAGCAGGTTCAAGTGTAACCTGACCCCGGAATAAAAAGGTTCAATGACAGGTTCGTACAAGACCTGAATAGGATTGAACAAAGGATCTTCAGAGCAGGTTCAAGTGTAACCTGACCCCGGAATAAAAAGGTTCAATGACAGGTTCGTACAAGACCTGAATAGGATTGAACAAAGAATCTTCAGAGCAGGTTCAAGTGTAACCTGACCCCGGAATAAAAAGGTTCAATGACAGGTTCATATAAGACCTGAATAGGATTGAACAAAGAATCTTCAGAGTAGGTTCAAGGATGACCTGACTCCGGAATAACAACAATTGGACTTTGAAATGAGTTCTAGTAACAACTGAGCTTGGAATAATGCCTAACAACAACTGATTTTTAGGAGACACCAATGAGCCTTGAAACAATTCCAGGGAATGACATAGGGGTTCTGGAACTTCGTCAGAATAAAAGTGACATGTCTGAGAATTCATCAGAGAGTAAAAGAAACAAATTCTGGAAATGCATCGGAATTACAAGTGATATTCCGGAAATACAACAGAATACAGACACATCCGGTAATACATCAAGGAAATTCTGGAAATACATCAGAATATAGACACATCAGAGAACACCTCAGATAGATGGTGAAACATCTGGAAATACATCAGACCAGTTATGGAAATTCATCAATAAACCAAGGAGTAATCCGGAGATTCATCGGATAATCCAAAAAGAAAATGAACCTTAATGGAAAATTTTCTAATAGGTGCCAACTGGGTTGGATTTGAAAATGACTGCAAAAACCGGATGATGGTTTAAGGGCACCAAATACAGACTGGAATCAAAGGTCAAAGGATATAGGATCAACAACAAGACCTGAGTCAATGCAAAATGAGCACGAAGTACATTTCGGCTATGCATGATTTGAATTTCCTTTTATGCATGATATATGAATGATCATGATTATGAGAATGCTGACACTGGGCAGACTGGGAGTTTGTAAAGGCTTTTTATGGAAGCTCATGATTCCTCAACACCGAGAACTTAACCAAATATTTGTGATAGATGTTGTCAAAGGAGGATTCTATCCAGTTTGATAGCCACAACTTAGCCAATGGATCCTTTTGGGGGATTAATGAATCGTGCTAGCATAATTTTCGGGCACTCGTCTTGAACTCAATAGTTGTTGACGTATGGCAGAATTCGTTTGAGCAGTTTGAAAGCACAAAGAAGGAGGTTCTGCCCCAGTTTGTGGCTCACCTTGCCCCAGTTTTGTTGGGTCTTTGGAAATGTTCACCTTGAAAAGGGGTTTGGAAACAACTTTCCATGAGACTACCTCGAGATGGCTTGCCCCAAGTGTTTGAAACTTGCAATGGTCTGAACTTGACTAACCAAATGTTGGAATGGTAGACTCTTGATTGATTGTCCTTTGGATAGCTGGACTCATTGAGCTCCGAGGTGGTTTGCCCCAGTCTAAGTCTTGAAGCAAATTACTCTTGGCTAACTGAACCATGGAGTGATTGGACTTACTGAGCTCTAAGGTGGCTTGCCCCGGTCTGATTCTTGAAGCAAATTACTCTTGCCTCGATGACCCTTAGAGTGGTTAGCTCGAATTAACTGATGCTCAAAATGATTTGCCCCCGAATAGACTTCTTTCACTCCATCTAGTTCCTCAACTATGTACCGAATTTCTTTGATGCTGAGTGTTGACTCGCAAATAAGATTGTGCATTCAAAAATGGTAATTTTAATTCAATGCTTATGCAAAAATTTGAAACCAAAATTTATTGATATGAACGGGTGAAATACAGTGAACGAGTCGTTGATAAGAACACAAACGGTGATCAACTCATTCACAGTATGCAAGTTGGTGCCATCAAATGATTAACAAAAATCGTTTGGAGTCAAGTTAACACCACCTGGTTATAGTATGCTTTCAAAATGAACCCTGCCTCAATTAGGTCTTTTAAGGGTTGTAACGTGGTTTGGTTCACGGTTTTTTGAAACAAAAGGATATAAGGCTCAAAATTTATTTTTACCCACCCCTTCTTCTTGATGATCTCCAGTTCCTACGTTCAGTTAATTCAATACACGCATTCGACTTCCAAGAGGGTTCGAAGGTGTGATGAGGATTCAAGACGAATTTTTCTTGAAATGGCAGTCACCTTATTTTTTGTTTTGTTGAGGGTTTTGGTGACCTCTTTTTGTTTTTCTTTGTCCCTTATTTTGCCTGGACCGTTTTTTTTTTTTTTGAAGCTTTCGGTCCATCGGGGTGCCCTAACTTTTGCCTAAGTCATTTTGTGGTTTTTGACTTAGCGGACTTTTTTTTAAAGGTGTTGACTGCCACATTATTGGTGGATGAGGATCAACCAACATTAATTTTATCTTTTCTCAACTTCTTCGACACTTCAACATGTGCGCGAAGGATAACATGTGGTTGAACCTAATTGGAGGGTGTACATATGGACGATTTTTTGAAAGATCGACTGCATGATCAAACTATCTGAACATAACTACCCTGCCCCAGGTTAAGATTAAGGGTTTTAGATCCGAAATAAACACCAACTTCTATGCTCAAAGTGGTTGTCTAGGGATTCACTCCTTATAACTTCAGTGTTTGGGGATTTGAAACAATGCCTTACATCATCGACAAGGTTTTACTCAAAAGCATACCACAACAATTTCAGGTGTTTTGTTTTCATCATCCTCCCTCCAATCTTTGTTAACACAACAATTTGATAAACAAAAGTGAATGAGAGGAGTATTTTGTTTTTGTTTTTTAACATAAATGAAAAACGAGTGAATACGAATGGATTAATTCAAAAGATGCATAAACCTTTCATTAATCTTACCAATTCAAAGAAAACAACAATGCTTAAAAGCAAATAACAAGCAACATGCAAAGAAACTACAAAAGAAGTGTTGAAACAGCCAAATGATTGCCGACTTTAGGGAATTGACTTTTTCAAACTTGAAGGTTTGGATCAACAAGCTTTTTGACATTGGCATGATGATCTTCAAATTCTTTTCTTTCAATCTCATCGTCGAACGCAACCCTCTTGGATCCACTACTCACTTCTCCTTTTCTTTCATTGGTATAGGTCGTGACATTGGAAATCCAAGGCGGTATCTCAATGCTCTTACCAGGAAACAATGATAGCTCACTAGCCACATCCCTGACATCTTCCTTGTGGTACAAAACCTTGAGGGGTATCAAGGGTCCTTTCCCTTTATCATTACTTGGCCCAGAGATCAAGGTATATGTACTTGAGACTTCCTCCTTGAGTGTTGGTGACCTTATGTCAATCAACCTTTGCAGCTTGAGCTTAAAACTCACGCATTCCTCGATGGAGTGCCCCATTGTTCCAGTATGGTATTCACACTTGATCTTCGGGTGATCTTCTTCAAAGACTAAGCTCTTCTTGTTAATCAGTTCTCGTACCAAATATTTTAGCGCACAGCAAGAATCTAGGTCATGTCCCAATGCCCCTTTATGGAATTCACATGTTGCATTTGGATTGTACCATGGTAGGTCTGGTGACACAGGCGTGAGAGCTCGAGGGGTCACCAAAGCATTCTGGATCAGTAGCGGGTAAAGCTTGCTATATGGTACCGGAATCGAGTCATTGTGATCCTGGTTCTTCTTGCTCTGATTCTGATTTTTATTTTGAACCTGACTTCGGTGATTTTGAGGAGGAATGGCCAGAGGATGTTGATGATGACGCCTTGAGGGAGGGCCATATGTCGGTAGATGAGGAGTTGCCACGTATAGAATTTCCCTTGACTTTGGGTAACACCAGATGGATGTGGGGTAGTATCTCTCTTTGTTGCAGCAGTGTATATTGGGTGACCCTCTTTTCTCACCAAGACTTGCAGGGTTTCCAAGACCCATCTCATTTGGCTCTTCAAAAGATTAAGTTCCTCCTTCAGTGCTTCTTGGCTTTTTCTTAGCTCGTCCATCATCCCCTGAGACATGGTTCTTTGCTCTAAACGTGTGTTGAGAATCACTTTGCTGATCACGGACAAAGGATGGATGAATTTTTTTTGTATTTTGTCTGGAAAATGACATGCATTATGATGCGATGCAGATGCAATGGAATGCGAATGAATACGATGCAAGCCATGCATATTTGTTTTTTTTTTTCATACACGGGTTCAAAAGTCCGAGGTACTGATAAATCAGATTGCTCTCCAAGAATAGGTTCTCACCGGGTATGAACTAGGGTTACAAAGGTTCCTAGAGTCATGGATCCATTAGACTGTTTGCTACCTGCGGCAACTTACTTGCCGGGCATCAACTCCATCTAAAGAATCTACTCTAAGTGAGGTTCTCGCATCGATCCAACGAGAAATACATCTCGCAGACCCACACTACGCAACCATCTTTCCTAGTTGGGCAGAGAACTAAGGTTCTACAAATGGTTCTCAGAGTCATGGATCCTAAAGAAAATATCGAAGCTTACGGCAACTTACTTGCCGAGCGACAACATCTTCTCAAGAATCTACTCTAAGTGAGGTTCTCGTACCGACCCAACGAGAAATACATCTCGCGGACCCGCACTACTCAACCTCGTCCTATCTTATGTTTTTACTCGAGACTCGGGTAAAAAGTCTTTCCCATAAGGTTTGCAATCAGAGTATCCAAGTACCAGACCATAATCGAACCAATACAACAGATTCATATCAATATGACAATAGAGATAGTAAAAACAATAAAGAAAAGCCACATAGGTAAACAAACAAAGGCACACAAACGACCTAACTAGGCTTGACTCACTTAGGGATGAATAGTCCCCAGCAGAGTCGCCATCTGTCGCACCTCGAAAAAAATGGGGATACGACCTCAAAGCGAAGCGCGATCGCACGCTCGCGATGATGGACTGAACAGAGTCGCCACCGAACTTTATTTATTCCTAAAAAGGAAAGGGGAAATATCGATAAAACCCAAGACAAAAGAAAGGATAAGATATGGTCATCGCAACCAATATCAGGGTTCGGGAGTCGATTACGCAAGGGGAAGGTATTAGCACCCCTCACGTCCGTTGTACTCAACGGGAACCATTAGGTCAGTTGTGTGCGTTAATGTTAGTTAAAATGTTAGGCTTTTCAGTTTATTAAGTGGGAAGAGAAAGAGTAAAAGAGAGGAAAATGTTTTTGGATTTTTTAACGAAGGACTAAACCTAAGTTTTTTATTAGTGGGCCTGACAAGATTCATAAATCCTGCTCCTACGTATCTCAAAAGAGAAATCAAGGCTTACGTAGTTCTGGGTAGAAAAATGTTTGTTTGTTGGTCGATTTTAGCGAAAGCTATACTGTATTAATCGACGAAAACATTGTTTTACCCAAAACAGATGAGGAGTGAACGCATACCACACATCGAACGGATTTATAAATCTACATTCGGAAAAAGCGTCATTTATCTCTACTCAACAATCGTGGCCGAAACATTGTTTTGTATCACTTAAGACAATATATCTTTCATTTATGAAAAAGGTCTTTGATTAATCGCACGGCGGCGAGAAAAAGGTTTGATTGGTTGGATGTATTTTGAGTGATGGCGAGAACTTGGATGAGCGAGATATACATCTCGAATCCTAGCCTCAGGAGTGCATGGTATACACCATGTTCCATTTCCATCTTTATTGAAAGAGTTTAAGATAGGAATTAAGTATTTTAGAATTTGATTGAGAAAGGGTTTGAAGAAACCGCATTAACAAATTTTAGACGATGGCGAGAGTTAAGATTGGCGAGGCATACGTCTCGAATCTTAACCTCAGGAGTGCATGATATACATCATGTTCCATTTCCACCTTTATTGAAAGAGTCTTTAAATAAGATTTAAGTATCTTAGATTTGATTGAGGAAAAAGGTTTGACGAAACCACATTGACAATTTTTAGACGATGGCGAGAGTTAAGATTGGCGAGGCATACGTCTCGAATCTTAACCTCAGGAGTGCATGATATACATCATGTTCCATTTCCATCTTTATTGAAAAAGTGTTTAAGTAAGAATTAGGTGTTTTGAGTTTGTTATGAAAATGACTTGACCTAGATCAAGTATTAATGAGTGATTGAGAAAGATGAGTAAGTGTTTGAGAGAACACAAAGTGGATAAATTTGGATGATGGCGAGAGTTAAGATTGGCGAGGCATACGTCTCGAATCTTAACCTCAGGAGTGCATGATATACATCATGTTCCATTTCCATCTTTATTGAAAAAGTCTTGAATATGAATTAATATTTTTTGAGTTTTTATTATGAAAAATGGCTTGACGTTGGATCAAGCATTTGATGAGGTTTTGAAATGGGATGGAATAGGAGGGAGAAATGAGTTGCTTTGTTTATTGAGAAAGCACTCGACGTTGGATCGAGTCATATTTTTTGTATTTTTGAAATTGTTGATTTTATTCTTGTGTTAGTAGCTAATTAAACAAACAAGCAATAGAGAAATATAAAGTACAAAATTATTACACATTGGGGAAGTGGGGTACATTTGTCAAATGGGGATTCAAAATATTGGAATAATTAAATCGGGCCCAAACAACAAGTAATGCAAAAGTATGAGTGTAAGTGCAAGAGAACCGGCTCATTGTAAGAAAGCCCAAGAGTAAGCTATGTGAGGTTGGCGGCGATGCTTAAAAAGCAATCGACTTACAAGGGTGTGAAAAAGGGCTCGATATTAAATCGAGAAAAGTATGATTTTTATAGTTTTAAAAATGGTTTTTGAATGAAGGATGCAATTAATAAAAAACAGATTTTGTGTTATTAAACAATAATACAACTACGAGTATGGGTGAAATTATAATAAAACACAAACATAAAAAAAAAAATGAATGCTAAGAGAAATAAAGAAAATGCAATATATGGGTATTGAACCCACTTCCCTAATGACTTAGAATCTACACTCTCTCCACTAGACTGCTTACAATTAATTATTATTTGAATAACAACATAAATATATAAACCATACTAGATTGGAAAAAAGAAAGAAGAAACTAAGATAATGAATAGTAAAGGTATGTTGGATTTCCAAAGAACAATCCAGCCGCCTGGCTGTTAGTTTCTTAAAATAAAGAATAAAAATGGGAAATGTAAAATAGTTATTGACTGAACCTAGGAAACCTAAACATAAATTTAATAGTTTTTTTAAAAAAAGCCTTATTCTGTAGGGAATAAATTAAAGAAAAAACATTAAAAAATGTACAGACTCTTCGTTCTTACTCTTTCTCACTCTATCTCACAGTAAAAACAACCTCAAATGCTCTCTCTATCTCACGATCCGCCGCCCTCTCTCATTCACTCTAACTCACCGCCGTCACCTCTCATTCACTTTAGCTCACCTTTCTCACTCAACAAAAATCGCTTGTCCCCAAAGCTTTTCAATTTCTCCTCCTCAGCGGTCAAGGGCGGTGGCCGCCGGCCAGCAACCACCCTTCGAAACACAGAAACCCAAACACCAACCCAGGCTTATTTTAATCCTTGAACCCGGATCTACATCTATCCTCCTCTAATTCCCTACCCGTTGTCCAGATCGAAATCCCAAACTCTAACTTTGTTAAACTTGCAATTTATTTTCACGACGACCAAACAGAACAATATTTGATACCTAAACAGGAAGCATTATGCTAAAGAGCTTATATGGGAATCAACAAGTCAAATCTCTACCTGCGTATATGTATACGAAGCGAAGATTGATTTCAAACTACAACCTATTATGCTCATGCGCTTGATTCAAAAGCCAGGAAGAGGAAAATACCGTCGGGGATTCACCAGGAAGGCCTGTTTTAAGGTAGCTATTCGATCTTCCTTTCGCTTTGTCTGATCTCCTTTCTCTTTCAACTTCTTTTTCTGCGTAACTGCTTGTAGTGGTGATAATGGAAGTTAAGCTCTTCAATTTCTGATTTTCGGTATGAAAATCAGAGTTGAAACATGGATTAATCGAGCTTTTGTGATGATTTTTGATTGGGATTTTGGTCAATATCTATGCAGGGTAACGGTGCCAAAAATTTCGGATTAGGTCTTGGTAGAGTTTTTTGTCCGCCTCCTTTTTTGTGTTCCAAGGTTTTCTCCTCCTTTCCAATGATTCCCTTGCTTCCTATTTATCCTCTCTGATTAGGGTTTTCGGATTGATGCTCAATGGTCCCATGGAGAAAGTTTTCAGAAATGCTTTTGGATGCTCAGAATTGGAGTGCCTTCTTTGATCATTGGACTCGGAAAGGTAATCTGAACATATGCTTTTCCTCCTGGCTTTTGTCTTAATCCCAAATTGGGAAATTTCTGGAATCTTTACTGCCTTGCTGAGTTAATGTGTCTTTTTACCGCAGTGAAACGCGAGAAAATGAATGGAGAGGGTGTCTTCACAATGCATTGAGGTTCGGTGATGCTTTACAACGAGTGCATGTCTTTGGTCGAGTTCAGTGTTGATTTTCTTGATTGTCACCATGTGATTTCATTTCATTGCCATAATGTTTTTCATTTTAGATTTTTCATGCACATTTTTTTTTGACCATTTGCAGATGTGGATATAATCACAGCAGCAACAACTAATTCTAACAAAAACGCATCATCCATATTGCTTAAGAGGAAGCCTTGATTCGGAAGCTGGTTGATGAGCAAAGTTTCTATGGCCCCCATACATATACCAATATGCAAGAACACATGGTGACAACCACCTATGAACAAGTTTCGGAATCGTAGGTTGACTTCCTGACCAAAACTGATCAGCGTAAAAGCCAAAATGAGAGCTTGCAACGGTGCAAAACTTATCTGGTATGTTCTTACTGTCATCACTTGGCTTAAAAGTAGGGTGTAGCCACTCATAAAATTGGTGATGTATATGACTTTTCAAGACATTATGGCTCATAGAATTGCCATCAAAATTGAAGCCAATGATGTGGTTCTTCCTTTGACCATCAGAATCAATCTGCAAGCCACCTAAAAGCATCCCAATCAGCATCTCTCTCTGTTCTTTGTTTAGCTTCAGGCTCTTCATGTATTTTTAACACACTCTCCAAATTAGTCGATCTGAATCTGATAAAGCAAGGCTTTTGTAAATAATTCCTGCATTCTGTTTCTTTGATTTATTTGATAGGTTTGGCAATGGAATATTTGATGCGTTTGACGGTTTGAACTGTCCTGTTATTGCAGGTTGTGTGTTCTGAGTGCAGCAGGCTGGGATATTAGATTCCTCATCAAGAAGCGTTGCAGCAGTGAACTCCACCAATGCCCTATCCCAATCTTTAACCCTCAATGGCTGTGTATAACCACTAAGGACATGCTCAGAGACCTGTTTTGGATCGTACCGTACATTTCGAACTGCAGCGGTACCAAACTTATCAATTGCCATTCTTACCAGCATTATTGCAGGGGAAGAAAGCAGGATAGTTGATAACAGTTTCCTATACAAAGAGTTGAGTATATCTATCATAGGCTTCATCATCTTGGTTATGGTCATTACAACGTTCTTGATAATCTTTGACAACGACATGTAAAGTTTAACAATTGGATTTTTTTCTAATAAAACCATTGTCTTCTTTCACTTCATTATCTTGTCTTGGTTGATTCTCTTTAACCACTTTCGGTGAAGTAAGTGGAGCGAAAATTGCGGGGGCAATTAAAATTAGAGCAGCAACACGTTCAGGAGCTTCAAAATATGTTTTAACTGCTGCACTTGAACCGGCTGAGTGCCCAATTAAAATTACTTTCCCATCTTTTAATAAATCAAAGAAGTGCAAGGTAGCAAGCACTGAAAATGCCATGGAGTATGCATTCATGTTGTATTTCAGAAGGATGCTCAAATCCTGAATCCACAATAGCCCGTAGAAGCTCTGGCTTTAGAAGAAAGTCTCTGAATCCTGAACCGTGGATCCCAACATAGCCCTTCTTTCCGGATTCACCGTTAACTTCTGCTCCAAGAGGACCAGCAATCTCACGCAATTGTATGACATTTCGCGGCTCCAGCAGACACTCTGCTGCTGCTTTTTCGCAAAGACCTTTTTTTTAAGCTCGGTGTAGATCTTAGTCTAAGATTATCATTTTGAACTATATATATTGTATTATGGAAATTGGTATCCTCAAATAAAATGTCTTCGTTGAACTCCTCCATGTTATTTATGTCGCTTATAACATTACTTTTGAAAGCAAGTAAACAGAGATCCTTTTGTAGCAGTTTTTTTCTTTAATGGAATGTAACAAACTTGAGCTTTGTGATTTGAAAATTGGAGCCCACTGGGAAGCACAATCAGGTATCGTTGATTTGCTGTAACCACGGAGTCCGTCGAGAGTAGCCAACATTAAGTTCAATACTTCACCTACAAAGCATATATCTTCTTGTGACTTGGTAACAACCAAAGGTGGGATATATGAGCGCACGAGTAAGAGGACGAGTTCAAGCATAGGCTTATAATCAGACACCTTTTGCCCCTTTTCCACCTCTATGGCAAATTCAACTCTTCGGGCTCCATTGTCTCGCATAATTTCTTAAACACGGTCTTTATGATGTCCAAAATGGTTTTTGACTCTTGAGAAGAAAATCTTGGCTGATAATGCGTATGAACAAAACCATGAAATAAGACCACAAGGTTATAGTATCCATGAACCAATAACATGACTGGCAAGTGGTTAGAAACACAAGAAAACTTGATTGTTTATTCGGATTGTATTTGTAGGATTTATGTAATGGGATGAACTTGTATGAAAATGTTGAGAAATGCAATGTGGAACATGATTTTGTAATTTATGAAATGTTGTAATGCTATTTTGATTTTGAAATGTACTTATGGATATAAAATGGATTTTTTTTTAGAAATAACCCAAGACTAATTTAAATATCAACTTAAATAATAAAAAAAATCAGTAGAAAACCCAATTAAAATCAAATCAATCCAATAATTTGTTAAAATTACTTTTGACATCAATTCTAACATCTATTTGAAAATTAAAATCAATTAGAGTTTTGAATCATTAGTAAAAATAACAATTAAAATTAAATTGAAATTTGGGAATTAAACTTAATTTGAAATTAAAATCAAAAATTGAAAAATTACAAAAGTCAAATGATTAAAATCCATTTTATAGTCAAAAGTACCATGATCAAAAAGGCATAGACAATGATCAATGTGTAACAAAAATATGGAGTTGGGAATGAATGTATGCAAATGAATTTCAGGCCAAGTGCCAAATAAAAAATGAAAAAAAATGGAAAAAATTCAGGGTCAAAATCGGGGTATGACACCTCCTAACAATCAAGGTTATCAACCAAGAAACAATCAAGGCTATCAACTATCAAGGTTCAACAATCAAAAATTTTAGCAACAAAGTCCCTATCAACACCCAAACTCTCAAGGTCAACAATCGCAAGGAGGAAATTCCAAGCTAGAGGACACTCTTCAACAATTCATGCAAGCCTCCATGGAAAATCAGAAGAGTAATGAAGCAGCAATTAAGAATCTGGAAAATCAAGTAGGCCAACTTGCGAAGCAACTGTCGGAACAAAACGCAGGATCTTCCTTTTCCGCTAACACTCAAACTAATCCAAAGGAGCATTGTAAAGCAATTGTCACTAGGAGCGGTAAAGAGTTGACAAGTGAAAAAGTGAGGAAATTACAGCAGAGAATGATATGGATGGGTTGCTGGAAAAAGAGGATATGGTTGGTGGAAGGGAGAAAGTGGCTGGAACTCTTCAGTTCGCGCCTTAATCCCCCTTCGTGCCGCGAAAAGAGCAGGATTTGCCAACTGAGAAAAAGACTGAATTGGAGGTGAAAAAGGGTGCCGAACCAAGAAAGAAGAAGAAAGGAGAGAAATGTGTGAGCGTCATTCAAACCCAACATCTACCTTATCCGCATGCTCCATCGAAGAAGGACAATGCTAGGCATTATGCACGGTTCATGGACATATTCAAACAACTTCAAATCAATATTCCATTTGTCGACGGATTAGAACAAATGCCACGGTACGCAAAGTTCATGAAGGACATTCTTACAAAGAAAAGGAGACACGTGGAAGATGAAACCATCTTGCTTGATGCATGTTGTAGTGCCATCATTTAAAAGACTCTCCCAAGGAAGGAATCTGATCCGGGCCGAGTCGTTTTACCGGTTACCATTGGAAGCACATACATTTGTAATGGTTTGATTGACTTGGGATCTAGCATCAATCTAATTCCCCTATCCATTATCGAAAGATTGGGAAATGTTGAGATCAAATCGACAAGGATGACTTTACAACTAGCCGACAAGTCTACCACTTCACCATAAGGAATTGCTCAAGACATGTTAGTGAAGGTGGATAAATTCTTTTTTCCGGTAGATTTCGTGATAGTAGAGATGGATGAAGATCGTGATGTACCTCTAATTCTTGGAAGACCATTCATGAAAACAGCCCGGATGATGATTGACATTGATGATGGACTAATGAAGGTGAGAGTGCAAGACGAAGAGGTGACCTTTAATCTTTCTAAAGCCATGAAGCATCCAAAAGATAAGCATGATTCTTTCCGAATCGATGCAATTGAAGAGGAAGTAGTGGAGGTCGCAAACCAAGTTCATATTTCTAATCCTCTAGAGAGATCTCTTATCGGAGCCTACAATGTGTTGACCGAAAAAGTAAGAAAAAGAGATTGAAGGAATGTTGCATGAATTAGAGTCTTGTGGCGAGCTTACTTATCAAGAAGAAACAAAGGAAGACTTGGATGCGACGAAGAAAACTGAAGAACCAAAATTAGAGCTGAAAATGCTACCTTCACACTTGAAGTATGTGTTCCTTGGTGACGAGTGTACTAAACCGGTGATTATAAGCAACACATTGTCCATAAAAGAGGAATACAAATTGATGCAAGTGCTGAAAAAGAATGAAGGAGCAATAGGGTGGGTGTTATCCGACTTGAAGGGTATTAGTCCGACCTATTGTATGCATAAGATCATGTGGGAAGAGAATTTCAAACCTGTGGCACAACCTCAAAGGCGTCTAAATCCATCGATGAAAGAAGTAGTTCGGAAAGAAGTTGTCAAACTCTTGGAAGTCGGAATGATTTATCCTATCTCCGATAGTGCATGGGTGAGTCTGGTGCAAGTAGTTCCCAAGAAAGGTGGCATGACGGTTATCAAGAATGAAAAAAATGAGTTGATTCCGACAAGAACGGTAACCGGGTGGAGGATGTGTATTGACTATAGAAGGTTGAACCAAGCTATAAGGAAAGATCACTTCCCACTACCTTTCATGGATCAAATGTTGGAAAGGTTAGCCGGCAAAAATTTCTACTGTTTCTTGGACGGGTATTTGGGATACAACCAAATTTTGGTCAATCCGGTGGATCAGGAGAAAACAGCTTTTACATGTCCTTTTGGCATCTTTGCTTACCGAAGAATGCCTTTCGGGTTATGTAATGCACCGGCCACATTTCAATGGTGTATGCAAGCTATATTCTCGGACTTAATAGAAGAATGCATTGAGGTGTTCATGGATGATTTCTCCGTTTACGAATCATCTTTTGATTTATGCTTAAAACACCTTGATGTGGTTTTGGGAAGATGCGTGGAGACCAACTTAGTGCTCAATTGGGAAAAATGCAACTTCATGGTCACCGAAGGTGTTGCACTCGGTCATAAGATCTCCTCCGAGGGATTAGAGGTTGACAAAGCTAAGGTGGAAGTTATCGAGAAACTACCACCTCCAACAAATATAAAAGGAATAAGGAGTTTTCTCGGGCATGCCGGTTTCTACCGGAGATTCATCAAAGATTTTTCAAAGATAGCAAAGCCATTGAGCAACTTGCTCAACAAAGGTACGCATTTTCTTTTCGATGAGTCATGTCTCAAAGCTTTCCTTGATTTAAAAGAAAAGTTAGTCACCACACCCATAATTGTGGCACCAAATTGGGAACTTGATTTTGAACTTATGTGTGACGCAAGCGATTATGCGGTTGGTGCGGTGTTGGGTCAAAGAAGAGATAAAGTTTTTCATGCTATCCACTATGCTAGTAAAGTGTTAAATGAAGCACAAGTCAATTATGCAACAACTGAAAAAGAGTTACTAGCCATAGTGTACGCTTTGGAAAAGTTTAGAGCTTACTTGATTGGGTCAAAGTTTGTAGTCTACACTGACCACTCAGCGATCAAATATTTTCTAACCAAACCGGATTCCAAACAAAGACTAATTCGCTGGATTCTCTTACTACAAGAGTTTGATTTGGAAATCCGGGATAAAAAAGGTTCCGAAAATTTGGTTGCGGATCATTTGTCTCATTTGGTCAATGTAGACATTACAAACAAAGAAGAGGAAGTAAGAGAAGAATTTCCGGATGAAAAACTATATGTGATTCAAGTGAGGCCTTGGTTTGCTGATTTTGCCAATTACAAAGCAACCGGTTTAACACCGGAAGACCTCACTGGTAATCAAAAACGGAAATTCTTGGCGGATGCAAAATATTATGTTTGGGATGATCCGTATCTGTTTAAAGTGGGTGTAGACAATATTTTGAGAAGGTGTGTAACAATTGAGGAGTCAAAGGACATCCTTTGGCATTGTCACAACTCTCCATATGGAGGTCACTATAGCGGTTTGAGAACAGCCACTAAAGTGCTCCAATCGGGCTTTTATTGGCCATCTTTATTTAAAGATGCACATGAACATGCGAAGAGTTGTGATACATGCCAACGGAGTGGAGGAATAGGAAAACGGGACGAAATGCCTCTAACCAACATGCTAGAAGTAGAAGTTTTTGATTGTTGGGGTATTGATTTCGTTGGTCCATTCCATTCTTCTTTCTCAAATGAGTACATACTAGTGGCCGTTGACTATGTCTCGAAGTGGGTAGAAGCAATTGCTTCACCTAAGGCCGATGCCAAAACAGTGATTAAATTTTTAAAGAAAAACATATTTTTCACGTTTTGGTGTGCCTAGGGTGTTGATAAGTGATGGAGGATCACACTTTTGCAATACACCTCTAGAAAAAGTTTTACAACATTATGGTGTAAAGCACAAGGTGACCACTCCCTACCACCCACAAGCGAATGGTCAGACGGAGGTTTCTAACCGGGAAGTCAAGCGGATCCTTGAGAAAACAGTCTCAAATTCAAGAAAATATTGGTCTTTAAAACTGGATGAAGCTTTGTGGGCGTATCGTACCGCCTACAAAGCACCTATTGGGCTAACTCCGTTTCAAATGGTGTATGGGAAGACTTGTCATCTTCTAGTGGAAATGGAGCATAGGGCATTATGGGCTCTTAAATTCTTGAACTTCGACTCCACTTTAGCTGGAGAAAGAAGAAAAGGGCAACTCCATGAATTGGAGGAATCAAGGAACAACGCTTACAATTCGAATAAACTGTACAAGGAAATGGTAAAGGCATACCATGATGGAAAGGTCCGTCATAAGGAGTTTCATGTTGGACAAATGGTATTGCTTTGCAACTCAAGGTTGAAGTTATTCCCTGGTAAGCTGAAGTCAAAGTGGTCAGGACTGTTTGTTGTCAAGGAGGTGCGCAACTATGTAGCCATTGTGATCGAGGATCCAAAGTCACAAGAGAGTTGGACTGTAAATGGCCAAAGACTCAAAGTCTATCACAGTGGCGACGTAAATCGGGATGTGTGTGTCATTTCTCTATCCGGATCGGGCTAATCATTGGATCGTCGAGCTCTAAACGATGTTAAACAAAGCACTTGTTGGGAGGCAACCCAACGTTGTAAGTCTGCATTTTACATTTTTTTCAATTCTGCTGTGTTGATATTCTGCTGTGTTAAATTCTGTGAAATTGGGTTCTGTCCACTACCGTTCGCCCCGCGACCATCGTTCGCCCAGCGAACAAGGTTCGCCCCGCGAATGGTGCGTGGCAGAACCACTTAAGTTCTGTTTAGGTTATTTTTTCCTGTTCATTCTATTTCATTTTCAAAACAACAACTTTCTCTCTTTTTCACTCCCACTCCCAAAAACTTCCCAAAACTAAAAATCTTCCTTCCCCAACTCCTAAATCCCCATTTGTTAACAAGAATCAAGAACTTCACTAAGGTATGTGTTCTTTTCATGTTCTCTTCTCCATTCCTTTTAGGTTCTCATTTAGGTAAGGTTAGGGTTTTGTAGAAAATTGAAATTGATACTTGAAACAACCTTGCATGTCTAGTGTGGGTTCTGATTAGGATTAGGTAGAGTTATGATTTTGACTGTTGAAAGTAAAAACCCTCAAATCTTTGGAAGCCTAGCAGGCTCCTAGAGATTTCCTGGTTTGCAGGGTTCGCACCGCGAACGGGCCTTCGCGCCGCGAACTGGGAAATTCCAGGGCCATGTTTTTATGCTGTTGATTGCTAACCCTCTTCATGTTTTGTTGTGTGGTTGTTCTGATGTTTATTGCAGAGGTCTAAGAGAACCAAAACCACGGCTTTCGTTCAACCCCGTTCATTAAGAAGGTTCACTAGTGACGAACACGAAGAACGATTTGAAAACCTAATCAAGAGAACCATCCAGCCGGAAAGGTTCATCCGTTTGTTACCGGGTGGGACTTATCGGAATGTGGTTTCAAATTTTGAGAGACGAAGGTGGACCAAACTTTGTGAACCCGAGGCGGCTATCAATTATGATATTGTACGGGAGTTCTATGCAAACGCCATGCATCAAGAAGAGGGTGTAGCTTTCAACTACCAAACAAGGGTAAGAGGCAGGATTATCTCTTTTGGCAGAGATGCAATTAACTCATATCTTGGAAATCCTCTAACCCTGGGAGAGAACGAGCGGTGCGAGTATCGTACCCAGGAATTGGCTAATGTGTGGGATCTTCAAGCGGTGAATGCTACCCTGTGCCTTAAAGGAAAATCATTTGACTTAAATGATCAAGGACTTCCAAAATCTTGGAAAAGAGAAAATCTAAATCTGGAAGCAAGGGCATTTCTGGTGCTGCTGTTGAGCAATATTCGGCCAAGGAGCCACACAACCACGATCCCTCTGGATGTAGGGTGTTTGCTGTACTACGTTATGATCGGCAAATCTGTGGATGTAGCATCAATCATAGCGGGAGAAATGAGGAAGATGGCTATAAGTGGAACCAAATTTGGTGGTAAGGCAGGTGTGCTTGCAAACCCGGGGCTGATCATGGGACTTTGCCGTCGGGCGAATGTTGCCATTCCGGATGAAGTACACTTCTCTATCACTAGTGTGATTATTGATGCCTATCTGAATAGGTTCTTCCAAAGCCAAATGGATAGAACCGAATGAGTTGGGACTTCATCATCCAGACCCCGGCCCCGCACTACTCCAGTCTTCGACCAGATGGCGTTTGCCAATTATTGCTGTGAGAGCTTTGAGGCCTCTAGGAGGTCTCAATCATTTATCTTTGATGTTATTCAGCAACAATTCCAGACCACATTCCTTGCACCCGAAGCCCGCATATTTCCTTCTCAAGCGGAATATGTGGCTTATGCTAATTGGCCTGAGAGCAGGCCAGCTTTTATGGGGGGTGCAGGAGGTGGTGCAAACCCGAATGATTAGATGGGGGACGTCCTTGGATCTGTTGGTGGTGGCTAAGAGGAGGAAGATTAAGGAGTTGGTGAATTTTAGGAGCTTGTTTCATTTTGAGTTTCTTTGTATTATTTTTGCTTTTGTAAAATTTTGATGTACTTTTGGGTGGCTCTAGTTCACCAAAACTTTTGTTTTTTTAGTTATTTTGATAATTGCATGAATACTCAGATTTAAGTGTGTTACAATCAAATTGGTTTACCAACATTTTTTGTTTATTTGATCTTACTCTTAAGTCAAGCTTAAAGCAACCAAGAAATTTTTGCAAAGAAAGAAGCATAGGACACCTCGAGCGGTGATGATAAGAATTAGTGTCGGCATTTCAAGGTACACTTTATCGCTTTCTAGACTTAACATGAGTAGTTTGATGGTGTGTGCAAATTTCATATCATAAACTCATTGAAATGTATGTCATCTTTGAATCAAAATAGGACTTAACCAATTGTGAGGAAGCTTTCCATTGTACACTAAAAAGCGGGAAACCGAGCATTATTTCAACTCATTCTTATCATGCTAAATCATGCATCAATCCATTTTTGTGTGAAAATTTTGAAAATGATAGAGGCATTGTTTGTGAGAAAAACCACTTGACCAAAAATTTTGAATCAACTAACCTTGTGAGGAGTAATCCTTAGTTAAACCCCTTTGAGCTTATTTTAGGATTCATTTGATTGATCATTGTAAAATCAATTGAAAATTTTGGAATAAATGAATCCTAATTTCTTTCGTATCAATTGAAACCTCAAACCGAGTTGTTTGCAAATTTTGTCTTTTGCTTATGTCTAAGTAGGGAGCATTATTGAATAAATTTGGTTTTGGAATCTAAAGTTGGGGAGAGTAAAGTGAAAAGTTGATTAGAAACTTGGAAAAGTGAGTTTTTATGAAAGGGTAAAAATATGAAAAGAAACAAGAAAAAGAAATTACCCTTGAAACCATAGAGCAAAGAAAAAAAGAAGAGAAATAAAAAAGCAAAGAAAATGCTCATGGTTGTGTGGATGTAAAAAAAAAGAAAAAAAAAAGATAGGGATCAAAGAAAGGGAAATTGTGTAGAGTTGAATGTTTGGGAATGCTCCCTTAGGATAGGCAACTTTGTTGAATTCTCTTAATCATATCCTTTCTTGTAACCTAAGCCACATTTCAACCTTTGAAAGACCTCTTGATTCTTATTTTTCACATGATTTGGTATTGGTTGTGATGACCGCATGATTTAATTTGTTGTTGATTTAATTGCTTGGATGAGTAAAAGTAACCCTTCATGTTATTCATCATTATTATGATGTGTGTGTAAGTTTGATTCAATTTTGACATATATGACTTTGAATTCCTTGGAATGATTTATGCATTCAATCCTTTCTCTTATTCATGTTTTGTCTAGAATTGAGATAGGTGGATTGAGAAATTGCCAAACACTTTTGAACCATTTGAATGTCCTTGGTAAATCCTTGCTTCGATCTTTTGTGTAATTGCTTTGGTTGTGAGGGTGGAAACTTTTGTTTAGGGACAAACAAAATGCTAAGTTGGGGAGAGTTGTTAGGGACTAATTAGTACTACTTTTTATATCATTATATTGGTCCCTTTTACCAAGTTTTGATGTAATTACACACTTTTATTCTCACTAGTTTGTATAAATGCAATTAGGTTTAATTTATTTTTGTTTTGAATAGTTATTTCACATATTTGTTAAGTTTTGTAGAATTTTTGGATAAGAGAGCTTTTGGAATGCAACACCATAACATGGAAGAGGTGTTGAATGCAATTTGGAGGCCCAATTTTGGAAGCCTAACTTGGAAGACTCCTTGGTTGAAGCTTGCAAAGCAAGGAAGCTGAGATATCTTCAGTTCGCGCCGTGAAGGCTGCGAATCCAGCAAGTTGATTTTGGTCAAGAGTGCTGTTTTCAAGGCCAACTGGTTTTGCCATTTTGGTGTCTGCCTTGGGGGAGCTTTTCTGCCTGAGATGAGAAATGATCAAATGAGGAAATGTCAACCCTTTTAGAAATTCAGAATGGAAATTGATATGTATTCTAACATTCTAACATTTTAACACATTCATACATTGATACTTGGATATTTTGTAAGAGAAAAAAATAGAGTTTTCTTCCATTGCATTCTTCTTTGTAAAATGATGATGAGGAGCTAAACCCCATTTTGTCAAGATTGAAGGTAGTAGCTATTCTCACTTGTTTATGTATTCCAATTGATTTATATATATGATAAAAGATTGTTGATGTATTGAATGTTATTTTTGCCCTAAGTTGAAAATAATATTTGAGTAGCTGTTGAAAGAGATTATTTGAGTCTTGACATAAAATAGATTTTCAAGTAATGAATAAGTTGTAGAGATAGATTTATTCATTACTCTTCTTTTGTATCAACCGTTAAAGATTGCTATATTGATAGTTAGGTGGAGAGATCGTCTAAGGATCAATATAGTGATTATCACAATATCATTTAGACATAAATGACTTTGAGAGGATACTTGAACATCATCAATAATCTTAAATCTATATAGTTATCATAAGGAATCATAAGCACTTGGAATAGTAACATTTACTCATAAGATAACTTTCCAAACAAAACAACTTTGTTACTTTCTAAACTTATACCAATTTGGATTATAGAACGGCGGTAATAACAACCAATCTCTATGGATACGATATAAAAATATTTTCCGAAGATATACTTTTCAACACCTCGCAGGAGGAGTTGTAGGCGTTGAAGAAGCTTGGCTCTGAGCGGCAAGAACTGACTCCATCATGGCAGTCAGACAGGCGATCTCATCCTTCAGCTCTCTATTCTCTTGCTCTAGATGCTCCATGAGTTTGAAGTGATTGGCGCGGGTGTTGTACCGATGAGTCAGCTTTGCTAAAGCATAGAAGAAACACCAATGAGACATTTGGCGAAAGAGAAACCTGCTTATGCAAATGATGCATGAAATGCAATGCTTGATTATTTATTTTTGTTTTTAAGGAACTTACTATATCATTTGCAAATATATATATATATATATATATATATATATATATATATATATATATATATATATATATATATATATATATATATATATATATATATATATATATATATTAACAATAATTGCAACAACTTTATATGACCAAAAATCTCTTTTCATTTATAATTGGAAGGATTACACTTAGTACAATTTCAGAAACCAAATGAAAAATACAAGAGAAAAGGAGACTAGTCATCCTAAGGATCCCTAACAACAATGTCAGAAGCCCTAGTTGAAGGCGCGTACTTCCTTCAAATGCGACGGATCTCGGTCTCAAAAGAAGCCTTCATCTGAGTCTTCTCGAGGACAAGCTGATCAACAATCTTCTTCCAAGCAACCGAAGGCCGAGGCATGCTAGAAGATGAAACCTCCGACTCTCTTTGTCTCTTTGTCACTCGGTCTTCAAGTAGCTCAAAAAGTGCATATTTGTCCTTAGACTCCAATTGCAACTCTTCATGCTTTTTGCTCAAAGCACAGAAACGCTCTTCTCACATATCCTTCTCTTGCTTCATCTTAATTAGTGCGTCTTCCAACTCCTCTACACCTTGGTTAGGGAGAGTTAGTGGCTCAACCACGACCATAGACATAGGTTTTTCACAAGGATAAGGCATCTTCAACTCCAAAGCTCTCTTCTTCACCCAAAGAGTGTAAGCTTCCAAAGCTAAACAATTGTGCGGACCAAGCTCGAATCTTCCTTTCCTATGCACATTATGCCAAGCATGCACAATCTTCTTCTTCAAATGTTAGGGATCTTTACTCTCATGATAGAAAAGACATTCTAACAAAGTGTTATTAGGTTTGTCTCTCAAGGGGAACCCAAGTTGACGATGAGCCAAAGCAGGGTTGTGGTTAATTCCTCCTTATGTACCAATGAGAGGCACATTAGAGAATTCACCACAACTATCAATAATCTCCAAACTGCTCAATGACGGATCATACCAAACTATATCATCATTAGTGAGAGACATAAGTCTTTGAGACCACCTTAGACATTGTTTGTTCTCCACAAAAGCAGGTGTTTGAGGCAAGTGCGAAATAAACCACTTGCACAGAAGAGGAATACAACAGACAATAGTTCCACCACCCTTAGAATTCCTTAGATGCAAAGAGAAATACATATCACCCAATAAAGTAGGCACATGATTCCTAATCAAGAAAAGTCTAATGGTGTTAACATCAACAAATCCGTCAATGTTAGGGAACAAAGCTAATCCATAGATGAGCAACATAAAGATAGCTTCAAAAGCATCCACACTATCGGCTTGAGCAAAGGCAGTAGCTTCCTTGATGAGGAAATCAGATGGCAACACAAACAATCCTCCTTTCTTCACCCAATGAGCCTCTATCTCAGACTTCTTCAAGTGAAGAGCTTCAACAATAATACTAGATCGGGGAATCTCCTCCAATCCACTAAAAGGCACTCTACAAAAAATAGGTATCCCCAAAAGATGAGAATACTCCTCCAAGGTAGGCACAAGCTGAAAATCTGGGAAGGTGAAGCAACGATAGAGAGGATCATAGAACTGCACCAATACACTCAAGAGTCCTTCAACCACATCAGCAGACAAGATGGACAAAAGCTTCCCATGGCGTTGTTTGAAGTCCAAGGGATCTAATACAAAAGATGCTAGCTTCCTTAACTCTTTCAAGTCGGGACATCTGAAACTGTACTTCTTAGTGTTCCTTCGTCCATAATCAATGGTTTAAAAATATTTGCAAACAATACCTCAGTTCCTTGAAATTTTTGTGTGATGAGTGTTATAATGTGCATGATTGCATGAATACAACAATCACAAATAAGGGATCACACACAAGGCAAACAAAGGTCAAGGTATGAATCAAGTCATTGTCAAGATCAATCATCCATTTTGGTAGATTATGGTTTGCACCTTATCAACACCCAAGTTCCATTGATATTGACAAGACTTGATTGGATCATCCAAGAATCAAGGGTTTGTTGTAAGTCACGAGCATGGAGTCTGGGTAAGAACCATCCCAAAGGAGTGAACTAAGGATAAAACCTGTAGATCATGTTCTAAAAAGTTCCCAGAGTGTTAATTCCATCTATCGGATATTACAGGTTAAGATGACTGGCTCATCGACCCATAATATTCTCAAGAGAAACTCGTCTGAGTGTAGTATCGCATAACAACTGTTATCAAGTCTACACTTGAATAGTTTCCGCACTACGTCCTAAATAGGCCAAGAGGGGTAAATGTTCTACGGTCCTCAGCTTCTCGGACCCAAATTAGAGATAGTAATGCCTAACCATAAATACTTGTGTGACATTTCCAAATCTAAAAGACTCTCCACTAAGCAGATGGATCTCAAGCCAACCTGTTAAGGACTACTCCACACAAGTCGAACATGACTATACCATCCTCCTATCTTAATTGCACTCAAGTTCGGGTTAGAACTTATCTCACCACTCAGAGATCACAAAGCACAACAAGCAGATTATATCACACATACATATACAAACATCACATATATACAAATATATACACACAAAAAATAGGCTAAACCCACTGGAGACTAATCCCCGACAGAGTCGCCACTTAATTTATGTAGCGGTAAATTCATGATCATCAAGCTATGGATAAGTTAGACATCAAATAACAAGAGTCGCCACCGCGCTTTTATTGTTTCCAAGGGAAAAGGGAAAAAGTACGAACAAAACCCAAAAGTAAGAAGTTTTCATATCAAAACTAATAAAATGTCATAGATTACAGGTAAGGGGGTTGGTTACATAGAGGGAAGGTGTTAGCACCCAAAGTATCATAGGGAGCCCTTTTTGTGTGCATATGTATTTGGTAAAAAAATGATGTTTACAAACAAATAGAATGGGGGAATGAGAAACGAATTCATTAATTATATTTTTGTGCTTGACAAGACCTTCGGACTTGTGCCTACGTGCCAACATAAAAATGAGGGATCAAAACCTCGTAGTTCGTGATACAAATTTCAAAGTGGATGCGTTGCTTTTAACAAAAATTAAGTTTGAAGGCACAAAGGCCTAAAAATGGTTTGAATGATTTAGTTCTTTTTGGATTTTTGAAAGTTTAAGTCAAATATAGTTAAGTTTATTTACAAGTTTGATTTAAGAAAAGAAGCTTGAAAATACAATGGCATAAGGCCAAAGTTTCTATCTTTTTGCAAAGTGGTCAAAGTTTAGAATAAAATAAGTTCAATCAAAGAAGATTTTGAAAAGGGAGGGAGAGATTTTGAAATTAAAGAAATGAGGAGAAGATGAAGAGACTAATCCTATGCACAAAATTAAAAGTTAAGAGTTGAAAGATCTGACCAAATGGATAGCAATCCAATAGACAAGAATGTCAATAGAAACCCAGAATTCCCTTGGACATTTAGAATCAAGCAACACACAAATGCATAATTATATTATCTTGATGAGCAAAGGCATCAAATAAAGATAGCCACATCCAAGCTTTAGCCATTCCATGATCTTCTTCAGATTAGCCCATGCAACAGATGGATTCCACAAGTCACAGGTTCAAAATAACAGCTTCACAATGATTATGTTGCAGATGAACTCAGAGGGATCTTGAATGATGTATCAGATGAAGTTTCAAATTGCAAGCACTTGGTTCCACACATGTTGGCATTTGCCAAGTCCTTTAACATAGGAATGGTGCCTAAAGTCCATTTGCCCAAGATCAAGCCAACAGTCCACACAAAAGTTTTTTAGGATTTTTGTTGTTATTATGTACATTAATGGTCAAAGGCCACATAAACAGGCAAAGTATACACAAACAAGATATATCACATAATATGGTCCAAGTGGACAAAGTGAAAATTGCATTAACATAAAGAATTAGAATGGTATCAATAATGGAAAATGAATAAAAGACTAAAATTAAATTAAATTAAAGTAAATGGCTTGAAGTTAAAAGTTAGTTGTTAATGAATTAGAAATTAGTATTGTTTTTCTTTTGCTTTTCATTTTTAGACATTCTTTGGAGAACACTCAACCCACTTGTCACAAGTATGGATCCTTGAGCCAAGACATCTTCCAAAAGAAGGAAAAAAGGCCAAGTTTCCACACAATACCATGAAAGAGGGGAGACTTACAATCTCACTAACTAGAATTCTATGCCTTTTGCGTCACAAATTTAGCGTTATGTTAAGAAATCTTAATTGAACTTATGTAGAAGCCATAACTATTTGAGGCCGGGCAATAAAATTTTGGTGTTAATGCATGTTAGAGACATAGTATAATGGACTATGCTCATGAAACATACCACACACAAAAAGAAATATGCAAAAGAGGTGGCCTAATCTCATCCATACTCCTGTTAATTTTTTAATCAACTAGCTTTAGGACTTTGAGATATCATAGGTCAAATGAGATGAATGCATAAAGAAGGGGAATGAGATGAAGAGGGAAGGTAATATATCAAAACTCAAATTGATCAAAGGAGGACTTTTATCAAATTAATATCATCCACTCATTTTGGGAGATGGAATGTACATTCCATCAATCCCCTAAATCCAATGATATTAACTTGACAAAGTCAAATGAACTTTGACCAAGGCCCAACAACACAAGTCAAACTTACACAAACCATCACAAGAGGTCAAAAAAATTATTTGGCATTTATTCAAATTAAAAAGTACTAAAATAAGGTATTTAAATTAAATATGGTTTGTCAAATTCCTAAAACCTCATCAAAACACCAAAGAAATGGCCATGAGATTTATCATAGGTCAAACAAGGTCAAGGGACCTTGGAGAAAAAAATTCAAAATTTTTAAAGACTTAGAAGTATTTTTAAACAATTAAAAATAATCACAAAATCAATTAAATCATGAAAAATATTAATAATGTTCCAAAAAATAATTTTAATTCAGAATATGAAAGAGGAAGTCATTTGAAATTTTTTGGTGAAACTCTCATATTTTTTTGATCAATATTAAAATTAATATGAATTAATGAAAATCAGAAAATATGAAAAAACGTGAGCCACTTGATCTCCCTCATTAATTGAGGTGGCAGATCAAGTGGACCTGAACGCGCGTTCCATGATGGAACCTAGTCAGCGCGCCACACGCATGGTAATCAAAACCAACGCCTCAAATTAAAACAAAATGGCAAGATCATGTGGCTGGGAGACGTGCCAGCGCACGGCCGAAGCTGTAGCTCTGGTCTTCTTCTCCGGTGGACCTCACCGGACTGGTCCACCCTCAACCATCACTAAAATAAAAAAGGAGGACATGATCTGAAAGAAAAAATGGCATAGAGCACGAATTTGACCTCAATTTTAACTAACTCCACATATATAGAAAGATATGAGGAGTTGAATTTTGAGGTGTGTCAACTGATTTGCTTCGATTTGACCTCTAAGCAACTCAATCCTCTTGCCTATATTGGTAGGGCTTCAGACAACCAAAGATCCAAGAAAATTGAGTAGAATTGAGAGAGAATCGTAGAGATGAAGTTTTCTAAAAATTACCTTCATTACTATGCAGTTCTTGATGTTGCTTGCTCCAAACACGATCTGATCACACTTGAAAAGCTAGCAGGAAGTGATTAGAGAGGTTGCAAGGCTTTGGATCCTGGAGTTCTTGAATCTCCAACAGTTGATATTCAAACTCAAATTTCAAACTGAAATTTATCAAGTTTTCGTTTGGAATGAGAGGGTTTCAATGGGGGGAAAAGCTGGCGCACAAGGTGTGATTCAAATGATCACATAGGTCATGTATTTATAGCATGAATGAAAGATATTTTCACACTTCAAATTTTGTCCAAATTTAGCGATGTTGATGGCACGGGTGCATAGGCATGTGCAGGCCCATGATGCAATGCAAAAAGGTCCAAAATCAATCCAAATGAAGTCTGAATAGAAGCTTGATTGGCAAGGCAAAGTGAACTGAAGTTTTGAAGTTTGATTCTTTCCAATTATGTAGCCCTGTTAATGCCATGCACAGACCTAGAAACCTCATCCAAAATGCAAGAACTTGGGTTCTCTGGAAAGCTTGGATCAAGGGGAACAAGTTTGATGTTCAACACTTTTTCATTTGGAGCTTGGAACATGGAGAATTTTGAGGTGGAAGTTTGGAAATTTCAACATGTTGAAATTTTTTCTAAGTGTCAAGCCATATATCTCAATATTTCACCTTGCTTAACGTTTTATGTGAGCTTCAAATGAGAAAAGTGTCTAAATGAAAGTTGTATCTATTTAAAATACCTTCAAAATGGTCACCAATTTCATGTCATTTGGATTTGGAATGATAGAGTTATATGTTTTTGAAGTTTGGAAAAATCACTTATTCAATGGTATAGGTCAAAAATGACCTATAATGTAACCTCATATCACATTCTCATAAAAGTTGAATTAGATCTCACTACAAACATCAAAGTTGAAGTAGACATCTTGAATTTTATTGTGAAACTTGTAAATATTTCATATCATAAAAATTGAGCAAGTTATGGCCTTGGGAAGTTGACTTTCAAATTAGGGTTTAGACAAAATGACCTATAATGTTTCAACATAGAAAATGATTTTCCAAGCAAAACTAGATCTAGGTCTCAACATGAAAGTTGTATGGAATGTTATTTAGAGTAAATTGTCTTTTGGAATCATTTTCACATGGTGAAAAGTGTAGGATATAGGGTCTAGGGAGACCCAGTTTTGATCAGATGAATTCATCTGGCCAACCACCATCAACTAACTTGCTAACCTTCAATTCTTTGGGATTTATTGGCTCATGGTATATCATATATTCATAAGATGATTAATTATGGAGTGTCCCTTGAGAGATTTGATTAAATGGTA
Source organism: Lathyrus oleraceus (assembly GCF_024323335.1). Taxonomy (NCBI): domain Eukaryota; kingdom Viridiplantae; phylum Streptophyta; class Magnoliopsida; order Fabales; family Fabaceae; genus Lathyrus; species Lathyrus oleraceus. The sequence continues at coordinate 327,965,987 of NC_066583.1, forward strand.
AGATAGCTTGTTGGAGAAGTTACTCAAGATACCCAGTCAAACTAGGGTTTCCAAGGCAAATCACCTCCACACTCTTGAAGAAAACTTGATCAATATAACATGTAGGAATCAATGGAACTCATATATGATGCTAATAACCATTCTTGGATCAATTCATGGTTGTGCTCTTTGTCATGAGGGTCTTAAACCCTAGCTATGAACTTGATAGATCAATGGAGATCATGCCCTACCTACAAAAGAGTTAGGAAAATGCACAGACATATTTTTGTATTTTGGTTAGTAAAATGATGATATACAAGTATGATACAATCACATGGTGCTTGGTGATCTCTCCCAAAACATACCCAATGAAGGAGGGGTAAAGAGGATGCCAAGGTATGATCCCTATGTTAATGCTTATGATGAAATTGCATGAGGGATCTTAGGGTCAAAATTGGGGTCTTACATATATGTATATGTATATGTATATATGATGATTATGTTGACAAAACGATCATAAAGGATATAAATGTCACTGGTCTGAATTATCGATACAATTCTCAGCCAATCCTCATAGGAGGGAAGCACCTGCTAGTGAGAATCGGCCACCTTAAAGGCTCAACCCTTGCTGGGGAAAAGAGGAGAGGATCTGTTGAGGAAATTGCATTATCAATTCTGCCGGGAATTTTAGGTTAACACCATATCAAATGGGAGACAACCTTGTAGAGGATCGAAAATACTGCTTAAGAGTCAGCGATAACAGAGGTTAGGGACAACTCTGATGGTGACTTGTGGGGAAACAAAATATGTCGAGTCATGCAAACTGCTGCGATGATGCGCCTACAGCTCGAGTGAGGAAAATAAAAACTTAGCTGGGGAGACCAACACAATTCGGTTGGAGATGCTGGAAAGCTGCTGGGGAAGAAATAAAGATCACACCAACTGCTTGAGGAAAAACCAACAATGCTTTTCATTTTAGGGCTTACCTATTCTCGGACCGCTGTGAACATCCCTTAATGAAATCAATTACTCTTTAAAAAGTAATTGCATTTATTATTTTAATAAAACATGATTTTTTTTAAAACTTTAATTTCAAAATGATCACAATAAAATTTAATTCTAATTATCCGAATAAATAATAGTAGAAACAATTGGATAAAAACTCAACTTTATTTGATAGGATAGTAGTCTTTAAATGACAAGACTCTATAGATCTTTACAAAAGTTGAAAAATGGAAATTTACATGGAAAAAGGCTACATTGAACACAATGATTGCTAATCCTTCTACCAACTTTGATATCCACTATGCTTTTGGCTTTGGTTGAAGATGAATCAGAACCAAACATTGTGCTCAAGAAAGTCTTCAAGACTGAAGATCAACAGCTTGCAGTTACTTTCCATGACCCCTAATTTTTGCATAAACTGCCCCAAGGTGGGGTACTCAATTTATCAGGATAATTTTTCTTTTGTTTTGTGTCTCTAACTTTTGCCTGGATTGCCCTTTCGGGTTTTCAATCCACCGAGACGATCATTTTTGCCTAAGTCTCCCTTTCAGGTTTTCAACTTAGGGAACTGTTCTTTTCTTTTTAGGCAAAGTATTTCTTGACTGCATCAACATTCATAAGACGAGTGAACTCTTTACCATCCACAGTTTTAAGAATCAAAGCACCGCCTGAAAAGGATCTCTTAACAACATGTGGGCCTTCATAATTAGGAGTCTATTTGCCCATAGAATTTGGTTTTAAAGATAGAATTTTCTTGAGCACAAGGTCACCTTCTCTGAACACACGAGGCCTGACCTTCTTGTCAAAAGCTTTCTTCATTCTCTGCGGATATAACTGTCCCTGACACATGGCAGTCAACCTTTTCTCTTCAATCAAATTCAGTTGGTCATACCTAGTTTGACACCATTCAGCCTCAGTCAACTTGGCTTCCATTAGCACACACAATGATGGGATCTCAACTTCTACCGAGAGCACAACTTCCATGCCATAAACAATTAAGAAAGGGGTTTCCCCTGTTGAAGTGCGGATGGATGTACGATACCCGTGCAAGGAAAATGAGAGCATCTCATGCCAATCCTTGTACGTCACAACCATTTTCTGAATGATCTTCTTGATGTTCTTGTTTGCAGCTTCGACAACCCCATTCATCTTTGGTCTGTAGGGAAAAGAATTATGATGTGCAATCCTGAAGTCTTTGTAAAGTGCTTCCACCATATTATTATTCAAGTTCGATCCATTGTCAGTAATGATCTTACTTGGTACACCATAACGACATATAATCGGATTCTTGATGAACCTTACAACAACTTGCTTGGTAACATTCACATACGATGCCGCTTCAACCCACTTTGTGAAGTAGTCAATAGCCACTAGAATGAAACAATGTATGTTCGAAGCTTTAGGCTCAATCATGCCAATCATATCAATTCCCCACATTGAGAAGGGCCATGGATAGGAAATGACATTGAAAAGTGTCAGAGGAACATGAATCTTATCTGCATATATTTGACACTTGTGGTAGTTCTTCATAAACTTGCAACAGTCAAATTCCATTGTTAGCCAATAGTAACCTGCTCTCAACATCTTCTTAGCCATAACATGTCCATTGGAATGAGTACCAAAGGAACCTTCATGGACTTCAGTCATTAATGGGTCTTCTTCGTGTATCCACGCATCTAAGCAAAACCATATCGAAGTTTCTCTTATAAAGCACATCACCATTCAGGTAGAAGTTGCCAACTAATCTCCTCAAATTTTTCTTATCTTTTAAAGATGCCCCAGGCGGGTAGATCTAACTTTGGAGAAAACACTTGATATCAAAATACCATGGCTTCTCATCCTTGATGTCTTCAACATCAAACACATGGGTAGCCCTATCAAGACACATCACAGTCAAATTAGAAACTTCAATCCAAAACTTCACCACAATCATTAAAGCCAACGTTGCAAGAGCATCTGCCATCTGGTTTTCATCTCAAGGGATATGGTGAAACTCAACCTTTATAAAGAAAGTTGAAATCCTCCTTGCATAATCTCTATTGGTATCAAACCAGGTTAATTTGTCTCCCATTCACCTTTGATTTGATTCACAACCAAAGATGAATCTCCATAGGCGTTTAAATACTTGATTCTGAGATCAATGGCCTCTTCAAGCCCCATAATGCAAGCTTCATACTCAGCCGTATTGTTTGTACACTTGAAAGTCAATCTAGCTGTAAACGGAATATGAGTGCCTTGAGGAGTAATAATCACTACCCCAATGTCATTACCATACTGATTAACAACTCCATCAAATACCATGCCTCAATGGGAACCAGGTTCTGGCCCTTCTTCAAGCAATGGTTCATCATAATCTTTCATCTTTAAGTACAAGATCTCTTCATCAGAAAAATCATACTGCACTGACTAGTAATCTTCAATTCGTTGGTGAACCAAATGGTCAGCCAAGATACTACCTTTGATCGCTTTCTAAGATCGGTATTCAATATCATACTCTGATAATAACATCTGCCAACGAGCAATCCTACCAGTTAAAGCAAGCTTCTCAAAAATATACTTGATTGGATCCATTTTGGATATCAACAAAGTGGTATGATTCAACATATACTGAAGCAGACGCTTAGCAGCCCAAGCCAATGCGCAACAAGTCTTCTGTAGCATAGAATACCGAGTCTCACAATCGGTGAACTTCTTACTGAGGTAGTAAATATCATATTATTTCTTTCCAGATTCATTTTGCTGACCTAGAACATAACCCATACTCTCTTCAAGCACATTCAAATAAATGATCAAAGGTCTTCCTTCAACAAGCGGAGACAGGACCGGAGGCTCAAGCAAATACTCTTTGATACTGTCAAAAGCTTTCTGGAAATCTTCGGTCCGATCACAAGACTGATCTTTCGAAAGAAGCTTGAATATAGGTCCACACGTGGCAGTCATGTGTGAAACGAATCTCGAGATATAATTCAAGCGGTCGAGAAAACCTATGACTTGCTTCTCAGTCTTGGGCGCAAGCATCTCTTGTATTGCTTTTACCTTGGTAGGATCAACTTCAATACCCTTCTCGCTGATAATAAAGCCCAACAACTTACCAGAACAAACACCAAATGTAAACTTATTGGGATTTAGGCAGAGCTTATACTTCCTCAAATGCTGGAATAGCTTCAACAAATGCTCAACATGTCCTTCTTTTTCACTGGATTTAGCAATCATATCATCAATATAAACTTCGATCTCTTTATGCATCATATCATGAAAAAGAGTGGTCATTGCTCTTTGGTAAGTTGCACCAGCATTCTTTAAACCGAAAGGCATCACTCTATAACAGAATATTCCCCAAGGTGTAATGAATGTGGTCTTCTCCATATCTTCAGGTGCCATTTTGATCTGATTATAACCAGAAAATCCGTCCATAAATGAAAAGACTTTGAATTTAGCTGGATTGTCTACCAACATATCAATCTGTGGCAGAGGGAAATCATCTTTCGAACTAGCTTTGTTCAAATCTCTATAATCAACACACATGCGGACTTTTCCATCCTTCTTTGGAACATGCACAATATTGGCCACCCACCGCGGATACTCAACAGTAACAAGGAAACCAACATCAATCTGCTTCTGCACTTCTTCTTTGATCTTCACTGCATATCATGATGAGTCCTTCTCAACTTCTTCTTGACTGGCGGGCATTTTGGTTTCAATAACAGTCTATGCTCCACAATCTCAAAATCCAAACCAGGCATGTCTTGATATGACCAAGCAAACACATCTGAATACTCTCGGAGAAGATCAACCAACCCCTTCTTAACCTCTGGACAGAGTTGAGACCCAATATTGACTTCCTTCACATCATCCTCGAAACCCAACTTGACTAACTCAATCTTCTCTTTAAACGGTTGAATGGCTTTTTCCTCGTGCTCAAGTAGACGAGTCAATTAATCAGACACTTCTTCATCACTTTCTCCCTCAGCCTCAAACACAGGGAATTCAAACTTTAGAGTAGAAGTAGGATCATTGTATTCAATGGGTTTAGAAACCGACCTGCATAATGATTTAATATTTTGATTTTAGAGAAGGGAATTGTGACCAAATATTATGAAGATGGACAATTATTGTTTATTTATTTATGTTTTTTGTGATTACCATTTTCAGAAAAGAAAAAAGTAAAAATAAAAACATCATAGATGTGGATGAATAGGATTTCAAAAATGATAAAATAATTACTTAGAGCGATGATCAATAAGAGGAACGTCGACAACGGTCTAATTGTTGCAAGCTTTTCCATGCATCACAAAATTGGTGCAGTCTTCATCTTCATCCCCCTCGATCACTGCAGCTGAGTGTTGTTCATTACCATGAATGAACCCTCTGCTACGGAAACTAGGTTGCACATCTTCAATTGACGACCCTTGTTGGAAACCCAAACCAAATTGGCTCTTATTCTTGGCGACCTCTACCATCCGGCCCCACTGATCAGAATTACCATCTTCAACAATCTTCTACGCGCCTTTAAAAGAGTACATGGGTGCCCCAACTTTCTTATCCTCAACAATAGATAGAGCTTGCAACAGAGATCCAATCTTATCCTCAGCTTCAACATATGAGAAAGACGACAAGTGGCTTATCAATAAAGCTTTCTCTCCTCCAATGATAACGAGCTTACCATTCTTCATAAATTTCAACTTCTGATGCAGAGTTGACGTCACAGCTTCCGCCTCATGTATCCACGACCTTCCCAACAAGCTATAGGTCGGGTGGATATCCATTACTTGGAAATTCATTTGGAAATCACTCGGACCTATCTTCACTGGAAGGTCCACTTCTCCTGTAACAGTTTTGCAAGAACCATCAAAAGCTTTGACGATCACGCCATTGTATCTCAGCGGAGCTCCTTGATACGATAATCTAGAAAGAGTTGACTTGGGGAGTACATTCATAGAAGAGTCGGTATCAACCAACACATTTGACAATGCATCCTCCTTGCAGTTCATCGATATATGCAACACTAAGATGTGATTTCTGCCTTTCTCGGGAAGTTCTTAATCACAAAAGCTCAGATTGTTGCAGGAAGCGATGTTAGCCATAATATGACTAAACTGATCCACCATTACATCATGTTCCACATAAGCTTGCTCCAGTACCTTTTGTAATGCTTCACTGTGTGCTTCATAGTTCATGAGCAGAGACAACACTGACATCTTGGAAAGAGTTTGGAGCAACTGCTCCACCACATTAAATTCACGTTTCTTTATCAAATAGAGTACCTCATTGTCATTATTAGGCTTTAAACTGCTGGATTCACCAGACTGACATCTTGGAGCGCTAACCCGCTCTACTGTAGGCACCTCAACCTTCTTATTGACATCTTCTACATCCTTTGGGAACACAGGCCAAAAAACACGACCACTACGGGCTACCTTTGTAACATCAACGATACTCACAAAAGAACTGGTCGTAGGCAATAGAACCTCTTGACCATTCTCTAACATAGTAGCGTTATACTGATACGAAACAACTCTATCGGATGCATATGGGACTGGGCTCGCTAACCGTATCACCAACGGTGATACCGATATACTGATGTTGTTATTGCTGCTACTGTCAAACTGAATTACCACCCTCTCAGGGGTCTTGAACACATGAACTATTACATTGACATCATCTATATCCTTTGACTATTGAATCTGGATTAAATTCTCATCCATCAACTTCTGGATATCTCTCTTGACAACTGAACACCCACGGGGGTTCACACTACAGATCGTACAACTGTCGTGGTCAGTCTCACAATCACTGATGGTAGACAGGGTCTTATGCATCTCAACCAAAGATCGACGAATACGTCGCACATCAAATACTCTAAAACTTCTTGGACAATGATCTACCATGTTGATAGAGGAATTACCATGAGCAGACAATGGGTTAGCTTTCACATTCGGAACGCGGTCCTCAAAGGACACCATCCAACTCTTCACGAGCTTTTGAACCTCATATTTCAGCGGATAGCAATTCTCAATATCATGGCCAAGAGCCCCTTGATGAAAAGCACAATGAAGCTCTGGCTTATACCACCATGGAAGTGGTTCTGGAATTTGCGGTGGATTTCTTGGTTGAAGAAGGTTCTTGAGAACCAAAGATGGGTACAATTCGGCATAAGTCATAAGAATAGGGTCAAAAGAGACCTTCTTCCTCTTGAAATTGTATTGTTGTTGATTATTGTTGTGGTTGTGGTTGACGTTGTTATTGAACTGGTACTGATTGGGTATTGGAAAATACTGGAATAAGAGATGATACTTGATGATGGTGTTGACGGGGTTGTCGACTTCTTCTAACATGAGGCCTCCTCTGCCTCCCCACTGATACTACATTGGTCACCCCTTCGTTATTCTTAGCGAAACTGTTACCATATCTCTTGCTCGATGATACCTCTTCTTTAGACAACCGTCCCTCACGGACACCTTCTTCTAATATCATCCTCATATTTACCATTTCGGTAAAGTCACTGGGGGCACTAGCAATCATTCGCTCGTAGTAAAATGAGCTCAGGGTCTTGAGGAAAATCTTGGTCATCTCCTTTTCTTCCAACGATGGGGTAATCTGAGTGGCTATCTCTCTCCGTCTCTGGGCGTATTCTTTAAACGTCTCCTTGTCCTTCTGTGACATCGACCTCAGCTGCTCCATATCTGGTGCCATATCCATATTGTATTTTGTACTGCTTTACGAAAGCCTCATTCAAATCATTGAACATGCTGACACTTGCACTATCCTTACTCCATCATGGTAGTCAAGCGGGCAATCTCGTCCTTCAGTTCTTTGTTCTCTTGTTCCAAGTGTTCCATGATTCTCGGATGATTGGCGTGAGTATTGTATCGATGAGTCAGCTTGGCTAAAGCACATAAGAATAACCAATAAGACATATGGTGAAAGAAAACCTGCTATGCAAATGATGCTTGAAATTCAATGCTTTGATTGTTTTTATTTTCAAGGAACATACTATTTTATTTGCAAATATATAATAACAATTGTAACAATTTTATTGACCATAAAAATCCTTTTTTATTCATATAATTCGGAAGGATTACACTGAGTACAATTTCAAAAACCAAAATACAAATACAAGAGAAAAGGAAACTAGTCATCCTAAGGATTCCCTAACAACAGTGTCAGATGATCTAGCTGCAGGCGCGTACCTTTTTTCGAATGCGTCGAATCTCTGACTCAAAAGAAGTCTTCATCTGAGCCTTCTCGAGGACAAGCTGGTCAACAATCTTCTTCCAAGCACCAGAAGGTTAAGGCATACTAAAGGAAGATGACACCACTGGCTCTCTCTGTCTCTTCATTTCTCGATCTTCAAGAAGCTCAATAAGTGCATCCTTGTCCTTAGATTCAAGTTGTAACTATTCAAGCTTTCGACTCAAAGCATGGAATCGCTCTTCCCACATATCCTTCTTTTGCTTCGTCTTAGCGAGTGCGTCTTCCAACTCCTATACATCTTGGTTAGGGAGAGTTAATGGCTCAACCACAACCATAGGCACAGGTCTTTCACAAACGTATGTCATCTTTAATTCCAAAGCTCTCTTCTTCACCCAAAAAAGTGTAAGATTTCAAAGCTACACAGTTGCACAGACCAAGCTCCAATCTTTCTTTCCTATGCACATTATGCCAAGCGTGAATCATATTCTACTTCAAATGTTGGGGATCTTTATCCTCTTGATAGAACAGACCTTTTAACTAGTGATATTAGGTTTGTATCTCAAGGGGAACCCAAGTTGACGATGAGCCAAAATAGGGTTATAGTTGATTCCTCGTTGTGTACCGATAAGAGGCACATTAGAGAATTCACCATAATAATCAATAATATCCAAGCTACTCGATGAAGAATCATACCAAACTATATCATCATTAGTGAGAGACATAAGTCTCTGGGACCACCTTAGACATTGTTTGTTCTCCACAAAAGCAGGCGTCTGAGATAAGTGCAAAATAAACCACTTGAACAAAAGAGGAACACAACATGCAATAGTTCTACCACCTTTAGAATTCCTTAGATGCAAAGATAAATACATATCACGCAACAAAGTAGGCACCAAATTCCCAATCAAGATGATTCTAATGGTCCATATCAGCAGGAGATAACATAGAACTGAAACAACACACTCAAGAGTCCTTCGACCATATCAGCAGATAACATAGATAGAAGCTTCCCATGACGTTGCTTGATGTCAAAGGGATCTAGTACAAAGGATGACAACTTCCTTATCTCTTTCAAACCGATACATCTGAAACTGTACTTCTTAGTGTTCCTTCGTTCATAATCCATGGTCTGAAAATATTTGCAAATAAAACCTCAGTTCCTTGAAGTTATTTTTGGTGTGATGAATGTTATAATTCGCATGAATGGATGAATGCAACAATCACAAATAAGGGATCACACACAAGGCAAACAAACAAAGGTCAAGGGATGAATCAAGTCGTTGTCAAGATCAATCATCCATTTTGGTGGATTATGGTTTTCACCTTATCAACACCCAAGTTCCATTGATAATGACAAGACTTGATTGGATCAACCAAGAATCAAGGGTTTGTTGTGAGTCATGAGCATGGAGTCAGGTTAACAACCATCCCAAAGGAGTGTACTAAGGATAAAACTTGTAGATCATGTTCTAAAAGGTTCCCAGAGTCTTAATTCCATCTATCGAATATTACAGGTTAGGATGACTGACTCATCAACCCATAATATTCTCAAGAGAAACTCGTCTGAGTGTAGTATCACGTAACAACTATTATCAAGTCTACACCTGAGCAGTCTCCGCAATACATCCTAAATAGGCCAAGATGGGTTAAATGTTCTACGAGCCTCAGCTTCTCGGACCCCAAACCAGAGAAAGTAATGCCTAACCACAAATAACTTGTGCGACATCAATAGCTCCAAAAGGGTCTCCACTTAGTAGATGGGTCTCAAGCCAACTTGTTAAGGACTACTCCGCACAAGTCGAACATGACTATATCATCCTCCTATCTTAATTGCACTCAAGTTCGGGTTAGAACTTATCTCACCACTCAGAGATCACCAAGCATAACAAGCAGATTATATCATACAAACAAATATACATACATCAAATATACGATTATATACACACAAAAAAGTAGGCTAAACCCACTCGAGACTACTCCCCAGCATAGTCGCCATTTAATTCCTATAGCGGTAAATTCATGACCATTAAGCTATGGATAAACTTAACGGCAATTAAACCAGAGGCGCCACCGCGCTTTTATTGTTTCCAGGGGAAAAGGGAAAAGTACGAACAAAACCCAAAGATAAGAAGTTTTCAAATCAAAACTAATAAAATGCCAGAAATTACAAGTAAGGGGGTTGGTTACATAGAGGGAAGGTGTTAGCATCCAAAGTGTCCTAGGTACTCCTAGGGTGCCCTTTTTTGTGTGTACATGTATTTTGGTATAAAATGATGTTTACAATAAATATAGTGTGGGGATGAGAAAAGAATTCATTAATTATATTTTTGTGTTTGACAAGACCTTCAGACTTATGCCTACGTACCAACATAAAATAAGGGATCAAAACCTCGTAGCTCGTGGTATCAATTTCAAAGTGAGTGAGTTGCTTTTAACGAAATTTTAAGTTTGAGAGAGGCAACAAAAGGCCTAAAAGGATTTGAGTGAGTGTTAGTTATTTTTGTCTTTTTTTGAAATTTTAAGTCAAGTATATTTAGGTTCATTTACATATATGATTAAGAAAAAGAGTTTAAAAATGCAATGGCATAAGGACAAAGTTTCTAATTTGCAACAAAGTCTAAGTTTAGAAATCACAGGCAAAAAAGGTTTTGAAAATGGGGAGAGATTTGAAATTTAAAAAGTGGGAGGAGATGAAGAGACTAAGCCCAAACAAAAATTTAAAAGTTAAGAGTTGAAAAGATCTGACCAATGGGATGCAATCCAATAGACAAGAATGTCATATAGAAACCCAATTTTCCCTTGGACTTTTAGAATCAAGCAATATCACTACACAAATAGCAAGAAGAGCAAGGCATCAAATAAAGATAGCCACATCCAAGCTTAGCAACTTTATGATCTTCTTCATAATCTTCCCAATGTAAAAGATGAAGTAATCCTTTGAATGACTCAGAATAAGTCATTAGTCACAGGTTTCGAATAACAATTACATCAAGATCATGTTGTTGATGAACTCAAAAAGGATCTCAATACTTGCTTCAGATGAAAGTAAAATTCACAATGACTGTCTTCAGAAAAGTTGTCATTGGCCAAGTCCTTTTTTCATAGGGAATGTTGCCTAATTCTAAGTCTAATGTCTCAGATAAAATCAAACAGTCCACACAAATCCTTTTTAGGGTTTTTGTTGTTATTATGTACATTAAGGTCAAAAGACCACAAACACAAACAAAATACACAAATAAGTATAATCACAAGATATGGCTCAAGTGAGCAAAGTGAAAATGGTATTAAAATAAACAAGTTAAATGGTCTGAATAATGGAAAATGATAAAGACTTGAATTTAGGGTTTAAGGTTTAGGGTTTACAATCTCACTTACTATAATGCTATGCTTTTGGGTCCAAATTTAGTGTTATGTTAAGGAATCGTAATTGGACTTATGTAGAAGTCATAACTATTTGAGGTCGGGCAATAGAAATTTTAGTGTTAATATATGTTAAAGATATGGTATTATGAATCATACTCCTAAAACATACCACACTTAAAAGAAAATGGTAAAAGATATGGTATTATGAACCAATTAGCCTTAGGATATAGAGATATCATAGGTCAATGGAATGGATGGGATAGAAAGGGATTGAAGATGAAGAGGGAGGTGAAATGAAATAAACTCAAATTGGTCATGGGAGGACTTTTATCAAATTAAAATCATTCATACATTTTGGGAGATGAAATGTACATTTCATCAATCCCCTATATCCAATGATTTTAATCCAACAAAGTCAAATCAACCTTTACCAAGGCCCAACAACAATAGTCAAACTCAACAAGTCAACAAAAAGAGCTCAACACAATTTATTAACAATTAAACAATTAAAAATCAATTAAAAAATGCATTAAATTAAAATATGGTTGATCAAAAACCTAAAATCTCTTCAGAACACTAAATAAATGGCCAAGAGATTTATCATAGGTCAAAGGACCTTGGAGAAAAATTTAATAATTTTTGGAAACTTAAACGTATTTTTAAACAATTAAAAATATGCACAAAAACAATTAAATCATGAAAAATATTAATATTTGATCCAAAAAATAATTTTAATTCATAAAATTAAAGAGAAAAATATTTGAGAATTTTTTGTGAAAGTCCCATATTTTTTGGGTCAATATTAAAATTAATATGAATTAATGAAAATAAGTCAATTAAAATGAAAATAAGAAATTACAAAAAATGTGGACCACTTGATCTCCCTCATTAATTGATGTGGCAGATCAAATGGATCAGAGTGCGCTATCCATGTGTTCCTTAGTCAAATGTTCCACACGCGTGGTAATCACTTTGGACGCTTATGATTAAAATAAATTAGAAGGATCCTGTGGTTCAGAAGCGTGCCAACACACCACCGGAGCTAGAGCTCCGGTCTTCTTCTCCGGTGGACCTCACCGGACCGGTCCACCCTCAACCATCACCAAAATAAAAAAGGGGGACATAAATTTAAAGTAAAAATGCTCAAGAGCTCGAATCTGGCCTCAGTTTCACCTAACTCCAAGTATATAGAAAGATACAGGGAGTTGAATTTTAAGGATGATGATCTGAGTTGCTTCGATTTGACCTCTAAGAAACTCAATCTTGTTGCCTACATTGGTAGGACTTCAGACAACTAAAAATCAACAAGAATAATGGAGAATTTAGTGAGAATCGAATAGATGAAAAATTCAGAAATTCACCTTGACTGCAGCTTCAAATTGGCACGATCTTCCTTTCAATTGTGCTTGGCCTTGCTTCAGATACTAGATGGAGTGGAAATGGATCAAGGAAAGTGATGGACTCTTGGAGTTTCAATCTCAAAAACAGTGGGAGATTCAAACTCGATTTTCAATGAAAATCACCAAGCTTATCCTTTGAATGTGAGGGTTTAGGGTTTCTGATTCAAAGCTCGCACGCTAGGGTCCATAATTCTGAGCATGAAGGGTCTCATTTATAGGCAATGTAATTGGTTTCACACCCTCCTTTCAAAATTCCAAAAATATCATTTTTACCTTTGCATGGATGCATGGGCGTGTGATAGGCATGTGTAATGATGCAGTTAGGTCCAAAAATGAGTGTAAGGAATGCTGAAGTCATATGGAAAGGCCATGCATTCGCAATAGTCATTCAACTTTAAGCCATGCGCAAGTCATTCATTATTTTTCCAAATGGGATGATATTGGACATTTTGTAAAGTTTAGATTAAGAGGAACAACTTTCATGTTGAACACTTTTTCATTTGAAGCTTGGATCATGATGAATTTTGAGGTGGAAGTTTGGAAAATCAAACATATAAAAAAAAATATAAGTACCAAGCCATATGTTCACTTCTTCCACCTTGGATAACTTTTTCTATGGGCTTCAAATGAGAAATGTTCATTCCCTTTGTAACGGGGTTGTCGTTACCTTTAGGTTTATTGACTAAACCAAAAGTCAACATACAATTCGAGTCGCCACCGCACTTTTATTTGTCCAAAGGAAAGGCTAAAAAGCGAAAAAAGCCAAGTAAGAAGTTTTATCAAATCAAAAACTAATAAAAATGTCAGAGATCTAGGTAAGGGGGTTGGTTATGAAATGGGAAGGTTTTACGCACCCAAAATATCCTTAGTACTCTAAGGGAACCCTTTTTGCAAATATGTGTTGTAGGTTGATATTTATGAAAATATGTGAAAAATATTGGAGGGATGAGAAGAGAAAAGATTATATTTACAAATTTTGTTGTTTGAATGGATGAACCCATTTCCTATGTACCATCACTAAGGAGGATCAAAACCTCGTAGTTCGGGGTAAAAATCTCAAAGATTGGTGAATTGATTTGACCAAAAGGCTTAAGGTCTTTTGTTATCAAAGGGAAATATCTCAACCTAAACCAATAATCCACCATGTGAGGAGAACTTCAACATGCTAGTGAGGGATTAACCCTATAAGAAGCATGGAAGACTTATAATCCAACCACTAAGGATGAGGTGAGATTTACATCAACCACTATGATAACTCAAACCTATGACTAATGTTTATGAAAAGTTTTAATAAGGTGGCCATTGGAACCACAAAAACAACTTGAAGTGAGTTATACTTATAGGTTAAATTTATTTACAAAATGAAGTCAAAGTTGGATTAATGTTTATTCACAATGAGTATTGATGAAAATAATTTTGAAAAGTCAAAGGCTTAAGGCCTAGGTTTCTAATTTGAAACAAAGTTAAAGTTTAAAAAATGATTTTGGCTTGGTTAGAGTGGGGAGAAGAAGAGAAGGGCTAGTCCTAAAGCATACAAAGATAAGAGAGAAAAGATAAACCCTTGGAGTTCCTTCTCTTGAAGTCATAGAGATGACTCAAGATGCTCTTTTCCTTTGGACTTAGCAAACAAACAAGTAATCACACAATTGAATTCAAGCTCCTAGGATCTCCATTTGGCTTGTCTCCCTTAACTTGGCTACTTATGACAATGATCCTCTTACACAATCTCAAGATGGAATCCCTATCACACAAGAGCAAACATCAAAAAGTTCACAACACAATAAAGGGAATGGACAAAGAATAAGTTTAGATGAGAAGTCCTTTAAAGTCAACTTTGAAATTTAGCATTCTAAAGGCATGAGGCCTAGTTGCTCTTCAACAAGTTTAGCATTCTAAAGGCATGAGGCCTAGTTGCTCTTGAACTCCTTTAAGCATGGGTATGTCCTAATTCTAAGTCATTTCTCCTTTTTGCATTAGGTTCACACAAAACAAAGACAAAACAATCACAAGACAACAATATATTTATATACAATAATAAGCTCAAATGAGCAAAAGAAAAATGACATAAACATAAAAGATGTGCTCAAGTGAGCAAAATGAAAAGCAATATGAATAAATAAGCAAGAAATAAATGGCATTAAAAGTAAATTGCAAGAAATTAAATGCTCAAATTAAAGTTAGTAATTAATATGGTTATGTTAGTTTGTCATAAGACAATGTAGCGTTATGTTAAGCAATCATAAGTGGACTAATGTAGTAGTCACACATATCTGAGGCCGGTCAATAAAACTATAGGCAAATAAACACAAGTTAGAGATCATGACTAGTAAGCCAAGCTCCACAAACTTGCCATGCCAAAACAAAAGGGGAAGGACCTTGTATGGACTTTAGGTTATTGGCTTGACCAAGAAGCAACCTATCTTGGACACAAAACAACTCACATGATCTTGGATCAAGTTGAGTTTGGTTTAGATCAAAGAAGGTTAAGCCTCCCATTTTTCAAGACCAACCATAAGACATTAACTCATTTACCAAATGATGAAAAGAAAGGGATGAAGATGAAAGGGAGGGAAAGAGAATTCAAGTATCAAACTCAAATGATCAAATGTGTAACAAATCATCATCAATCAATGATAAACAGAAAAGAAATGAAGATTACAAGTCAACAAGTCAACCATACATTTTTGGTAATTTTTGAATTAAAAATAAATGCAAAATAAAATAAACAAAATATGGTCAAACCTCAAATTTAATTCAAATCAACTTCAACAAGTCCAATTAAATTCTCATAGATCTAACATGGTCAAACAAACTTTGCCAAATTTTCTTAATAATTTTGGAAATCAGAAACTATTTAAAAACAATTAAAAACAATAACAAATAACACAATATGAATTAAAATCTCAAATAAATCTCAAATCAAATTAGAAATTGATGAGACTATTTTTCATTGACTTATCACGATCCATAGGTGTTAGGAAAATATTTTTGGATTTTTCAAATATCAGAAAGTAGTTAAAAATGAATTAAAACTATTGAAAATCAAATAATTCACAAAAAATATTAAATGAAGTCACAAAAATAATTAAAAATCAAAATATGAAACTAGATTTTTCAAGAATTTTTTTGGCATTGGTCTCATATTTTTGTGACTTCAAATAAATTTTTTATGAATTTTTTAAAATAAAAGGAATTAACTGAAATTAAAAGAAAATAGGAAAAATAGAAAAAAGCGCAGCCACCAGATCACACTCATTAATTGACGTGGCATAGATCAAAGGCTCAGAGGCGCGGATGCATGGTGGACATAAGTCTAGTGTGCGGCATGTTGCATTAAATCAAGTAATCACATTGGATGGTCAAGATTATAACATTGAGACACGATCCAAGGGCTGGGAAGCAAACACGTGGGGATGGTGGTGGAAACCACCATCTTCTCTGGTGGGTTACCAGATTCCGGCCACCACGCGCAAGTAAAAAATTTGTAATGAAAATAAAAAGTAAGGATATCAAAATGAAGCTCAGGTGATGTACATCACCACTGTATCAATGGATCATCCTCACTCTTCCTAATTAGAAGAAATGTGAGATGGAAGATCATGGTATGTTAACTAGAAATGCACGAAATGAATAATTAAGACCACCACTGGCCTGCCTCAAGTGTGGGGACTTCAGAAAACTACACATACCAAAGAAAATCACATTGAATGGCAAGATCTAGATCTAAGAAGTTTGAGGTTCTACCTCTGAAATGGAGCTCCTAAGGCCATGATTCTTCAAGATCTTGATCTACTTTTGCTCTGGAAGTGTGATGGAGATGATAGGTTAAGGAATTGAGCTTTGAAAATCAACTAATGATGTTGAATTTCAAGCTTGTAAAAGAGAGAGAAATCTGAAAATTCCTTTGGTAAGGGTTGGGATTTCAATTCTGCAGCACTTCAGGTCTCCACTTGGTTGTGAAATCAATGAGATTGAGCACTTATTTATATCTGAAATGTGGCTGAGATCATGCTTCCCACGTGCGCATGGGATTTGAATCTTCCTTGCATGGGCCTGTACAGGTGCATGTAAGGCCCAATGATGGGTGATAGACCATGCTGAGATCAACTGGAAATGAATTGGACGTGTAATTGAAGTGGAATTGGCTTGCACATCAAGTTTCAACATGAAATGTAAAAATGAACATAAAGAGAAAGC
The DNA here is from genome assembly GCF_024323335.1 of Lathyrus oleraceus. Classification (NCBI taxonomy): domain Eukaryota; kingdom Viridiplantae; phylum Streptophyta; class Magnoliopsida; order Fabales; family Fabaceae; genus Lathyrus; species Lathyrus oleraceus. The sequence continues at coordinate 327,983,125 of NC_066583.1, forward strand.
TCTTCGAAACTCATACATGGAAAGTCAAAAAAAAATGTGAGTAATGGTTAGAAAGCCCTTGAAATAAGGAACAAAAGTCATGTTACGCAAAAATACATTTGACATTTGGAAATTAGTGAAAACTGGCTGTGAAAGTTTGGGTACAAAACATGTCTAGGTCACCCTTTGAAAATTCTCACCAAAAGCAAGCCTTTTCAATCCCTTATGTTTGCATGATTCAAGCTCCAGATGAAAAAACCTCCAACATCAAAGTTGTAGAGCTTTTCAAGATGATCAATTTTGACTCAAATTTTGCATCATTTGTATTTTTCATGAGAAAGTTGTGGGCATTTGAAGTTGGGTACTTTTTCAAATTCAATGAATTAGGTCCAAGATGACCTATAATGTTTTTCATCATCAAATGTATTTATTTTAGGATTATGAAATTTTATCCAACATAATATTTTAATTACACATTTCAATCTTTCTTATGCCTTTGGTCTCACCTCAAAATCATAAAAGTTAAGGAAGTTATGCCCTTGGCAAGTTGACCCAAAATTAGGGTTTCAGTCAAAATAACCTATAATATTTTTAAATGAATGATGATCTTCCAAGATTCAAATGGATTTTTGATGAACATGAAAGTTGTGCATATGGTTCTTAAGAACAGATTTCCTCTTGGGGTCATCTTCATTTGACAAACACATCACAAGTTGTATCTCAGTGATCCTCAGTTTAGTCAGATGACTTGACTGGTCAACTTTTCAAGGATAAACTTCCAATCTTGATGAATGAATGATTGAGGATCATCAAATAGGATCTTATATGCATAAAATAATTAATGAAATAACTTACCTTGATTAAATTTGATCAGAGGTTGAGATTGCTTCATTGGCAAGGCATAGTCAAAACATAGTGGAATTAGGGTTTCCTTGGGAAACAACCTTTAAGCCCTTTGGGTTATCTTGATAAAATTGGAAAATTGAGATACTTGGGAGACATATATGATGATTAGGAGCTTTTTGGACCATTTTCATGCTTTTTCTCATCTTCATCTAGCCATTGCATTGAGCTTAGGAGCCTCCTAGGAGCATGGGAGCACATGATCACTTGAGCTTTAAAACAAAAAGAGTTAGTGACATATTTTTGTGTTTTTGGTTAAAAATAAAAATAGGAAAAGTAATAATATACAATACAAGCATGCTTGGTGGTCTCAAACCACTCACACAAGTCCCTCCCCTAGGATTAAGGAGCCAAACATGTTATGATCCTTGAGGCTATGCACTGAGCAATGATATGATGCCATGAGGGATCTTATGGTCAAAATTAGGGTCTTACACCCTTCAATATGGAGTTATGAATTTTAGAAGTTGAATAAAATCACTTGTTCAATGGTATTGGCCCAAAATGACCTATAATATTTCCTCATATCACATGTATTTGCAAGTTGAATTTGCACTTCCTCCAAACATCAAAGTTAAATTAGACATCTTGAATTTGATTATGAAACTTGAATGGTTTTCATATCATAAATATTGAGCAAGTTATGGTCTTGGGAACTTGACCTCTAAATTAGGGTTTAGACAAAATGGTCTATAATCTTTCATCATAAAAAAATGACTCTCTATGTAAAAATAGCTCTAGACCTCAACATAAAAGTTGTTTGGAATGTCATTTAGAGTAACGTTGATCTTGGAATCATTTTCATATGACAAAAATTGTAGGAGATAGGGTCTAGGGAACCCCAGTTTTGATTAGTTGACTTTCTCTGGTCAACCACCATGAACCAACTTGCTAGCTTTACATTCTATTGACTTTTGGGACTCATGGAGGATCATATATGCATAAGATGATGAAATGTGAAGTATCCCTTTAAATATTTGATCAATTAGTGAAGAAACTTGTTGAATAAGTCACATAAGATACCCAAATGAATTAGGGTTTCCAAGGCAAACCAACTCCAAACTCTTGATGATTTCTTGATCAAAATAACATGTGAAGATCACGGGGATTCAAATATGATACTTAAAGCTATAGTAAACCAATTCTTGATTGAGCTCCTTGCAATCAGGGTCTTAAACCCTAGATGTGAGTTTGATAGAGCATAGATGAGCATATGCATTTCCTACAAAAGAGTTAAACTATACATTGACATATTTTTTGTATTTTGGTTAGTAAAAATAAAGAAAAAATGAAATATGATACAATCAAATGGTGCTTGGTGATCTCTCCCAATGCAAACCCAATGAATGAGGTGTAAGGAGGATGCCAAGTTGTGATCCCAATGCTAGTGCATATGATGAGAATAGCATGAGGGATCTTAGGGTCAAAATTGGGGTCTCACAGTACCTCTTCAGTTTTAATATTAAGACCCTTGCTGAGATCCCAATCCGACCGTATTCTTGTTCTCGCAGATTTCTACCATGCGACCCACTGATCTGTACTGCCTTCCTCAATAGCTTTTTGAGCATCTTTGAAAGAAGACATGGGTGCCCCGATTTTCTTTACATCAGCAATGGACATGGCTTGGAATGGAGTTCCAACTTTCTCCTTAGTTTCTACATATGTAAAGGATGATAGGTGGTTTACTAAAAACGTTTTCTCCCCACCAATGGTGACAAGTTTACCATTCTTCAGAAATTTCAACTTCTGGTGCAGAGTTGACATTACAACTCCAGCCTCATGAATCCATGGCCTTCCCAACAAGCAGCTATAGGTCGGGTGGATATCCATTACTTGAAAAGTAATTTGAAAATCGCTCGGACCTATCTTCACTGGAAGGTCCACTTCTCCAATGACGGTTTTGCGAGACCCATCAAACGCTTTGATAATTACGCCACTATACCTCATCGGGGCGCCTTGATAGGATAATCTGGACAAAGTTGACTTTGGGAGTACATTCAAAGAATAACCGGTATCAACTAGCACATTTGACAGTGCATCCTCCTTGCAATTCATTGAAATGTATAATACCAGATTGTGATTTCTACCTTCCTCGGGAAGTTCTTCATCGCAAAAGCTTAGGTTGTTGCAAGAAGTAATGTTAACCATAATGTGGTCAAACTGATCCACAATGGTAAGACCCCAATTTTGACCCTAAGATCCCTCATGCAATTTCATCATAAGCATTAGCATTGGGATAATACCTTGGCATCCTCCTTACCCCTCTTTCATTGGGTTTGTTTTGGAAGAGATCACCAAGCAATATGTGATTGTATCATACTTGTATATCATCATTTTACTAACCAAAATACCAAAAATATGTCTTTGCATTTGCCTAACTATTTTGTAGGTAAGGCATGATTACCATTGATCTATCAAGTTCATATCCAGGGTTGAGACCCTCATGACAAAGAGCACAACCATGGATTTATCCAAGATTGGTTATAAGCATCATATATTAGTCCCCATGATTTCTACATGTCATATTGATCAAGTTTTCTTCAAGAGTTTGGAGGTGATTTGCCTTGGAAACCCTAGTTTGACTAGGTATCTTGAGTAACTTCTCCAACAAGCTATCTCACAAATTGATCAAATTTCTCAAGGTACACTTCAAAATTCATCATATTATGCATATATGATCTACCATGACCCAAGAAAGTCAATAGAATTGAAGGTTAGCAAGTTGGTTGATGGTGGTTGGCCAGATGAATTCATCTGATAAAAACTGGGTCTCCCTAGACCCTATCTCCTACAATTTTCACCATATGAAAATGATTCCAAGATCAAAGTTACTCTAAATGACATTCCAAACAACTTTCATGTTGAGACCTAGAGCTAGTTTTGCTTGGAAAATCATTTCCTATGTTGAAACATTATAGGTCATTGTGTTTAAACCCTAATTTGAAAGTCAACTTCCTAAGGCCATAACTTGTTCAATTTTAATTATATCAAAGTTTTCCAAGTTTCACAATAAAATTAAAGATGTCTACTTCAACATTTATGTTTGGAGTGAGAGCTAATTTAACTTTTATGAGCAGGTGATATGAGGTTACATTATAGGTCAATTTTTACCTATACCGTTGAACAAGTGATTTTTCCAAACTTCAAAAATGCATACCTCTATCATTATAAATCCAAATGACATGAAATTGGTGACCATTTTTAAGGTCTTTTAAATAGATACAACTTTGATGAAGACACTTTTCTAATTTGAAGCTCACATAAAAAGTTAAGCAAGGTGGAACATTGAGATATATGGCTTGACACTTAGAAAAAATTCCAACATGTTGAAATTTGCAAACTTCCACCTCAAAATCCTCCATGTTCCAAGCTCCAAATGAAAAAGTGTTGAACATCAAACTTGTTCACCTTGATCCAAGCTTTCCAAAGAACCCAAGTTCATGCATTTTGGACAAAGATTGTTAGGTTTGCGCATGGCTTTAACAGGGATGCATCATTGGAAAGAATCAGTTGTACAAACTTCAGTTCACATTGCCTTGCCATTCACGCTTCATTCATACTTCAATTGGAATCATTTTGGACCTTAATGCATTTCATTATGGGCTTGTACATGTCCATGTACTTGTGCCATCCACATTGCCAATTTTGGACAGATTTTGAAGTGTGCAAATATCATTCCCTTTGACTATAAATAGAAGGCTTATGATCTCATTTGAATCACACTTTGCGCGCCAGCTTCCCCCCCCCCCCCCCATTGAAACCCTCTTATTCTAAAGGAAAACCTGATAAATTTCAATTTGAAATTTGAGTTTTGAAATTCTGGTATTAGATATGAGATGTCGGAGGTAATGTCGCGACACTAATATCTGAACAATATAAACATGATAAAAGATAAAGAATAGTAATGCAAGTGACACAAGCAACTGTTAACCCAGTTCGGTGCAAACTCACCTACGGCTGGGGGCTACCAAGCCAGGAAGGAAATCCACTAAACATAATTAGTTCAAAGATTCTCAGTAAACAACTTCAAGTTACAGTCTTTTCACCTAATCTCTACCCGTGTGACTTCTACCTAAGAACTCTTAGGTATGAGATCCTACTCACTCCCCCTCAATCACAGCAGTGATGTAAAACAAGTATTTCAATGAAAAGAAGACACTCTTCAAGAACACATATTTGATCTTTCTTAAAAGCTTCAATCAAGTAAACACACACTCATGCTTCAAAGCTTAGAGTGGACAAATTACCACTCAAAAGTCAGTCTAATTCAATCATCTATGGATGAATGAATGACTCACAATACACACGACCACACAAGACTAAAACCCTTATTCTCTCTTAATATTTCGTTCGTTATTTCTTGTGTGTTAAAACCAGGTTTTCGATGCTCTTTATATATAAGTGTTTGGCTGGGCTTGGACATCATAAAACCCTAAAACTATTTTCCATTCATATCTACTCATGACAGCTGATTATATCTAGTTGGAAAATAAGTCAATCTGGTAATAATTACTGATTGAATGGCGCGTTCAATCATCTCTTCAATCACACATAGATTGGCATAAAAAACGCAATCACACAATACATAACATCCAGACTGAATGTTATGTTTACAGATGTCATGACATCGGGTCTGACATCTCCGCAAAATTCTGCATATCCACATTTTAAACATCCTGCAGGGACATGTTATCTTATGTCAAGACAACACTTGTGACAACTTGTGAACACTCTAGGTTTTACCAAAATTGTTGCCAACACATAGAACCAACAAACTCCCCCTTTGGAAAATTTTGGCTAAAACATACATCACACCATTTGTTCACAAGATAATAACCACATATAATAACCACATCAGCAGTTTAGCAACAGAAGTATTAAAACACACATTACTAGCTAAAATAGCAACTAGTAAACACATATTAAACACAAACTTCTCCCCCTCAGTCTGCTCAACACATACATCTCCTTCAACATCACTTGTAACAAACACCTCCTCATTTAAAATCACCTTCAACATCACCTGTACTACACAAAACATCCTTTTCAACATCCTCAGTCATCTGTTTATAGCATAGCTACTTTTGTCATCTATTTATAGCATAGCTACTTTAGCTACAACTCCTTTAGCTACTTCTCCCCCTTTTTAGCCAAAAGAGACCAAAGAGACCAATGAGACAAAATAAATGTCTATTAGTCAAACACAATGTCACATATAATGTCAAAACATATTTTTAGGTGTTACAAAACCACAAACATACACAGCTTAACAAGCTGAGATAAAAATCCAGAGAAATCAAAAAGAACCCAGAAAAAAATACATCAAGGCATCAAAACATGACTGCCAAAAGAACTACCATCAGAACATCTAGAACAACACACCATCAGAACAGTGAGGGACAACTTCAACAAAACTTAGTCAGAGGAGCTAGCATCTTCATCAACTTTAGAACCAGAACTACCACTTGATTCATCTTGAGATTCAGACCTCTCACTGGAGGTTTGGGCTTCTGTTTCCTTGGCCTGTCCAACATTATCTCTATCAACTTGCTCCAAGCTATCAATCAGAACCTCCAAAGCTTCTTTCCTGGCTTTAGCTACCCTTATCCCAGTCTCCAATTCCTTACAAGTTTTTTTCAATTCAACAATCAGACCACCTTTTGAGGTTGTCTTCTTCACAGCAGATGTCATGACAACGTCATTGACATGACTGCCTTTAAACAATTTGTAATGAATTGATAGAGAGGGTTTCCTTCTACTAGGAAGATCATTTGTGCTCAGAATTCCAGGTTACTGGCTCAGGATGATCCCACAAATCATTGAGGGAATTCACTGCATTTGTAGAAGCATGTTTGACAACTTGTTCCAACATGAATCTACCATAATCAAAATTCAGCTTGGTTCCAACAACAAATATGAACCTTCCAAGAGCATTTGAGATTATAGAGATGTGATTGGTTGGTACCCAATTTGCTGACCTTATATTGTGCAAGATAGCATATTTCACAGTTAGCTTTCCAGTAGGCAGATGATTCTTGCTAGGCCACTCCTTGACCTGTCTAGCAGTTATTTCCCTACATACCTCATTGTCTGTGGCTTCTAGTACACAAGCACCTTCTGTTCCTCTTCCTAGAAACTTATTAATCACATTTGGAGAAAAATTAATACACTTCCCTCTAACAAACACCTTACAAAACTCTTCGTTATTTTTATCAGCAACGTCCTCAGGGATGTTCACCACAAACTCTTTAACCAGACCTTCAAAACACTGGGATAACCTAGTAACAGTTTTCATTAATCCAGCAGATTTAATCAGGTCCATGACCTCTTTAACCTCCACAGCATCCTTGCCCAGTTCTCTTTCCACATCCACTCTTCTTTGGATTACAAACTTCCATTTTGCTGCTCCATCTTCAAGATGGAAGGAAATATTATCCAAGTGTACAACATCAACTTTTGCAGGGGATTTTCTAACAGTTGTCCTCTTGACCGGGGAGATGTCAGGGACATCTTCTTCAACATCTTCATCTGAGTCAGAACTGTCTCTCACTTTTCTCTTCTTCAACTCAACCTTGCTCCAAGACTTTGAGAGGCATACACCAGTAGCCTTCTTAGCAGTTTTAGCTGTCATCATCTCAGCCACAGACCTACCCTTTCTGGTCTTCATCCTCTTAGCCACACTAGGCTTCAAGTGATGAAGCAAGCTATCATCTTCATCATCCGAACTCTCAACTACTAGGTCAATAACCTTCTTAGCAGAGTCATGCTTCTTAGCATGAGAAGTATTGGCAATAGGTGATGCCACAGATTTCTTACTAGATAGAGTTTGCCCTAACGAGCATAATCCTTCAGCAGCTATATCTTTTTCAGACCTAGAGGAATCATCCTCCTTCTTATTGTGAGGTCCAACCTCAGGAGAGGGGTCCCTTCTTGACAGAGGAGTAGAAACTTCCTTTATAGAGTGTCCTTCATTGAGGATCCTCGTGACAAGATTTCTAATGACATGATCGGTGTGATCCATGTCATCCTTAGAACTAGGAGTATAAGTAGAGCTGGAGGGGATATTAGAACTGTTACCTTGAGTAGGGCATACAGTGGAGGATGAACCAGAAGCGTCGCCTGGAATGATAGACAGGGGAATGACGTCCAAAATGTCTTCATTAAGAAAGTCCATAGAGGGTGTTCTACCTTTGTGCGCGGGTTTGGTAGTTTTAAAACCAGATGGTGAAGGATGTTGTGACATCTTGTTGTTCTTGTGGAAAGGTTTCGGTTGCCCTAGCAGAGAAGGTTGATGAAGTTGAAGGAAGGTGGAAATGTTTGAGTAGAGATTGCGTGTGAAAAGGCTATAGATGGAAGTTCCAATACTAGGTGATGATTTACCATAAACGGGGCACTTTCTTTAAAGTGGGCAGACAATATTTTTATTACCTTTTCCACTCCAAATTAATTGTTATAAATTCTCATAGATATAATCCCTAATTTCCCTCTTAGATATTCAAATTTATTAGCATCCAAAGCCTTTGTAAATATATCAGCTAACTGCATTTCAGTAGCAACATGCTCCAGGGCTATGATTTTCTCTTCCACTAGTTCTCTAATAAAATGATGACGAATATCAATATGTTTTGTCATGCTGTGCTGAATAGGATTCTTAGAAATATTTATAGCATTCAGGTTGTCACAGTACAATGTCATGACATCTTGCATGACATTGTATTCAGTCAGCATTTGTTTCATCCAAACCAGTTGAGAACAACTACTTCCAGCTGCTATGTATTTAGCTTCAGTAGTGGACAGAGACACACAATTTTGTTTCTTACTAAACCATGATATTAAGTTGTTCCCCAAGAAGAAACATCCTCCTGATGTGCTTTTCCTATCATCAGTACTTCCAGCCCAGTTAGCATCACAGTATCCAGTCAGCGTAGATCCAGATCCATGTGTACAACATCCCATAGTCACTGGTGCCATTCACATATTTCAGTATCCTTTTCACTTGGTTTATGTGACTGACTTTTGGTTTAGCTTGATATCTAGCACAAACACCTACAGCAAAGGCAATGTTAGGTCAGCTTGTTGTGAGATATAGCAGACTTTCTATCAGGCTTCTGTAGAAACTTTGATCTACACTAACACCATTTTCATCTTTGGAGACTTTTAGATATGTAGTAGCAGGTGTCCTTTTATGACTTTCATTCTCCATGCCAAACTTCTTAACAATGTTTTTGGCATATTTTCTTTGAGATAGAAAGATAGAATCTTCCATCTGCTTGACTTGTAGCCCAAGAAAATAGGCCAGCTCTCCAACAAGGCTCATTTCAAATTCAGACTGCATTTGTTTAACAAAATGTTCGACCATCTGATCTGACATCCCACCAAACACAATATCATCCACATATATTTGAGCCACCATGAGTTTTCCTCCTTCATTCTTAACAAATAGGGTTTTATCGATGCTTCCCTTCCTGTATCCATTGTTAATGAGAAACACTGTGGGTCTATCATATTAAGCCATAGGAGCTTGTTTCAAACCATAGAGGGCTTTCCTCAACTTATACACATGCTTTTGAAGATTTGGATCTGTAAAGCCTTTAGGTTGTTCAACATACACTTCCTCATTTAAGTAACTATTCAAGAAGGCACTTTTTACATCCATTTGGAATAGTTTAAACTTTAGAATACATGCCACTCCAAGCAATAGTCTAATGGACTTAAGGCGAGCTACAGGGGCAAATGTTTCATCAAAGTCAACTCCTTCAACTTGAGTGTATCCTTGTGCTACTAATCTTGCCTTATTTTTAGTAACTACCCCTTGTTCATCAGATTTATTCTTGTAAACCCACTTTGTTCCAATAACATTTATTCCTTCAGCTCTTGGAACCAGTTCCCATACTTGATTTCTCTTAAATTTTCCTAACTCTTCCTGCATGGCATTGATCCAGAATTCATTAGTCAAGGTTTCCTTGACATTCCTAGGCTCAATCTTGGACACAAAACAGCCATGTGAGATCACTTCCCTTGATCTAGTTGTGACCTCTTTATTTGGGTCTCCTATAATGAGATCTTTAGGATGATCCTTCTGAATTCTGATAGAGGGTCCCTTATTAATTTTGTCAACTTCAGGTTCAGCTTGAGTGAGTTCACTCTCATTACTTTTGTCTGGGAAATCAGCTGGGGGATCATTTAGGGATGTCTCAACATCGTCTGTGACATCAGTCTGTTGATCATCAACCACAACATTGATAGATTCCATCATTACTTTTGTTATGGAATTAAAGAATCTAAATGCTCTGCTGTTTGTTGAGTAGCCCAGAAATATTCCTTCATCACTTTTGGGATCCATCTTCCTTCTTTGTTCATGATCAGTCAAGATATAACATTTACTACCAAACACATGGAAGTATTTGACTGTAGGTCTTCTTCCTTTCCAGACTTCATATAAAGTAGTAGGAGTCCCTTTCTTCAAGCTTACTCTGTTGTGAATATAGAAGGCTGTGTTCATAGCTTCAGCCCAGAAGTGGTAGGGTAATTTCTTAGCATGAATCATAGCTCTGGAAGATTCTTGGAGAGTTCTATTTTTCCTTTCTACCACACCATTTTGCTGAGGGGTAATGGGAGATGATAACTCATGACTAATTCCTTCAGATGCAGAAAATCCAGCAAATTTGTTGTTCTCAAATTCTTTCCCATGATCACTTCTGATTCTAATAACCTGACTTTCTTTTTCTCTTTGAAGTCTTAGACAAAGATCTTTGAAAACTTCAAATACATTAGATTTTTCCCTTATAAAATTGACCCAGGTGTATCTGGAGAAGTCATCCACCACCACATAAGCATACTTTTTCCCACCAAGACTTTCCACCTGCATAGGTCCCATCAAGTCCATGTGGAGAAGTTCCAGCACTCTGGAAGTGGTGTCATGTCTGAGCTTATGATGTGACATCTTTGTCTGTTTTCCAATCTGACACTCCCCACAAACTCTTCCTTCATCAATCTTTAAGTTTGGAATTCCTCTAACATCTTCAAAAGATATAATCCTTTTCATTCCTTTAAGATGCAGATGGCCCAATTTTTGATGCCATATCTTCACTTCTTCTTCTTTGGCTAGAGTGCACATTGATGAATAACCAGTTTCTTGAGAACTCCACTATAGCGGGGTATTCGCTACCTTTAGATTTATTGACTAAATCAAAAGTAAGCATACAATTCGAGTCGCCACCGCACTTCTATTTATCCAAAGGAAAGGTTAGAAAGCGAACAAAAACCAAGTAAGAAGTTTTATCAAATCAAAAACTAATAAAAATGTCAGAGATCTGGGTAAGAGGGTTGGTTATGAAATGGGAAGGTTTTAATCACCCAAAACATCCTTAGTACTCTAAGGGAGCCCTTTTTGCAAATGTGTATTGTAGGTTGGTATTTGTGAAAAGATTTGTGCAAACAAGATTGGGGGGATGAGAAAATAATATATATATTTTTTACAATTTTTGTTGTTTGAATGGATAAACCCATTGCCTACGTACCATCACAAAGGGTAGGATCAAAACCTCCTAGTTCGGGGTAAAAATCTCAAAAGATTGGTGAATTGATTTGTCAAAAGCCTTAAGGTCTTTTGTTATCAAAGGGAGAAAACTCAACCTAAACCAACAATCCACCATGTGAGGAGAGCTTCAACATACTAGTGAGGGATCCACCCTATAATAAGTATGGAAGACTTATAGTCCAGTCACTAAGTATAAGGCGAGGTTTACATCAACCGCTATGATAACTCAAACCTATGGTTAATGTTTACGAAAAGGTTTTAACAAAGTTGGCCATTGGAACCACAAATATCACTTGAAGTGAGTTGTATTTACAAATTATAAGTACTCACAAAATGAAGTCAAAGTATGATTAGATTCATTCACAATGAGTATTAATGAAAAGAGTTTGGAAAATCAAAGGCATAAGGCCTAGGTTTCTAGTTTTGAAAATAATGTCAAAGTTTGCACAAAAATGAGTTTGGCTTGGGTTAGAGTGGAGAGAAGAAGAGAAGGGCTAGTCCTAAACATGCAAAGATAAAAGAAGAGATAAAACCCTTGTAGTTCCCTTTCTTGAAATCATAAAGATGATTCAAGATGCTCCTTTCCTTTGGACTTAGCAAGCAACGAGCAATCAAAACAAATATTATATTCAAGCTCCTAGGATCTCCATTTGGCTTGTCTCTCTTAACTTGGCTATTCATGAGAATGGTCCTTCTTACTATCTCAAGATGGAATCCCTATCACACAAGAGCAAACAATCAAAAAGTTCACAATACAATAAGAGGAATGGACAAAGAATAAGTTTTGGAAAGGGTCCTTTTAAGTCAACTTTAAGATTTAGCATTCTAAAGGCATGAGGCCTAGTTGCTCTTCAACAAGTTTAGAATTCTAAAGGCATGAGGCCTAGTTGCTCTTGAACTCCTTTAAGCATAGGTGTAACACCCCAAAATTTGCCCTCCTTATTCACGCATTCATTTTTAGGTCATTTAACATTAGATACATTGCATTTCATCATGTCAATCGGGATTAGCTCCAAGAAGCTTGAACATCATCCAGGACACTTTGTGGGTTCTATTTAGATGATCAGTCAACACAAGGGAAAGACTTGAGTTACTTCCAACAGAGGTCTATTCGTCAGTCAAAACGTTAATCTTGAAGGAGCAAAGGTTTGTTCATGAACTGTCATGCTCGCTAGGCGAAGCCCACGCGTTTCGAAAAAAATAAAATAAAATAAAATAAAATAAAATAAAATGAATTAAATTAAATAAATAAATAAATAAATAAAATATAATAGAAAAATCTTGGACTTGGACCTCTCTCATTTGAGCCCACAAAGCCATGAAAATCAGGTTATAAAAGAGGGAGAACAGACAGAAAAAGGGAGAGAAGCAAAAACACTCTGAGGTTTCCTTGGAACAAAACCCTGGACAAAACCTGGAGAAAAACCTAGACAGAGAGAGTGAGAATTAATTTGCAGCAACCTCCAGGCAACTCTGAAAGGTTCATTCTGACTCACACACTTTCAGCTCAAGCAAACCCTAACATTGGTTTGCAAATCCAGCCGTGCCATTTGATTTCAACCGATCTCTCCAATCAGGTTTGCCCTTATTCCCATTACCTTTGTGCTTTGAAGTTGAATACTCTGAATGTTTGAGGTATGATGGATGAATTTCATTAGGTTTTTGCCCACGGGTTCATAATTATGTATGAATGTATAAATAATGCCTTGAATGCTTAATCGTTTAATTTCTGAAGTGTATGCCACAGGGTTTGAGGTTTCTGAAATCATACTGTTATCCATGAAAAATCCAAAACCTGCAGGCGCTTGCTAGCACCTTCGCTAGGCGAGCACGCAGCGACGCTTCGCCAAGCCTTCACTAGGCGAGACAGTAGCGATCGCGACAGTAGCATTTGCTTTTTTTCTGTTTTGCTCTAATCTGACTTACGTTTGTCATAGCATATTTTCTCCTAATCCTTATCGTGTTTCACTAACCCTTTTGTTGAGGTTTTGTGAAGGCTCACATGACTTTTGCAGGTATAGCTCGCTGGATATTCCACTTTGCTTGTGGGATACCTTTTGGGAGATTTATTCTGATTGCCTTGTTGGCACGTTTATTTTATACATGTTTGTTTTGTATGTGTTCGTATCCCCACAGGTAGCGCGGTTCCTTCGTCAAGGACTGCCTTTTTGCATGAGCATCCCTAACCCTACCAACTCATTGATTCTTCTTCTCCTAAGAACACATTAACTCCTTCTACTACAGGCGAGTAAGTCTCCAAAGGTCGAGCATCTGGTAGATTGCGTAGTAACGTCGTTCGTCCAAAACCCAATCCATAACCCCGGAGTTAGCCGAACTACGGCTTGCTCTGATTCTCATTCCAGATGAGATACGTAGGCATAAGACGCGATGTCTTAGCGAGCACAATTACCCTTAACCCCTAGGTAGCCGAGCTACGAAGACTCTGATTCTCATATTCAGATGAGATACGTATGCAGTGGATGCGACATCCGTGCGAGTCATTTTCTTTTGACCCCTTTTTTTTAGTAAATGACGCATTAGATAAACCCACACCATTTAGACAAGAACTACAAAAGTGGATCCCGTAGAGTACTACGGATGCGTTGGGGTGCTAATACCTTCCCTTTGCATAATCGACTCCCGAACCCAAGATTTTGTTGCGAGACCCAGTCTTGTCCTTTCCTTTTTCCAGGTTTACTTCGAGCGTTTCCTTTCCCTCCTTTGGGATAAATAACGCACGGTGGCGACTCTCCTGTCTTTCTTCGCCGGTTGTTTTTTTTCGCATTCCATTTTCCAGGTTGTGACAGCTGGCGACTGTAGGTTGTTTGTTTATTGGGTGTTTATTCTTTTGAACAGTTATTTATCTTTCAGCATTTACCTGCTATATTGCATTGTGTACATATGACTGTCGTATCTGCTGGTTCTGTTTGTGAGATGAGTTCTATACCCAAACTCGAGTGCACTTAGGATAGGAGAATGGCATAGTCTTGTTGACTTGTGTGGAGTTATTCCTTAGCAAGTTGACTTGCAAGCCCATTCACTTGGTGGAGGTCATGTTGGGATCAATAATGTCACACAAGTAAGTTGTGGTTACACATTACTTTTTCCAATATAGACCTTAGAAGCCAAGGACCTTAGTTTACCAAACCCATCTTGGCCTATTCGTAGGACGTAGTGCGAAAGTCGTTCAAGTGTAAGATTTGATACGATTGTTACGCGATACTACACTCATAAGAGTGTCTCTTGAGAATATTTTTGGAATACGAGTAGTCGTTCCTCTGATAATATCCGAAAGATGGGATTATGACTATGGGAACCTTTTGTAGAACATGTTTGGCAGGTTTAAACCTTAGTACACTCCCTTTGGGTGGTTCTTAACCTAAACTCCATGCTCGTGACTTGCAACAAACCCTTGATTCATGGTTGATCCGTTCAGGTATCCTTAATATCAATGAAACTTGGGTGTTGATAAGGTGTAAACCATAATCCACCAAAAATGGATGGTTGATATTAAGGATAACGTGATCCATCCCATGACCTTTGTTTGGTGTGCTTTGCTTGATCCTCTTAATTTCTCTCCAGGCAGTGCAACCTGACAGATGTTCAAGCGGATCCAGCAATTCTGATTGACATGCCATTGCATTGCATAACATCATCTGCATATTTTCATCCAACATCTCATGCTTATTCATTTGCAGGGTATCCCTTTTTAAGGGGGGGCCTTAAAATCGAATAAGCAGTGCATCGCATACCATACATACTAACCCTTGTTTGTTTTGTAGGTGTCACCGTAGTGTCTAATGTTTGTTCCCTGTTGCTGCAGTTATTGGTCCCAAGCGAGTTCACAGGTACCCGACAAAGGAAAACCGTCCACGACTAGCAATGGACCAGATACAGAAAGAACTAGCTAATATGCGTGAAAGGATAGATCTGTTCATGACATTGATGACTGGTATGGTAGAAGGCCAGGCGAAGCTGAAGGAACTGGTTGAGCAACCGAGGCCGGATCCAGAGGTGGAAATACCAAGTGCTGAGGGGAACCCTAGTAACCCTGGGAACCCTGGTAACCCTGGGAACACTGATAACCCTGTGAACACTGGAAACGAGGGTAACGCAAATGTTGATGGAAACCCGGGTAATGTTGGCAACACGGGAAATGTTGGGAATGGTATTGGCGGAAGGTACAATGTGAATCAAGGGATTCAGATTAACGTGCGCCCAGTTATTGAAGATTGTCAGTATGATCAATTTTCTTTGCACGACGAGGCCCTCGAGACCACTCGCCGTATGGATGAGCTTGCTGAGAAGCTCAAATCTTTGGAGTCTCAAAATTCCTTAGGTTTTGATGTCACCAATCTTGGTTTGGTTCAGGGAGTAAGGATCCCTCACAAGTTCAAACCCCCTACTTTTGAGAAATACAACGGGGCTTCTTGCCCACGCACTCATCTCCAATCTTATCTGGGAAGGTTGGGAGCTCACACTGAAGATGAAAAGCTGTGGATGTACTATTTTGAGGACAATTTAACTGGAGCTTCTCGTGAATGGTATTCTCATTTGTCTCATACTACCATCAAGAGCTGGAAAGACTTGGCAGAGGCTTTTGTCAAGCAATATCAATACAACTTGGACATGGCTCCAAATTGGACCTTGTTGCAAGGAATGTCTCAGACTGCCAAGGAAACCTTTAGAGAATATGCTCAGCGTTGGAGACAAATTGCTGCATCCGTCCAACCCCCTATGTCTGAAAGGGAGATGGTGGACATGTTCATGAATACTCTTCAAGGCAATTATATCGAGAGATTGGCTGCTTGCCCATCAATCAGCTTTGCAGAGATAATGATTGCTGGAGAAAGGATCGAGAGTCTGTTGAAGATGGGCCGAATTCAAGACAACAGTGCTTCCAACTCATCAGTTCCTAAGAAACCGTTTGCTGATAACGGTCAGCGAAGAAGAGAAGGTGAGACGAGCGTTGTATATGCCGGCAGAGGCAGGGGCAGAGGACACCCTAATTATTATCAAGATCAAGTGGCCGCAGTCACTATTCCAACACCTGTTCCTCAACCGCAGTATCATCCGCAAAAGCAACCCAGGTACAACAATCAACAACAAAGAGGTAATCCGGGTCAGCAGAGACCCTATCAACAACGTCCAAGGCAGGCGGACCGGGTCATTGAGCCAATCCCAATGCCTTATTCTGTATTACTTCCTAAGTTGATTGACATGAATCTGGTTACGTTGAGAACTCTGGCCCCACCGGTCGATCCCAACAATCTGCCTAGAGGTTATGATGTCAATGCCAGATGTGCTTTTCACTCCAACGCACCTGGCCATACTACAAATAATTGCAAGGCTCTCCAGCTAAAGGTACAAGATTTGAGAGATGCCCAGGCCATCAATATTTCTCCGGTGCCTAATGTTATCCAAAACCTGATGCCAACTCACGGCGGGCAGAGGATTAATGCTATTGATAGTGGGGAAACTTTGAATTTGGTTTCTGATGTGACTAAAGTGAAGACTTCGCTATCGGTGGTCAAAGACCGACTCTTGAAAGGACAGATTTTCCCGGGCTGTGGGGAAGAGTGCAGAAATTGTCAAGACGCCGAGAACGGATGTGATAGTTTGAGAAGGGGTATTCAGCAACTGATAGATGAAGGTTGTCTTAAGTTCAATCAGACTCGTCCAGTGAAGAATGATGTGTCGACAGTAACATTTTATTTCACTCCTGAAGAAATATATGTTCCCGAGAGACCCGCTCCGACAACAATATATTTCCCAGAATGTCCAGCACCAATTTACTCTGACAACCCTCAACCGACTTTGATTGGTCCGGTCACCATCACGGTACCAGGACCTGTTCCGTATGAGAAAGATAGTGCTATCCCGTGGCACTATGGGGTTGATGTCTACTTCCAAGGGCAGAAAGTTAACAGTGAAGACATTGACATTGGTAGCTCCGTTGTAGACAATGTTGGAGGGGTTGGTGGCTTCACTCGCAGTGGACACCTATTTGCACCATTAACATTGCGTACGAATACTGAAGCTGAGGCAGCTGCCAAGGCTAAAGGAAAACAGGTATCCACCGAAGAGGTTACTACCGAGGAAGCTCCTCCTAAGACCGCATTCGAGAAGGAAGTGGATGAGTTTATGAGGATTATCAAGAAAAGTGACTATAAGGTAGTCGACCAGCTAAATCAGACACCCTCAAAGATCTCCATTCTCTCACTATTGATGTGCTCTGAGGCACACAGAGCAACCCTGTTGAAAGTACTGAATATGGCTTATGTTCCCCCAGAGATAACTGTTGACCAGCTGGAGTCGGTAGTTTCTAATGTACACACTATCCATGCGCTAGGTTTCACCGATTATGACCTAACATCTGAGGGCAGGAATCACAACAAAGCCTTGCATATCACAATGGAATGCAAAGGGACGGTGCTTTCCCATGTTTTGGTTGATACATGTTCTTCTCTGAATGGTCTCCCAAAGAAAGCCTTAACGAAGTTGGATTGCGATGACGCCACCCTGAGGCCGAGTAATTTAGTTGTAAGGGCTTTTGATGGCTCTAAGTGAGCTGTTTGTGGCGAAGTTGAGTTGCTAGTTAAGATTGGACCGCAGGTGTTCAAGAGCACCTTCTATGTGATGGATATCCAGCCTGTCTATAGCTGTCTGCTAGGTCGACCCTGGATTCATGCTGCCGGTGCTGTTACTTCTACTCTCCACCAAAAGCTCAAATATGGACTAGAAGGTCAGATCGTCACTGTCTATGGTGAAGAGGATATTTTTGTTAGCCACCTGTCTACGTTTAAGTATGTGGAGATGGATGGCGAGATGCATGAGATGCTGTGTCAGGGCTTCGAAGCCATAAACATCAGTGAGGTCGCGCCCGAAGCTGTCTTTTCACCTGAGTCTGAGAAGGTCAGGACTTCTATCTCTTCATACAAGCAAGCTGTTGAAGTGGTTAAAGCTGGTAATGCCCAAGGTTGGGGCAAATTTGTGGAGCCAATCATCAAAGAAGACAAGTTTGGATTGGGGTATACTCCGGGGTCTCAGAAGAATGAAGCCGATACTTTCTCCAGCGGGGGTTTGGTTTCTCCCCACACCGTCAATGTTGCAGATAAAGACAAGGCTGATAGTGACTGTGACTTAGTGTAGCACCTCAAATTTGCACCTCCCATTTGTATATACATTTCATTTTTAGGTCGTTAACATCACGTTAACATTGCATTTCATTTGCATAGTCCATCACACCTCATCAGGCAAGACTGGTCAGGAGATTCAACTGTGCAAGGCAACAAGAGCATTTTCCATGAGATCAAAGCCCTAGGGTGATTCCCATGAGTTCACATGACCCAAGGATCATTTTGAAGTGGTTTGACCAAGTGTTGAAGGCTCAGAACTCATCAGTCCATGTGCAAATCATCTGAGGCCCTGAAAAGTCAACAGAAGTCAACTGCACAGTCAATTATGAATTTGAAGGTGGGAAGTGGTTAGAGATGCTTCATTCATGTTCAAACAAGTCTCATTTGACATTTCAAACATCAACATTGAATAATTTGAGGTCAGATCAAGACTTCCCCAAAATAACAGGTGACCTATAATTTGAACTTTCCAAAAATGGAAAGAATTTAGACCAACTTCAACTCAAGATGACATCACCAAAAACGGCTTCAAATGAAATTTTGTCCAACATGAAAGTTGAAGCTCTTCCTCTCCCATTTCCAAAAAGTCCAAGATCATGGATTTCTCATGTGTGGTTAAGGAGATATGGTTCAATCATGGCAAAGTGTGTTCAAAACTTCAAATGGACATAACTTTCAAACCAAAACTCCAAATTGAGTGGTTCTTTTTGCACTTTGATCCTTATAACATGTATTTTCCAAGCATATCATTACATGGCATGAAATCTCATTGCATGATCATTGGTTCACTCATGAAGATTTTTGGGAAAAATTGCATAAACTCATTTTGATTAAGCATGGACATACCAAACCATTTCCAATATGTGCATGAACTCATTTTTAGTGGTTTTGGGCCAAGAGTGTGCACTGTTCACGTGCATGGGGGTGCATGAAGTGGAAATTTCATTTTTGCACAAATACCTTCCAACTCACTAATCACACTTGCATTTGGTTTAAGTTGTTGTTAAACATGATTAGCATGGAGTATAAAGGCTTAAACCCTAACTGTTTTCACATTAGCACATTTCAGATCTATATTCAAGCAAATTCTCCAAATTTTTCTCTCACATTTTTTTCCAAAAAATTCTTCAACAAGAACACTTTTCATTGATCCTTTCATCATCATGAAGCATAATTGAGTAGAATTGGACGTAGAAGCAGAGGAAATCGTGGCTGTTGGAGCTATGTGCAAAGATTGAAGCATCCATGGCAGATGAAGATTGAGCTTGTTTCTTGCATCATCGAGCTCCCAGTTCATCATCATTCATCTCACAAGCATCATAGGAGAAGATTTGAAGTGTGGCAAGGCTTGGAAGCACGTGGTTTCAATTCTGTTCATCAAGAGGTTGGTTTTTCGACCTCTTTAATTCTCCAATTCATTATGCCTATTGTGTAGATCATTGAATGGTGGTAATTCTGGTACAAGTTTGGAGTGATTTGGTGCTATATTCACAAAGATCCATGCATTTCAAGTTTGGATGTTGATTTTTGATTTCTTCGATCCGTGTGTATATTGATGTTTTTGCATGAACTATTGTTGGATTCTTGATGTATGAAGCATGGCGAATTGATTGGTATAAGTTTTATTGGATTCTGGACGTTTTTAATTTTTTCTGTAAATTCCAGATGAAGATCTTCATGATCTTCATCTTCCTCGCATGAAGTTCATATGTTTTTTCCAGAATTGCTGGGGATTTTCCTACGGATTTAGCTACGAGTTCATAAGGATTACCTACGGATTTTCAAATGCCATGCATGCGCGCGTTTTAGGGTTTGATGATGAAACGGTGTCGTTTTAAAGTTGGCGCGCTAGGTAGTTTTGAATGTTGCACCGATTCGAACCTGGCTGGAGTCATTTCCAAGCGCCTTGTATTTTTCTCTTTTCCATTATTTGCCATGCTTGCTTCACATTTCCATTTCAAATTTCTATAAACTTCAAAAATTCACCATAATTTGAAAATTAATCCAAATGACCTCCAATTTTTTGCATTGTATTCCTCATGTTATCTAGTTTTTTATGAGTATAAATTGGAAAGTTGTGCCTGGCCTGAAAAATATTTTGTCCTAGGGTGATTGCACATGTATACATATTTGATCTTGCCTTGGTTATCATGTTGTGAAATGCTTGTCTTTGATCCAATGCTTCTGAAATTTTGCATGTTAAAACTAGACACATTGCTTGACATTTTGGTGTTGATTTGGTATTTTTATCAATTGTCAATTCTGTTTTATGAATGTGCTAAGTTGGTGTGACAATTTGTGTCACACCTTGTGATGTTCAACTTGAATGATGTGTTTGCCATGCCAAATGATCTCTAATTGCCCTGATTTTTTGTGTGATGCATGTTATGAATGTTGAGATTGATCATGAATTTTGTTGGAATTATTTGAATCATTTCTGATTTAATTGAGATTTTTCATTCTGGTTGATCACATTTGAGCTTTGAAATTGCCTTGAACTTCAATTGATCATGAAATGCTTTTGGTTAATGATTTTGATATGGGACCTTTTGAGGTTTGTTATTGATTGAATGAAGATGATTCATGTTAAATTTCATGTTCTGTTTTGAATGTTTGACCCTCTTTTGACCCTAGGCTTTGACCTAGTGGTTTGGACTCATTGTTTGGATTGTGAATTTCAGGTTCAAAGGCACATTGCCATGAATGGAGTGGCTCATTCATTTGAGTTTGACTAATTGGTTAATGATTGGCTAACCTTGTGTTGTTTTGTAGGTTGATGTTAACTCATTTGAGTTTTCCTTGTGGCTTGCACATTGTGAACATTGTTTGTCTGTTTGTTATTGCTTGTTAATTGTTTGTCTGTACAGTTGAACTGATTAGTTTAGATTTTTCACAGGTACCTAAGTTGCTTTGAGTTCTTTTGAACTTGCTTTGCTTGGTTACTTAACCACTGAGGTATATTTTCTCTAACTTCATGTAGTCTGGAAGACCTGTCCTGTTATGTGGGCAGGCACCTGTCTGAAGCCCTCCTTAAGAGGCAATGCTTGTGAATGTTTATTTTTGTGCCAAGCAGGAAAAGTCCTCTTATGAGGCAATTGGCAGATAAAAGAGATGTGTAGTCCATCTCCTGCTATTCAGTTGTGTCATTCACCCTGCTCACACCGTTGTGTTGATGCATTATGGATAATAACCCAAGATCTTTGTTGTGTCAGTCATCTGTGGAGAAGAGTTCCTACATTCTGAACTCCCACACTTTCATTTGTCTGAAGCTCTCCCAGGCCAGGGATAAGAGCTGTGAGGTCTTATCCTCACTTCCCATTTCCTCTGCTTCACCCTAACTCTCAATGTTAGGGTTAAGAGCTAAAATCACCCGATTCCAGTTGGCTTGTGTCTCACAGCCTAACCTTGTATGAGCCTAATTGTGTGCATATAGTGTGTGCTTGCTTTGTGTGCTTGTATGTATTTGCCTGTGCTGTTTAGGATAGCTTGCTCCCTATGCAAGTTACATAGAAACCTTAACATAGGGATCGTATGCATGACAACTTCTAGGCTCGAGTCGTAGTCTCCCTAGTAGTTTGTGTCTCCCTTTGTTTCTGGTTAGGTTAGAAGTTCTTTCCCTGTGTAGGGGAACTACGTCGCCTTGTTCCTCATACCAGATGAGGTACGTAGGCAGGAGATGAGCAATTCTCTCTGGGCGCCCTTTTTCTTTTTCAACCCCTTTATGTGTGTTTGGAGTCTGACGTAAGTCCAGCGATTGGCAGTCAGTTTCCTGTGTGTGTGTTGTTGGTTCGGAGTCTGATGTAAGTCCAGCAATTGGCATTCGGTTTCCAGGTTTGCCTATTTGTGTGGAGTCTGACGTAAGTCCAGCGATTGGCAGTCGGTTTCCTGTGTTGGTTTTGTTTGGCGTGCATTAGCCGAGCTACGAGTGCTCTGATTCTTTCTCTGGTTAGAGAAGATACGTATGCATAGGGTGCGACATCCTAGCGAGCACGTTTCCCTTGTCTCGAACTACGTCGACTCTGATGTCTGTGCTTGACAGACTACGTAGGCCCAGGATGCGATATCCTGCCGAGTCCCGTTTCTTTTGTCTTTCTGTGTCTCTTTCCAGCCTTGTGCAGTTTGTGAGCAGTTTCTAGCAACCTTATCCTTTATTTTGTGCGTGGATCCCGTCGAGTACGACGGAGGCGTAGGGGTGTTAATACCTTCCCTTCGCATAACCAACTCCCGATCCCATCTTTCTCTGGTCGCGAGACCATGTCTTTCCCAGGTTTACTTCGAGCGTTTCCTTTCCCTCTTTTGGGATAAATAACGCACGGTGGCGGCTCTGTTGTTTTGTTTTCCCGCCGGTTTTTCGCGTAATACGATAGCTGGCGACTCTGCTGGGGAAAATAATAGAAGTTGACCTCTTGCTGGTCCATCTTCTCTAAGCGAGTCAGTCCTAGCGCTCTGTAGGATAGGGTTTGGTTGCTTTTACTGTTTCATTTATTGCATTTATTTGTTTATGTTTGCATTTATGTTTGCATGCATCATATTTTCATCTGTGTTGGCTGCTTGTCTCTCTGTGGGGTGGGAGTTACAAGAGGTAAAAGGCCCAATACACAGGCTATGAGTGAACTCTAGGACACCTAGGATAGAGTGATTCTTGGGAAGCGGGTGGTATTGCGCCACTTAGCGGAACATGATATCACGAGCAGTTCAGATCCTGATCGGGTATTATCGGTACATACATTTGGTGTGTACATGATGATATTCTATGAAAGGGTTGTTTATCCTGCGTTTCTCTTGACCGTACCCTGGCCTAGATGACACCCGTGAGCGGGGAGGGATTGAATCATTTGCAGGTACTGATGGTGACTATGGTTCAGTTGGACTTATGGATATCTATCTCTGAGACGCCGGAATTCTGTCCGTGATATTTATCAGCGGGTTCCGTTTATTTCGGATCCCCGGGT
Organism: Lathyrus oleraceus; assembly: GCF_024323335.1. Lineage (NCBI taxonomy): Eukaryota > Viridiplantae > Streptophyta > Magnoliopsida > Fabales > Fabaceae > Lathyrus > Lathyrus oleraceus. The sequence continues at coordinate 328,006,638 of NC_066583.1, forward strand.
TGAATTTGAGGATACTTGTTCAAAGGATCTAGTTGTCATCCGTTCAGTGGATTTCCTCGATGATAGTGATATATTCCCCGGTTCCGTTTATTTCGGAACCTCCCATGTTGGATTTATGGTTACTCGGGCCCTCAGATGATTGTGATCAGTTCAGAGACCGGTCCAATACAGTTGATCCTCAGTTGACTTGAAAGATGGCACAGTAACCTGCCTGCATGCATTTGCATCATTCCCATTTCGCATCCATCTCCATTTAACCCATGTTTATCCGTACTCAGGGTCCATTTTTGATTGAGATTCTGGTCGAGAGACATTCGGATGTCAATGTTATTGTTGAAATGTTATCCGTCTCGATGAAACCAGAATCAAAGGACAGAATATTCCTAGTACGGATAGACATTGCATGCGTGAGTCATATTAACCTGTTTTCTGTTTTATAGGTGTCAGTATCTAACCGGTGCGCATAACTCTCCCGTTCAGACATCCTGCCAGACCCGACAAGTCCAAGCTAATGGATCCACCCAACGCCGACATTCTCGAATTGAAAGAGATGATGAGAGAGCTGTTCAAAGTCGTGCAAGGGCTCGCCTTGGGGCAGAAAGCAATTGCTGAGAGGTTGGAGAGGATTGAAAGTTGGATGATAAAGGAGAAAGTTCAGGGAAAGGTTCCGTCATCCGTAGTAAAGAAGCCCTCTGGCAATGGTCAGCTCAAGAAGGAGGATGAATCAGGGGGTGTGCAGACCAAGAAAGAACGCGGTAAGGATCGTTACCACCCTTATGCTGCCACTGTAACCACTCCTGTTGGTAATCCACCTGTACAACAGCGACAACCGCCACCTCAACAGAAGGCACCAAAAGCTAAGAGCCAATTGAAGAAGGGGACGGATCGTCAGTTTGATAAGCCACCCGTGACTTATACCCTTCTGTTCAAGAGGTTGAGGGATCTTGGGTTAGTTCGGCCGAGGATATTGGTTCCTGTAGAACTGCGTCAGAGGCCTGCAAACTACGACGAGAATGCCAGGTGCGAGTTCCATTCTGGGGCACCCGGACACAACATTGAGGGTTGTAGAGCTTTTAAGCATGTCGTCCAAGATATGGTGGATTCCAAGGCCGTCAGTTTGGCACAGATACTGAATGATAATGTTTACCCCTAGCCAATGCATGGTACTGTAGAGGTGAAAGTGATGTCAAAGGACAAGAGAGGAATAGAGGTGACTGATGGAGATCAGTTAAAAACTCCAATGTCTGTGGTCCCGAAGCATATGATAAAGAGTGGAGCTTTCCCTGATGGTGGCAATTGTTGTGCGGCTGTCGCTACCAATGGGTGTGCAATGATGAGGGAAACAATTCAGGGAATGATTGAAGTAGAAATGGACGGTGAAAAATGTGAAAAACCAAGTCAGGCTGTTGAAACCGTCAAGGTAGAGGATGCCATCTGTGCTGAGAAAGAGAAGAAGTTGTCCATTTCTTCTTACAAACAAGCCATGGAAGTGGTGAAGAACGGAGAAGCCCTAGGCTGGGGAAAGATCATAGACATTGTGGTGAAAGCGGATATGTTCGGGGTTGGCTATCAGCCAGATCAAGAGTCGTCTGGACAAAACAGAGGACGTCGTCCACCGTTCACATTCGTCAGTGCCGGAATGCTGGATCCTGGTCACGCCTATACAGTGGGTGAAGAGATTGACCGTGACCGCGAGCTCGAGTCGTGGATAAAATCGTGCCTACCAGTGAACTGGGAGGCCTCAAGGATCATCACTGTCACTCATCATGAAGAGTAGTATTTCTGTTTTTCAATTCTGTTTGCATGAAAGCCATACGTTTTTCCCGAAACGTAATGGTCCATTGTAAGGGCCATCTCATGTGTTTCATTGTGCAACATTTTGCATCATTAATAAATGGATGTTTTTGTGATTAAAAGCGGTGTTCCCTGTTTTTCATTTATTTTTGCAGTTTAAAAATAAAAACGGCAATGTTTATTTTCATTTTTCTTTCCTTTTGATTTGTCTTGGTCCGACCTCAAAAGTGACTATCCTCCTGATCTCATTGGTAACAATTCGGTTACACCTCTGTATGACTTCGACAATCCGATCTATCATGCCGAGGAATAAGGCGAAGAAGATTGTGATCTGCTGGAATTAGCCAGGTTGTTGAAACAAGAGGAGAAGGTGATTCAACCGCACGAGGAGCGATTCAAGATTGTTATTCCAGGCACCGCCGAGGTCAGAAAGGAAGTGAAGGTTGGGGCCGCTTTAGAGGCGAGTCGAGAGTAGAATGGTAGCACTGTTGAAAGAGCATGTGGATACCCTTGCCTGGTCGTATCAGGATATGCCAGGGACGGATACCGATGTCGTTATGCACAAGCTACCATGGAGAGAAGACTGTCCTGTAGTGAAGCAGAACGCCGGTGCCACGTATCAGAGTGACTTTGTTTCATGATATGATTCATCGTGGAATCAAATGCTATGTTGATGACATGATAGCAAAGTCCCAAGCAGAAGAAGGGTATCCGGTAGACCGGGGCAAGTTGTTTGACCGGATCGAGACAACTCAGAATGAGATTGAGTCCGAATCAGTGCACTTGTGGAGTGCTGTCCGGTAAAATGCTGAGACTTATTGTGAACGAAAGAGGAATCGAGGTCGATCCTGCTAAAAAAAAATGGAAAAAAGCGATACAAGAAATGCCTGAACCAAAAACAAAAGAAGGGTCGTGGTTTCTTAGATAGATTAAATTGCATTTCACGGTTCATATCTCATCTGACAGCCACGTGGGAACCTATTCAAATAAAAAAAAAAGGGAGCAAACAGTCAGGTGGATAATGATTGCCAAGGGGCATTGAAAGATAAAAGAATAAGTTGCAGGAACCTCTAATTCTGATGCCTCCTGTGGAAGGAACAACTGTTAATCTGGTACTTGACAGCCCTCGAGGGGTCTATGAGGTGCGTATTGTGTCAGCATGACGAGTCTGGTCGAAAAGACCATGCAATTTACCTTAGCAAAAAGTTTATCGACTGTGAAACAATACATTCACTGCTCGAGAAAACTTGCTGTACTTTGGCATAGGCTGCTCGCCGACTGAGACAGTATATGCTGGTTCATACCATTTTATGGATGTCCAAGATGGATCCGATCAAGTATGCGTTTGAGAAGTCAGCATTGACCGGACGGGTGGAGAGAGGGAAAATGATGTTGACTGAGTACGATATTCAGTATACCTCTCAGAAAGCAATCGAGGGGAGTGTATTGTCCGATTACATCGCCCCCGCAACCCATTGAGGATTATCAACCAAGGAAGTTTGAGTTCCCCGATGAGGACATCGAGGTATTCAGATCAAAAGATTGTGAGGAACCGATCCCGGAGGAGGGGCCTGACCCTGAATCTGAACGGATTCTGATGTCTGATGGGGAGAGGTTAATGTGGATGAGTTAGTGTCGTTTGGTTACGCCGAAAAGATCCCACATTCCTTTTGTTGCCCGGATAACATTCGAATGCACCAACAATGGTGGCTGAGTACGAAGCGGGTATCCTGGGTATCGATCTTCGGTGCGTACGTCTAATGGGGCAACGCCGCGCTCGCTCGTGTATGGGATAGAAGTGGTATTACTTACTGAGGTCTAGATCCCATTGTGGAGAATCCTGATGGATGAGAAATTAGAGAAGGCTGAGTGGATAAGGACTCGGTATGACGCGTTGAGCCTGACTGAGGAAAAGAGGCTGGCAGTTACTTGTCATGGGGCAGTTGTACCCAGTGAATGAAGCGTGTTGTTGACCGAAAAGTGCAACCTCGTGCGTACCACGTGGGACAGCTGGTATTGAAAAGGATCCTTCCTCCTCAACGATCGTAGGGGCAAGTGGACACCCAATTATGAAGGTCCATTCGTGGTCAAGAAGGTTTTCTCTGGTGGAGCCTTGTTGTTGACGACCATGGATGGTGAGGATTTTCCATCCCCTGTGAATGCGGATGCAGTTAGAAAATACTTCGTAAAAATTGACCCGCTGGACAAAAAGAATAAAGAGTCCAGGCAAAAAAGGGCACCCCGGCGAACCAAAAAAAAAAGAGAGAAAAGGTTCGGGCAAAAATAAGGGATAAAGAATGAAAACAATTTGTACACCCGGAAAGTCGGAAACCCCACAAGGGCGGCTTGGGCAAAAAAGGGTATCCCGGTGGACTGAAAACCCGAAAGGGCGGTCCAGGCAAAAGAGGGATTGAAACGAACAACTGCGTCTAGCATGATCGTTTGTGCTTTGGATATGACTTGGATAATCTCCGACAGAGATCGATCGGAAGTGTCTTGTTCAGAAGACAGAAAGTGCGGAAAGTCTTGAGGACATAGGGGATGTAATCGAGTTGAAACCCGATGAGATCACGGTTTCACATTGCCATTAGGATAGATTTTTCCTTTTGTGCGCAATCACCTCTTTCCAGGGATTGCTTCCTGTGTGTTGCTCGGTTCTGAGCCACCTTTTTGTTTCAATCAATACAATGCATGTTCAGTCAAATAAATTTTGTTTTTTTGTTTTCATTACCGCTTTGAATGCAAAAACATCCGTTTGGTTTGATAAAGAATATTTGCATTTTGAGACATAGAGGTCCCTTCCGATGCATGCTTATATGATTGGAATCTGGAAATCTTATTCAGAAGTTTGAGTGACCTAGGTGTTGAAATGTTGGCACGCCTGGGGCACGCTTTTATCTAACGATCTCTTGTGCAGGTGCCGTTGGATATCTTCATTCACTTGCAGTTGGTGATGGGTAACATTTTGACAGAAGATCCCTGCAGAGTCCAATCAGGGGCAAGGGATAGAAGAACGGTGAAAAGATGGCGAAAGAAGGACGACGATCCTGGAGGGTTAATCAAGAAGACTCTTCAAAATCTGAGGACTGGAAAGTTTGCATGAATCCCAAGAGTTCGATCTCCGTGGAGTACGGAGGGGTTGGGAATACAAGGTGATGAATCAGAAAAGTCCAGACAAGTCTGGGAGTTCTCAAAAGTGGAAAGTTGACATTGTGTTTGGATGATAAATGTCGGTGTTCGACGAATCGACGGGTGTTCCGTGCCAAATAGGCCGTATCTCCCCAGTGAGTTTGAGGTTGTTATCTCCCTAGCAAATTCGAGATTGGTGTGTGCTCAGCAAGCCTGAAGGTTGCCATATCCCCAGCGGAGGTGTCTGTAGGACTTGCCCCCCCAGCATAGTCAGGATCAGGGATTCCTCAGCAGGGTTGAGAGTGATTCCCCAGCAGGCTTGTAAGTGGCTGTTTCCCCCAAGCAAGTCTGAAAGCTATCAGAACTATTTTCCCCAGCAGAGGCGTCTGTGGATAGTGTGTCCCTCAGTAGCAGAATCAAAGGCTATTCTATTCCCAGCAGGCCTGAGGATTTTTAAATCCCCAGCAGGCCTGGAAATGGGTTTCTCCCCAGCTAGTTGGAAGATCGTTAATCCCCATCGAGTTGGAAGGTTGTTCTATCCCCAGCGGAGGTGTCAATGGAGTAGTTTATTCCTCAGTAGTCGGTTTTGAAGTACTGCTATCCCCAGCAGTTGGGTTTGGAGTACTGTAATCCTCGTCAGGGTTGTGTATGCCTGTCCCCAGCATGGTCTAGTCTATTATGTCCCCAACAGAGTTATGCCTTTCCCCAGCAGGGTTGTGGATGTGTTTCTCCATCAGGGTTGTGAATGTTTTCCCCTAGCAAATCTCCCTGGCAGAGGTTTGTGTTGATGGTTTTCTCCAGCAAGTCCCCGAGTGGATCAGGTTCGGTGGAAATTATCCCCAGTAGAGTTTATCCTACCTATGGATTGGCTGCTATCCTCAGCAGAGGTGAGCATTGGTTGTTTCCCTAGCAGAGTCCCTCAGTGGTTTGTTTCAGTGGAAGTTGTCCCCGGTGGGATTTATCCTTTCTCCAGCAGCAATGCTATTCGCCAGCACGGTTGAGAAGTTGGCGTGTTCCTCAGACAGAGTCTCCCCAGAGTTGACTTGGTTTCCTCTGCCGTCCCCAGAGTATCAGATCGGCAAAGCACCCCCAACAGTGCATCTCCCCACAGAGTTGGAGAATTCATCAGTTTGTGTGCTCGGCAGAGCAATTCGTTTGCTCCCCAGCAGGAGTTTTCCTCATTTTGCATTTTTGCATGAAGTGATCATTGCATCCTCAAATCGCGTAGCATTTCCATTCGATATGGAGCATTACACCATAGAAAAATTCAAACATATGCATTCATGTGTCAAACCTAATCAGACCATATCCCCGGCAGAGGCGGATCGTTGTTCAACATCTGTACAACACGTTTGCTACAGTTGTTCCTGACAGCATTCAGGATTGGTAATCCCCAGAGAGGTTTATTTCCTCACCCGCTGGTGAAAGGAGAGGTTGATTCTCCCCAGTGAGATCCCCAACAAGTGTTTGGCCTTGTCTCGACATATGTAGATGTCATCCTTGTGATACCGGTAAATGTCATGTCAGCACCCGTGTGTGTTCTTTCTTTAATGTCGGTAAACACCATTGTTTCGGTGTCGGTAAACATCGAGTCTTACTCCCAATCATCGGTAAATGTCTGGTCTTGCTTCACTTCTGTCCGCATCATCTTTCGATGTCGGTAAACATTGTATCCATTCCCAGGTCATCCGTTGATGTCTGGTCACCTCTCCGTTGGTGTTGATAAACGTCTGTAAGACCCCAATTTTGGCCCTAAGATCCCTCATGGCCCATATCATATCATATCATGGCCTCAAGGATCATTGCATGCCCTAGCTTCCCTCCTAGTGGGTGGGTATCTTGTGAGTATGGTTCTTGATCACCAAGCATGTATTGCCTTTGTATATCATTTCTTTTCATATGTTTACTAACCAAAAGTACAAAAATATTGTCATCTAACCATGTTACTTGCAGCTGAAGCAATCAACAGTCAATCAGTCTAATCAGTCATTAAGCAGTGGATGGTGGCCATTCTTGAAGAATTTGGGCACCATGATCATTCATCAAGGGTTCATATAAGTTGTGGCATCATTTGGAATCAAGATATCAAGGGATTAGGGCTTGGAATTCATCAGAACATGGTTCAGTCAAGCAAAACCCTAGAAAAGTCAACTGTTGGTCAACTGTGCATTTAATCAGTGATTTGATGATGGGAATTGGTTTGAGAGGTCTCATTCATGTCCATATAAGCCTCATATAACATGTCAAACATCATCATGGAAGAATTTGAAGTCAGTCAAGAAATTTCCAAAAATAGAAAGTTGACCTGTAATTGGAATTTGCCAAAAATGGAAAGTCTTGATCCTCAACATTACATCATGATACAAGCTTCAAATGAATTTTTGCCCAACATGAAAGTTGAAGATCTTGTTCTCCCATTTCCAAAAAGTCCAAGAACACTCAATTCCCATGTATGGTTGGCAAGTTATGATCAAATCATTCTCAAAAATGTTTGAACTTCAAAAGGCCATATCTTCCAAACCATTTGGCCAAATTGGGTGGGGTTTTTTGCTACAAGTCACATTTGATGCCCTCTTTCCAAATATGTCATCACAATTTACCAAAACTCAACCAAGCAAAATGGCATTTTCTTAAGTGACTTGAATTATTTCAAGTGAGGTGAAAAAATGAGTTTCCAAATTAACCATTTCCAACAACTTTTACCAATTGAGAATGATCAGAAAACATGTTTTGGACATGTTTGAGACCCATTTTCGCAGCTGTAACCACACACCTTGCCACTTAAGTGAAATTCATCAAATTACCAAAAACACTTCATTTTCAAGCTAACCTTAATTACCACTCACTAACCAAAACACTTAGCAATAAACACAGTATATATTTCATTTTTTCTGCAGAGAACAACCCTAGCAGCCACACTCACTCAAAACAGAAAAATTCTCACTCTCTCTCAAATTCTCATTTTCTTCATTTTGGAACTTTTACTGAAAAACTGCAAAGAGCTCGAGCTGGGTTTGTTTGCTTCATCACATGCCACCATTTTGGAACTTGTTGCAAGCCTGAAGTCACTACTGTAAGCCATTACCAAGCACTGCTACATCAATACTCTTCCATGGCAGATCTTGGTTGCAGCTAGAAGCAAGGTTGTTGAGCTAAATTCCTACCTCCATTCACCTCCTAGAACCTTCATGTGCATCTGTTTCGAGCATACACGACCTAACAGCCATCAAATCACCACTGTGTTTCCAACTTGGTAAATTTTCGAATCCCTTCATTCTCAAAATGTGGCTATGCTTTAGATAGGTCTTGTTTTGCTGGTTACAATGAAACTTGAATCGTGTAAATTGGTTGCATATTGAGTGAACACCATGGATTCAAAGTTTGGCATGTGAATATGTTTGTGCCCTGTTCATCTTTGTTAGCTCGATTTAGTAAAAATGGTTGTTGTATTATTGATAAGCATGTTGAGCTGATTCTATTGGTATGCTTACTTTCCATTTCTGGGCAAAAATGTTCATCACGATTTTGATGAAGATGATGAATACTGTAGCTAAACCCTAGCCTTGCCCAGAATCGCGTTTGTGTGTTGCTGTGCATGGAAGCACTGTTCCATTAAGCCATGGCCAATCAGATTATTTCCTTCCCTTAAGTGAAACGTTGTGTTTCACTTAAGGGACGAGTTATTTACGCTTTTGCCATCGGTCCCTTATTTAAATCATTAATTCATATTGTTTCTCAATTTTTATTTCATTTTGATTGCTCAACTTACAAAAATCATAGCACATCCATTTTTGATCCAAAATTCATGAGACTTTTTGCAAATTGTTCATCATGATCTCTAGTTATTTATCATGTTTTTTCCAGAATTTTTGCATGAAGGGATTTTTAATTGTGCTAGGGTTTGTGACATGTGCTCAATTTTTGTACACTTTGCCAAATCAATTGTGAAATGATGATACTTTATCCAATGCCTTTGAAATTTTTTGTGCTTAAACTAGACACATGCATGGTGATTTTGGTGTAGAGTGTGTGAATTTATCATTGCTGGTTTGTGAGTTATCATTTTTTTAATTAGGGTGTGACAATTTGTGTAACACCATTGATGTCCAACTTCATGATTTTAATTACCATGCTTCTTGAACTCAAATTGGCTTGAATTTTTGCATGGATGTACTTGTGGATGTCTATTTTACATGTGAATTTTCTTGGAATTATTGATGGCATTTCCTAATTGTTTGGGATTTTCTCCCCTGTTTGGTCATATGTTGACTTTTTGTGACACATCATCTCATATTGTTTGTGAAATTCTCATACTTAATTGGACGAACTTGAAATTTGACATGTGATTAGTAGACATCTTAAGCTTTGTCATGGTTTTAGTCCCATTCATTTCTCATATGTTGTCACTGATTTATGATTTATTGAAGTTGGTGTATGTTTGGTTGACTTCTTTGAGCATGCTTGAACTTGCTTTGACTTTCTGATTTTCATTGACCAACTTCCCTTGATCCAAATGAGCTGAAATTTGATATGCTTATCATGTAATGGATTATGCTTGATCATGAATTATTTGATGATTTATTGAATTGTTTATGATTGGTTTTGAGTTAAGTCTTGCTGTTGACTTCTATGAGCTTCTATATGCCATGCCTTGACCTAATTTGCTTGTGAAATGATGATGATGCATGATATGAACATGAAACCAATTGAGTTTGTTTCTTGATTGTTTGAATATGATTTTGATTGGATTTCACTTGCTGTTTTGACTTTCTCATCCCTTTTTGACCCTAGGCTTGTCCTAGTGGTCTTGTTGCTCATGTTTGAGTTCATTTTTTCAGGTTAAGCAACAAATACCCAAAGAGATCATTACAAATTGATTGAACTTGATTGTTTATCATGAATAACTTGTTTGTTTTGTAGGTTGCTTGGCTCATATGCTTTGAGTCTTGTGCATTGCACATTTAATTGATTATGTTGACTGTTGATTTCTATCTCCTTTTGCTTTGACTTTGAGTTGTGTACTGATTCTGTTTGACTGTTTCAGGTACCTTTAGTTGCTTAGTTCTTTAAGAACTTGCTTTGCTTTGCTTAATAGCAATTTGCATTGAGGTATAATCCCTTTTCTTCATGTAGTCTGGAAGACCTGGCCTGTTACTTGGCCAGGCAACTGTCTGAAGTCCTCCTTAAGAGGCAATGCTTGTGTGTGTTTACATTTGTCCCAAGCAGGAAAAGTCCTTCAAATAAGGCAATTGGTAGAATCCAAGAGATAAGCAACCTATCTCCTACTATTCTGTGAGTCTTCTCCTTGCTCCCATTACATGGTTGTAGCATTGAGATTCAAACCCAAGATCTATCGAGTCAATAATCTGTGGAGAAAGTTCCTACTTTCTGAACTCCCACACCTTCTGATATTCAAATGCTCTCCCTGACCAGGGATAAGAGCAATGAGGCACACCCCTCATGTCCTTTCATCTGCTTCACCTTAGTCCCTCAATGGCAAGGTTAAGAGCACCATTAACCCTATTCCAGTTGGCTTCAATGCCTAACCCTTCTGTGTGAGCCTGATTGCTTGGTTATAGTGTGTGCTGAATGACTTCATTGATTGATTGCTTATCTCATATACACATGTCTGCTTGCATGCTTTGTGCATTTATCATCATTAATTGCTCATTAGTGCATGATCATTTCATTTATCTCTGTGACATATCTTTGTTGTTTGCCCATTGAGGACAATTGTAAGACCATCCATTGGCCATTGCTCCTATGATATGGAAGTGAGTATAAGACCATCTCATTGGCCACTCATCCTTTCTTTGCTTGATGCATTTGTTTGTTGTATGTGAGGATGCAACTGTAAGTCCCTGCAAGTTGGCATTTGCTTTCCTATGATCATATGTTGGATATTGGTATAAGTCCAGACAGATTGGCATCCGGTATCCAAGTTTCATTTTGTTTTAGGAGATTAGTGTAAGTCCATTGAGTGGCCTCTGATATCCATTTCTGTGTTAGGAGATTGGTGTAAAACCATCTATTGGTATCCGGTATCCGCTTTTGTTTGTGAGATTGGAGTAAGACCATTGAGTGGCATCCGGTATCACTTATTTGCTTATTATTATTGCTCATTGCCCATTCCAAAGGACACACTTGAATCATCTTCTATATGATCTCAAGAGGTGAACCCTCTAAGAAGTTTTACAATCCATCCTCATCCATTCATTCCCATTATGTCCTAAACCTTTTCACACATCACTTTCAAATTTGAGATAGATATTGTGCAAACATCTTCATGTTTTCAAATCAAAAACCTGGACCCCAAGTCCTTGACTTTTTTCAAACTCCATTTCATAATACTTCTTTTAAATCAATCTTAATCATACTTTGACCCTACTTTCATAATCACAATCAATTAAATTCACACATTCAATTGTTTTGGCTTTGTCCATTCCTGCTAAGTTTTCATGCATTAGCCATAGGTTTCAATTATCATTGTGGTTGATATAAACCTCACCTTATCCTTAGTGAGTCGACTATAAGACTTCCGTACTGAAAACAGGGTTAACCCCTCTAGTACGTCGAAGCTATCCTCGCATGGTGGATGTTAGTCTTGGTCGAGTTTTCTCCCATTGATAATGAAAAGCCTCAGTGCTATTGTTTAAAATTGAACTCACTAACTTTTGGAAATCTTTTAGCCGAACTACGGCGTTTTGATCCTTACCTTTGATGGAAGGTACGTAGGCAACGGGTTCATCCGTTCGAACACAAAAACAATAAAAATTGTATATTCTTTTCTCATCATCCCAATCATGTTTGCACAATACTTATGTCATAACAAATAACAATTTTATACAACAAGTGTGAAAAGGGCTCCCTAGGAGTACCTAGGACGTAGTGGGTGCCTAACACCTTCCCATTGCGTAATTTACCCCTTACCCAGACTCTCTGATCTTTTCATTAGTTTTCTATGTGTAAAACTTCTTAGGCTTTTGTTCGCTTTTTAGCCAGTCCTTTGGATAAATAAAAGTGCGGTGGCGACTCGAATTCATTGTATGCTTTGCTTATGATTTAATCGATAGATCATATAGCGACGAATACACCGCTACAGAAAAGTGGCGACTCTGCTGGGGACAACTCGATCCTTGGTGGTATTGCCTACTCTTCACCCTTGTTGTGCTATACTGTTATCTGTTATATGACATATTTTTGTACAATTTGGGATGACTGTATTGATTGTAATGTTTGAATTGCTTGATATACAATTGCTGTTTGCTTTGGTGATCTGTGAGATGAGTTCTATACCCGAACTCGAGTGCACTCTAGGATAGGAGAATGGCATAGTCTTGTTGACTGGTGTGGAGTATTCCTTAGCCAGTTGACTTGCGAGCCCATTCACTTGGTGGAGGTCATGTTGGATTAATAATGTCACACAAGTTATTTGTGGTTAGGCATTATTCTTTCAATCATGTTCCGCAGAAGCCAAGGACCTTAGTTTACCAAACCCATCTTGGCCTATTTTTAGGAACGTAGTGCGGAGGTCGTTCAGATGTCAGTTCTGATGCGATTGTCACGCGATACTACACTCATAAGAGTTTCTCTTGAGAATATTCTTGGAATACGAGTATTCGTTCCTCCGATAATCTCCGAGAGATGGAACGATGATTATGGGAACCTCTGATAGAACATGTCTGGCAGGTTTAAACCCTAGTACACTCCCTTTGGGTGGTTCTTAACCGAGACTCCATGCTCGTGACTCTCAACAAACCCGTGGTTCGTGGTTGACTCGTTCAGACACCGTTAATATCAATGGAACCCGGATCAGGTGTAAAACCTAAAATCCACCAAAGCGGCTGGTTGATATTAAGGATGTCCGAGCCGGTTCATGTACCGTTAATATCAATGGAACTTGGGTGTCGATAAGGTGAAAACCTAAATCCACCAAAATGGATGATTGATATTAGGGATACAATGAGCTTTCCCATGACCTTTGTTTGGTGTGCCTTGCTTGATCCTTGAGTGTGATTGTTGCATTCATACATTCATGCATCCATCTGCACTTCATGTCATCAGAAAAAGAAAATTTTCAAGGAACTTAAAAGGGTTTATTTGCAAAATTTTCAGACATGGAAAGACCAAAAAGGCACACAAAGAAGTACAACTTTAGACAGCCCGATGTAAAAGAGTTAAGGAATCTGACATCGTATGTATTAGATCCCTTGGGTTTCAAAGCTCGCTATGGGAAGCTTCTACCTCTGCTGACTACTCAGGTGGACGAAGGGTTGATGAGTACCTTAGCTCAGTTCTACGATCCGTTGTATCACTGCTTCTCATTTCCGGACTTCCAGCTGTTGCCGACTTTGGAGGAATATTCTCATCTCATTGGGATTCCGATTCTGGATCAAGTGCCGTTCAGTGGCCTAGAGAGTATTCCGACTGCTCGAGAGATTTCCAACTTGTTGCACATAGATGAAGAGTTGATTAGGGCTAATCTGACTACCAAAGGCGAAATTCAGGGTTTTCCTTCCGAGTTCCTCATTGATCAAGCAACCTTCTATGGGAAGGCCATGAGTGAGGATGCCTTTGAGGCTCTGTTTGTGCTACTCATCTATGGATTGGTGTTGTTTCCCAACTTCGACAAGTTCGTGGACATGAACGCTATTAGGATCTTCTCAGTTCTTAATCCAGTTCCGACTTTGTTGGGCGATGCTTATGTTTCCTTGCACTCCAGGAATGCAAAAGGTGGTGGAGTTATTGTCTGCTGTCTACCCCTGTTATACAAGTGGTTTATTTCGCACTTGCTGCAGACAGTTGCTTTCAAGGAGAACAAGGGATGTCTACGGTGGTCTCAGAGACTCATGTCTCTCACCAATGATGATATCACCTGGTATGATCGCGTGTATGATACCGTTCAGATCATCGACTATTGTGGTGAATTCCCTAATGTGCCTCTCCTTGGCACATGTGGCGGGATCAGCTACAATCCTATTCTCGCACGACGTCAGCTTGGGTTCCCCCTAAAGGATAAACCTAATAACATTCTGTTAGAAGGCGTATTCTTTCTGGAGGGTAAAGATCCCCAAGGCCTGAAAGCCAGATTTGTCCGTGCTTGGCGCAGTATCCGCAAGAAGAGTAGGAACGAGTTGGGTCCAAAGAACTGCATTGCTTTGGAGCCTTACACCTCTTGGGTCAGACAGAGAGCTGCCACCTACCTGATGCCGTACGATCATCCGAGACCTACACCGTTGGATGTGGCTGGGCCTTCAACCCTCCCTACCAAACGTGTAGAGGATTTGAGAGAAGAAGACATTTCACGTGCTTGGATCCGTGAAAGAGAAGAATTGCTGCAGCAGCTCAAGGAGAAGGACGCTATGATTGAGTTCCTCGAGCATCGAGTGATCGACGATCCGAACGACGTTTGGACCTCTCTGCTTCCTCAGTCTTCCAAATTCTGGAAGAGGAAGTATGATCGACTTGCAAAGGAGAAAGCGGACATGGAGGCGGCCTATGAGAGAGAGATCAAGAAGTTGTGCACTTCTCGTCTTCCAGCATCCCGAGCTTCTTGGGATCCATAGGATGTTATTTGCCTTTTCTCTTTGTAATAATCAAAAATGTTGTACTTCTTTGTCTTGCTATATTGAATGAAATATTTTCCACAAGAATTTAAAATGCTATAATCATTCAAAATATTGCAAATAATACCCTAAGGGTTCCTTGAAAATAAACAAAGCATCTGCACAAGCATTTCATGCATCATTTTTGCATAAGCAGGTACCCTTTGTTTCTGGTCTTCTTGTCCTAACCTCTATTCTTCATTTATTTTGAAGACAAGCTGACTCACCGGTATTATACGCGAGTCAACTCTGCAAGAGTCATGGAGCAACTGGAACAAGAGAACAGAGAATTGAAGGAAGAGGTCGCCAGACTTGGCGCTTTGATGGAGCAACTCCTCGCTGCTCAAAATCAACCTACTCCGCCGCCCGCAACTCCTGCCCAAAGGATGGTCATCTCAGAAGTAGCCACTTCTACTGTGCCAGTCAGCGCTCATGCGCCCAATGCTATGCCGCCCGGGTACCCTTTGGGGATGCCTCCAGGCTTTATGCCTGATCTGCCAGCGCCAACCTTTGCTCACATGCCGGCATCTAGCCCGGTCCCTGTTCCCGCTCCTCCTGTCGTGCATACCATGCCAAGGGTAGACGACACTATCTATCACTCCGAGCCATCTGAGGGCTCAGACGTTCATGAAAAGATGGATGCCATGAACGACCAATTCCTCGAGCTGAGAAAGGAATTGAGGACTCTCCGTGGTAAAGATCTATTCGGCAAGTCTGCAGCCGAACTCTGCTTAGTTCCCGGTGTGAAGATACCGATCAAATTCAAGGTCCCGGACTTTGAAAAATACAAGGGGAACACCTGTCCACTCGCTCACCTGGTCATGTACGCCAGGAAGATGTCGACTCTGACTGATAATGATCAACTCCTGATTCATTATTTTCAAGACAGCTTGTCCGGTGCAGCGCTCAGATGGTACATGAGCTTGGACAGCGCCAATATCAGATCCTTCAATGACCTTGGCGAAGCTTTCGTCAAGCAATATAAGTACAACGTCGATATGGCGCCTGACCGAGATCAACTCAGGTCCATGTCGCAGAAGGACAAGGAATCTTTCAAGGAGTACGCCCAGAGATGGCGAGAGCTGGCAGCTCAAATCACTCCACCGCTTGAAGAGAAGGAAATGACCAAGATCTTTCTGAAGACTCTTGGCTCATTCTATTATGAGCGGATGGTGGCAAGCGCTCCCTCTGATTTCACCGAGATGGTGAACATGGGGATGCGTCTCGAAGAGGGTGTCCGTGAAGGACGGTTGGCGAAGGATGATAGCTCTTCTTCTAAACGGTATGGGGCGTTTAAGAGGAAAGAAGGCGAAGCCCATGCTGTGCAATCTCAGCCCAAGCATAGAAGACCCTCTGTTCAGAGGAAGCCCGCACGTCGTGCCGGACATCAGCACCAGGTGGCTCATATAGCACCTGTCTTCAAAGACAATGCTCAGCAACATCAGCAATATCAACATCAGCAACAATATCAACAGCCGCAGTACCAACAACAACAGTCTCGTCCACAGCAACAGGCTTACCAGCCTCGTGGTGGTACAAGTAATCAAGCAAACGTGAGTTATGATAGGAAGAAGATCAGTTTGGATCCGATTCCCATGTCTTACGCAGAGTTGTATCCCTCTCTAATAGAGCGGAAGCTGATTACTCCAAGAGATCCTCCGGCTATACCGGCCAACCCTCAGTGGTGGTATAAGCCTGACCTGCACTGTGTCTATCATTCTGGCGCTCCGGGCCACGATATAGAGAATTGTTTTCAGCTGAAGACCAAGGTTCAGGACCTTGTGAGATGTGGTATTCTGAGTTTTGAGGACTCAAGCCCGAACGTCACCAAGAACCCATTGCCTTCGCATGGGAAGTCTGTTAATATGATTCAGGAATGCCTTGGGAAGTACAAGGTCAGATACGTGAGCCACATCAGGCAGTCGTTGGTTGAATTACACCGTCTGCTGTGTCAGTACAGCTACTTGGAGCATAACCACGACAAGTGCCACGTCTGTTCGGTTAATCGCTTGGGTTGCGACCAAGTAAGTAGAGAACTTCAGAAGCTGTTGAATGAGGGTATCATTGAGATTTTGCAAAATCGCAATGTTGATGAAGTTGAGCCTGAAGTAAACGTCATTTCTCCAGTGTTCAAGTTGCCTGAGCCCGTTGTTATTCGTTATAATAGCAACAAGCCGAAGGCTTCTCCTTCCTTGGTCATTAAACCCGCAGGCCCTGTGCCCTACTCCTCTGATAAAACTGTGCCATTCCGATACAACCCTGTTGCTGTCCAAAATGGGGTAGAAGTGCCTTTGCCTTCCACTTCCGTAACCACTGTCGCTGATGTAAGTGGGTTGACCCGAAGTGGTCGTGTATTTTCTGCACCCGCCAAAGCTCCTGTTGTTTCTGAATCTGCTGAATGTCCTGTGGGGACAGCTGTGAAGGTTCAGAATCCGGCACTTGATGTCGCCAAACCATCCTCCTCCGTACAAAAGACTCTTGTTTCTTCAGTTGGCCCAAGCGGCATTGTAGATGAAGAATCTGATGAGATGCTGAGGCTCATCAGAAAGAGTGAGTACAACATTGTAGACCAGCTTCTACAAACACCATCCAAGATTTCCATTCTTTCTTTGCTGCTGAATTCAGAACCCCATAGGGAGGCTCTACAGAAAGTCTTGGACTTGGCGTATGTTGATCACGACGTCACCCTTGAGCAGTTTGATAGTATTGTTGCAAACATTACCGCTTGCAACACTTTGAGCTTTTGTGACGCTGATCTCCCTGAGGAGGGAAGAGACCACAACATGGCCTTACATATCTCCATGAATTGCAAATCTGATGCAATGTCCAATGTGCTGGTGGACACTGGATCTTCTCTAAATGTATTGCCAAAATCCACACTCTCTCGACTGTCATATCAAGGTCCTCCTATGAGGCAGAGTGGGGTTGTTGTGAAAGCATTTGATGGGTCGCGCAAGACCGTGATTGGAGAGGTTGATCTCCCAATCAAAATTGGACCATGTGATTTCCATGTCACCTTCCAGGTAATGGATATCCACCCATCTTATAGCTGTCTCTTAGGCAGACCATGGATTCACGAGGCTGGCGCCGTGACATCTACCCTACACCAGAAGCTGAAATTTGTCAAAAACAAGAAATTGGTTGTAGTAGGGGGAGAAAAGGCTCTCCTGGTTAGCCATCTGTCTTCTTTCTCGTACATTGACGCTGAGGATGAAGTTGGAACCCCTTTCCAAGCTTTGTCTATTGATGAAACAATCGAGAAGAAGTCTCCTTCATTCACTTCCTACCGTGATGCTAAGCTGGCCATTGAGTATGGTGCAGTTGCTGGATTAGGGAAGGTGCTTGAACTTGAAGACAACAGATCCCGGGCTGGCATTGGCTACTGTTCTGGGGCATGTAATGAGCAAGGTTTGTTCACAAGTGGAGGATTCATCCATGTTTATCAACCTGAAGAGGAAGTTGCTGCTATCATTAAAGAGGATACAGAGGACGTGAACAATTTTGTTATTCCTGGTGGTGTCTGCCACAATTGGGTCGCTGTGGATGTTCCTACAGTTATCCATAGATAAGAGTAAATTGTTCACTTTGTTTAAAACCCTTCTCCCATGCCAAAAGGAGAAGTGATGACATTGTTGGCAAAGCATATATACAATGATGTTTTCATTCAATTAATGCATTGTTTAACATTTGTTTTTCCTTTGTTTTCACTTTTTGCTTTTGCATGAAATCAGTGATCACAAAAAACCCATAAAAACAAAAACAAAAACAAAAATAAAAGCAATCTTTTTCATCTGCATAATGGTTTGTTTGTTTAAATTCTAAAGTTTTTCATTAACCAAAATCATTATGCAGGTTGATCCTAAAACCCATTGAACATAATGATCCAACGCCATCTCCCAATCTTGAATTCTTTGTATTTGAGGCAGAGGAAGAGGATGTTGAAGGGGATTCCTGACGAGATTACCCGACTTCTTGAGCACCAGAGAAGCTCATTCAGCTGTATCATGAGAATCAGCAAAACAGTCAAACTGGGGCATTACAAATATAATGTAAAAATATATATAAAAAAAAAAATAATAATAATAATAATAATAATAATAAAAGAGAAAGAAGAAAGAGGGTGAAAAAGATGAAAAATCAAAAATCAGGAAATTTTTTTTAAAATTTTTCCAAAAGAAAAAAGAAAAATTATACCCTCAAGTCCCTAGTTGACTGATGCTGAATAGATTCAGAGTCGTTATGACCAACTGAATTTGATTGAAGAGAAGCGATTGACAGCCATGTGTCATGGCCAGTTATATCAGCAGAGAATGAAGAAAGCATTCGATAAGAAGGTCAAGCCTCGTGTGTTCCGAGAAGGTGACCTTGTGCTCAAGAAAGTTTTGTCTTTCGCGCCCGATTCCAGGGGCAAGTGGACTCCAAACTACGAGGGTCCATATGTTGTTAAGAGAGCCTTTTCAGGCGGTGCTTTGATGCTTACAACAATGGATGGGGAGGATTTCACTCGTCCTGTGAATTCAGATACAGTCAAGAAATACTTTGCCTAAAAAAAGTATATGCAAATGAAAAAACAGAATAGCTCGCTAAGTTGAAAACCCGAAAGGGCGGCTTAGGCAAAAAATGAGCGTCTCGGTGGAGAACCCGCAAGGGTAATCCAGGCAAAAATTAGAGACTTGGAAAAAAAGAGAATATTTGCATCCCGCTAGATTGAGTACCCCACCCTGGGGCAATCTAGGCAAAAATTAGGGATTTGGCAAGTAACTGCATCCTGACAAGACTTTCTGTTCGCCAGTCGTCATTTCGTCAGAAGATTCTCGATTCGTCGTCAACTGAAGCTTCGGATACATCGAGATTCAAATTGGTAGAGAAAGGATCATTATGTTCAATGTAGCCCTCTTCCAATATATACCACTGATTTCAAATTTGTACAGATCTATGGAGTCTTGCCATTTGCAGGCTACCATCCCATCAAATCAATTTGAGCTTTTTATCCAATTATTTGCACTCTTATTTGTTTCAATTCAACAAATGTTTTGCATGTTTTAATTGATAAAATGTCATTGTTTAAACAAAACAAATCTTTTCAAAATCATGTTTTAGACAAAGTGAACATTCACAATATTGAAAGGATACTCAAGAATATCTCAGTGCTCTCCCGAGGGTGGCATGATCTCCAACAGGGAAGACATTTGTTCATATTCCTGGTTTGGTTGTATCTTCTTTCTTCAGATCTTTGTTGGGGTTGTTCCTCAAACAGAGTTGTTGTTGGGGTTGTTCCCCAAGCAGAGCGTTGTTGAAGACTTCGTTTTCTCCAGCAGCAATCTTCCCCAGCATGGGTGCTCTTCTTATAGAGGTTTCGGCGGTTGATGGTTTGTTATCTTGGTGCCCCGTCATTTTCTCCAGTAGGTCGACATTCCCAGACCTTATTTGTCTCCTCAGCACAGTCACGAGTAGAGCTGTTGTGGATATCCCCATCGAAGTCGCGAGCAGAGTTGTTGTCACTCTTCCCAGTGCAGTTGCCAGCGGAGTTGCCCGTTTCCTCAGCACGATCGCTTTCCTTTTTGAAGACTCGGTAAGTCAGCGGTTTGATACCCGGTACTTTACCCTTTTCCCGGCGAAGTCGTCTGTGGAATTGTTGCTATCTCTCCATCAGAGTTTTTCTCTTTAGCAGAGCAGGATTTATTTTCCTACTCGGTGGTTGATTGGGTTGACATTCCAGTATTTTCATCCATCTTTTCCTCAGCATAGTCTGCAGAGTGTTTGTTGTGGCAGTTTCGCCTGTTGAATGCTCCTTCAATCCCCAGTATGGTCGGATGATGGCTCTAGCATCCAGAGAACGGATTGATTTCCTGACCGTTTGTGATCCCCAGTAGAGTGGCTCCTGTTGCAGAATCTATTTGTTGTGATCGGTTTGCTATGTGTATTCTCCCCAAGTAGAGTGGCTTATATTGCAGAATCTACTTGTGTGGTACTTTCTCCCTCAGTGGGTTGTTCCCCAACGGAGTTGCGTGGAGTTGCTTCTACAACAGTTCGTGTTTGTGCAATGCACTTTTTTTGTTTCTCAGTTGACACTGGGATCCCCTGCAGATATCTTCGAGATTTTCTCTTGTTCCCCTACAGATTTGTCTTGGTGGCTACTTTTGCCCGTTGCGACTTTCTGTACCTGGATTGGGTTGTTTCCTGATATCTCTGACCCTCTGCTTCTTCAGCAGTACTCGCAGATCGTTGCTTCTCGGCATATAGATCTCCGCAGATTGGCTCTCCAGTTGGTTTTTCCCCTGGAAGTATAATATCGGGCGTCTGATTCCTGGACCTGTTTGTGTTAGAACTGTCTGTTTTGTCAGCATTCATCAAACATAAATCACGCAAATTCATGCATATTCATAAAACATTCAGATATTCATGTTGCATTTCTTGCCATATATCCTTTGTTTGTTGTGTCCTGCAATGGGTGATACAGATCTTCTCTAGATCTTCCCTTAGCAGATGTCGGGTGTTAAAATCTCTCCATATAGAGTCAGCCCAATAAGCAGAAAATGTTTGTCTTCCCTTCTGCAGTTCCCCACTGAGATATATCCTCGTGGATGACGGTTTCTTCCGTTTCCTCCCAACACATATATTGGGATGGATTTTCCTATTTGAGTTACATCCTCATTAGGACATGTCTTGATTCAGTCCGTCTTTTCGGATTATTCCCGATTTGGCTATTTGTCAAATGTCTTGTGCTTCCCAGTGGGTTGTTCCCTAGCGGAATTTTTTAGGGCCTCTACCCTCATACCGGTAGTTATAAGTCCTATTTTTCCTGGCTTTCTTGGCAGAATTTGTGGTTATACACCTTTTATTCCCCAGCCAGAGTTGTTGATTTTCTACCTAACAGTCGGTAGTTGTAAATCCTATTTTCCTGCTCTCCAGCAGTTTGTGGTTTGTTATAAGCCCTATTTTGATTTCCCGTGTGGATTTGTAATTTGTTCTATCCCCACGCGGAGTTGTTGGTCTTCTACCCCGTATTCGGTAGATGTAAACCCTAATTTTGTGGTCATCCCCACCAGATTTTGGCCTTCTGCCTACAAACCAGCAGTCGTAAGTCCTATCTTTGTGGTTTTTCTGCCTACAAACCGATAGTTTTAAACCCTATTTTCTCCACTAGCAGAGTTAACTTTGTTGTTCATCCCAACCGATGACAATTCCCTCTTTGTGGTTATCTCCATCTAATTCTTGATGTTGATTTTCATTTGCTTGGATAAGTTGCTCAGATCAGCACTTATACCCCCAGCAAGTCTTTTGTGGATAATTGCCGTATGATAGCAATTTTATCCCCGGTGGGTCCTTTCACCTTTTGTCAGTGATTGTGTTCCCCGGATCATTGATTTTCATCAATGCATTCCCAGCGAGTCTTCTTTCATTTACCCTCTTGTTGGTAATGTCTGTTGCTCCCTCTGATTGTTCATCATTATATACCTAGTTTGGTATCCCGATGCCTTTCTTTTCGGATTTTTATCCTATAAACAACCTACAACCCGGTTAAGGATAATCTTCCATGCGAGGTTATTATTCACGTTTTGACGGCTATGAATAATATATCTCATGCACTCTTCAGTCGAAGCCTTTCGTGTTTCCCTGGTCGACATGAAGTGATCATTGCATCCTCAAATCGCGTAGCATTTCCATTCGATATGGAGCATTACACCATAGAAAAATTCAAACATATGCATTCATGTGTCAAACCTAATCAGACCATATCCCCGGCAGAGGCGGATCGTTGTTCAACATCTGTACAACACGTTTGCTATAGTTGTTCCTGACAGCATTCAGGATTGGTAATCCCCAGAGAGGTTTATTTCCTCACCCGCTGGTGAAAGGAAAGGTTGATTCTCCCCAGTGAGATCCCCAACAAGTGTTTGGCCTTGTCTCGACATATGTAGATGTCATCCTTGTGATACCGGTAAATGTCATGTCAGCACCCGTGTGTGTTCTTTCTTTAATGTCGGTAAACACCATTGTTTCGGTGTCGGTAAACATCGAGTCTTACTCCCAGTCATCGGTAAATGTCTGGTCTTGCTTCACTTCTGTCCGCATCATCTTTCGATGTCGGTAAACATTGTATCCCTTCCCAGGTCATCCGTTGATGTCTGGTCACCTCTCCGTTGGTGTTGATAAACGTCTGTAAGACCCCAATTTTGGCCCTAAGATCCCTCATGGCCCATATCATATCATATCATGGCCTCAAGGATCATTGCATGCCCTAGCTTCCCTCCTAGTGGGTGGGTATCTTGTGAGTATGGTTCTTGATCACCAAGCATGTATTGCCTTTGTATATCATTGCTTTTCATATGTTTACTAACCAAAAGTACAAAAATATTGTCATCTAACCATGTTACTTGCAGCTGAAGCAATCAACAGTCAATCAGTCTAATCAGTCATTAAGCAGTGGATGGTGGCCATTATTGAAGAATTTGGGCACCATGATCATTCATCAAGGGTTCATATGAGTTGTGACATCATTTGGAATCAAGATATCAAGGGATTAGGGCTTGGAATTCATCAGAACATGGTTCAGTCAAGCAAAACCCTAGAAAAGTCAACTGTTGGTCAACTGTGCATTTAATCAGTGATTTGATGATGGGAATTGGTTTGAGAGGTCTCATTCATGTCCATATAAGCCTCATATAACATGTCAAACATCATCATGGAAGAATTTGAAGTCAGTCAAGAAATTTCCAAAAATAGAAAGTTGACCTGTAATTGGAATTTGCCAAAAATGGAAAGTCTTGATCCTCAACATTACATCATGATACAAGCTTCAAATGAATTTTTGACCAACATGAAAGTTGAAGATCTTGTTCTCCCATTTCCAAAAAGTCCAAGAACACTCAATTCCCATGTATGGTTGGCAAGTTATGATCAAATCATTCTCAAAAATTTTTGAACTTCAAAAGGCCATATCTTCCAAACCTTTTGGCCAAATTGGGTGGGGTTTTTTGCTACAAGTCACATTTGATGCCCTCTTTCCAAATATGTCATCACAATTCACCAAAACTCAACCAAGCAAAATGGCATTTTCTTAAGTGACTTGAATTATTTCAAGTGAGGTGAAAAAATGAGTTTCCAAATTAACCATTTCCAACAACTTTTACCAATTGAGAATGATCAGAAAACATGTTTTGGACATGTTTGAGGCCCATTTTCGCAGCTGTAACCACACACCTTGCCACTTAAGTGAAATTCATCAAATTACCAAAAACACTTCATTTTCAAGCTAACCTTAATTACCACTCACTAACCAAAACACTTAGCAATAAACACAGTATATATTTCATTTTTTCTGCAGAGAACAACCCTAGCAGCCACACTCACTCAAAACAGAAAAATTCTCACTCTCTCTCAAATTCTCATTTTCTTCATTTTGGAACTTTTACTGAAAAACTGCAAAGAGCTCGAGCTGGGTTTGTTTGCTTCATCACATGCCACCATTTTGGAACTTGTTGCAAGCCTGAAGTCACTACTGTAAGCCATTACCAAGCACTGCTACATCAATACTCTTCCATGGCAGATCTTGGTTGCAGCTAGAAGCAAGGTTGTTGAGCTAAATTCCTACCTCCATTCACCTCCTAGAACCTTCATGTGCATCTGTTTCGAGCATACACGACCTAACAGCCATCAAATCACCACTGTGTTTCCAACTTGGTAAATTTTCGAATCCCTTCATTCTCAAAATGTGGCTATGCTTTAGATAGGTCTTGTTTTGCTGGTTACAATGAAACTTGAATCGTGTAAATTGGTTGCATATTGAGTGAACACCATGGATTCAAAGTTTGGCATGTGAATATGTTTGTGCCCTGTTCATCTTTGTTAGCTCGATTTAGTAAAAATGGTTGTTGTATTATTGATAAGCATGTTGAGCTGATTCTATTGGTATGCTTACTTTCCATTTCTGGGCAAAAATGTTCATCACGATTTTGATGAAGATGATGAATACTGTAGCTAAACCCTAGCCTTGCCCAGAATCGCGTTTGTGTGTTGCTGTGCATGGAAGCACTGTTCCATTAAGCCATGGCCAATCAGATTATTTCCTTCCCTTAAGTGAAACGTTGTGTTTCACTTAAGGGACGAGTTATTTACGCTTTTGCCATCGGTCCCTTATTTAAATCATTAATTCATATTGTTTCTCAATTTTTATTTCATTTTGATTGCTCAACTTACAAAAATCATAGCACATCCATTTTTGATCCAAAATTCATGAGACTTTTTGCAAATTGTTCATCATGATCTCTAGTTATTTATCATGTTTTTTCCAGAATTTTTGCATGAAGGGATTTTTAATTGTGCTAGGGTTTGTGACATGTGCTCAATTTTTGTACACTTTGCCAAATCAATTGTGAAATGATGATACTTTATCCAATGCCTTTGAAATTTTTTGTGCTTAAACTAGACACATGCATGGTGATTTTGGTGTAGAGTTTGTGAATTTATCATTGCTGGTTTGTGAGTTATCATTTTTTTAATTAGGGTGTGACAATTTGTGTAACACCATTGATGTCCAACTTCATGATTTTAATTACCATGCTTCTTGAACTCAAATTCGCTTGAATTTTTGCATGGATGTACTTGTGGATGTCTATTTTACATGTGAATTTTCTTGGAATTATTGATGGCATTTCCTAATTGTTTGGGATTTTCTCCCCTGTTTGGTCATATGTTGACTTTTTGTGACACATCATCTCATATTGTTTGTGAAATTCTCATACTTAATTGGACGAACTTGAAATTTGACATGTGATTAGTAGACATCTTAAGCTTTGTCATGGTTTTAGTCCCATTCATTTCTCATATGTTGTCACTGATTTATGATTTATTGAAGTTGGTGTATGTTTGGTTGACTTCTTTGAGCATGCTTGAACTTGCTTTGACTTTCTGATTTTCATTGACCAACTTCCCTTGATCCAAATGCGCTGAAATTTGATATGCTTATCATGTTATGGATTATGTTTGATCATGAATTATTTGATGATTTATTGAATTGTTTATGATTGGTTTTGAGTTAAGTCTTCCTGTTGACTTCTGAGCTTCTATATGCCATGCCTTGACCTAATTTGCTTGTGAAATGATGATGATGCATGATATGAACATGAAACCAATTGAGTTTGTTTCTTGATTGTTTGAATATGATTTTGATTGGATTTCACTTGCTGTTTTGACTTTCTCATCCCTTTTTGACCCTACGCTTGTCCTAGTGGTCTTGTTGCTCATGTTTGAGTTCATTTTTTCAGGTTAAGCAACAAATACCCAAAGAGATCATTACAAATTGATTGAACTTGATTGTTTATCATGACTAACTTGTTTGTTTTGTAGGTTGCTTGGCTCATATGCTTTGAGTCTTGTGCATTGCACATTTAATTGATTATGTTGACTGTTGATTTCTATCTCCTTTTGCTTTGACTTTGAGTTGTGTACTGATTCTGTTTGACTGTTTCAGGTACCTTTAGTTGCTTAGTTCTTTAAGAACTTGCTTTGCTTTTATTAATAGCAATTTGCATTGAGGTATAGTCCCTTTTCTTCATGTAGTCTGGAAGACCTGGCCTGTTACTTGGCCAGGCAACTGTCTGAAGTCCTCCTTAAGAGGCAATGCTTGTGTGTGTTTACATTTGTCCCAAGCAGGAAAAGTCCTTCAAATAAGGCAATTGGTAGAATCCAAGAGATAAGCAACCTATCTCCTACTATTCTGTGAGTCTTCTCCTTGCTCCCATTACATGGTTGTAGCATTGAGATTCAAACCCAAGATCTATCGAGTCAATAATCTGTGGAGAGAGTTCCTAGTTTCTGAACTCCCACACCTTCTGATATTC
Organism: Lathyrus oleraceus; assembly: GCF_024323335.1. NCBI lineage: Eukaryota > Viridiplantae > Streptophyta > Magnoliopsida > Fabales > Fabaceae > Lathyrus > Lathyrus oleraceus. The sequence goes on from NC_066583.1 coordinate 328,033,009, forward strand.
AAATGCTCTCCCTGACTAGGGATAAGAACAATGAGGCACACCGCTCATGTCCTTTCATCTGCTTCACCTTAGTCCCTCAATGGCAAGGTTAAGAGCACCATTAACCATATTCCAGTTGGCTTCAATGCCTAACCCTTCTGTGTGAGCCTGATTGCTTGGTTATAGTGTGTGCTGAATGACTTCATTGATTGATTGCTTATCTCATATACACATGTCTGCTTGCATGCTTTGTGCATTTATCATCATTAATTGCTCATTAGTGCATGATCATTTCATTTGTCTCTGTCACATATCTTTGTTGTTTGCCCATTGAGGACAATTGTAAGACCATCCATTGGCCATTGCTCCTATGATATGGAAGTGAGTATAAGACCATCTCATTAGCCACTCATCCTTTCTTTGCTTGATGCATTTGTTTGTTGTATGTGAGGATGCAACTGTAAGTCCCTGCAAGTTGGCATTTGCTTTCCTATGATCATATGTTGGATATTGGTATAAGTCCAGACAGATTGGCATCCGGTATCCAAGTTTCATTTTGTTTTAGGAGATTAGTGTAAGTCCATTGAGTGGCCTCTGATATCCATTTCTGTGTTAGGAGATTGGTGTAAATCCATCTATTGGTATCCGGTATCCGCTTTTGTTTGTGAGATTGGAGTAAGACCATTGAGTGGCATCCGATATCACTTATTTGCTTATTATTATTGCTCATTGCCCATTCCAAAGGACACACTTGAATCATCTTCTATATGATCTCAAGAGGTGAACCCTCTAAGAAGTTTTACAATCCATCCTCATCCATTCATTCCCATTATGTCCTAAACCTTTTCACACATCACTTTCAAATTTGAGATAGATATTGTGCAAACATCTTCATGTTTTCAAATCAAAAACCTGGACCCCAAGTCCTTGACTTTTTTCAAACTCCATTTCATAATACTTCTTTTAAATCAATCTTAATCATACTTTGACCCTACTTTCATAATCACAATCAATTAAATTCACACATTCAATTGTTTTGGCTTTGTCCATTCCTGCTAAATTTTCATGCATTAGCCATAGGTTTCAATTATCATTGTGGTTGATATAAACCTCACCTTATCCTTAGTGAGTCGACTATAAGACTTCCGTACTGAAAACAGGGTTAACCCCTCTAGTACGTCGAAGCTATCCTCGCATGGTGGATGTTGGTCTTGGTCGAGTTTTCTCCCATTGATAATGAAAAGCCTCAGTGCTATTGTTTAAAATTGAACTCACTAACTTTTGGAAATCTTTTAGCCGAACTACGGCGTTTTGATCCTTACCTTTGATGGAAGGTACGTAGGCAACGGGTTCATCCGTTCGAACACAAAAACAATAAAAATTGTATATTCTTTTCTCATCATCCCAATCATGTTTGCACAATACTTATGTCATAACAAATAACAATTTTATACAACAAGTGTGAAAAGGGCTCCCTAGGAGTACCTAGGACGTAGTGGGTGCCTAACACCTTCCCATTGCATAATTTACCCCTTACCCAGACTCTCTGATCTTTTCATTAATTCTCTATGTGTAAAACTTCTTAGGCTTTTGTTCGCTTTTTTAGCCAGTCCTTTGGATAAATAAAAGTGCGGTGGCGACTCGAATTCATTGTATGATTTGCTTATGATTTAATCGATAGATCATATAGCGACGAATACACCGCTACAACGTCGAGCTTCTCCCGTTCGTACGTTGACGTCTGGTCGAGTCTTCCCATTCATCCGTTGATGTCTGGTCACCTCTCCGTTGGTTTCGATAAACGTTGAGTTTTTCCCATTCGTCTGTTGACGTATGGTTGTATCTCTTCCCATTCATTCGTTGATGTCTGGTCACCTCTCCGTTGGTGTCGATAAACGCCGAGCTTCTCCAGTTCATCCGTTGACATCTGGTCGAGTATTCCCATTCATCCGTTGATGTCTGGTCACCTCTCCGTTGGTTTCGATAAACGTTGAGTTTTTCCCATTCGTCCGTCGACGTCTGGTTGTATACTTCTTTCCCCAGTTCATCCGTTGATGTCTGGTCACCTCTCCGTTGGTGTCGGTAAACGTCGAGCTTCTCCCGTTCGTCCGTTGACGTCTGGTCGAGTCTTCCCATTCATCCGTTGATGTCTGGTCACCTCTCCGTTGGTTTCGATAAACGTTGAGTTTTTCCCATTCGTCCGTTGACGTCTGGTTGTATATTTCTTTCCCCAGGTCATCCGTTGATGTCTGGTCACCTCTCCGTTGGTGTCGATAAACGTCAAGCTTCTCCCGTTCGTCCGTTCACGTCTGGTCGAGTCTTCCCATTCATCCGTTGATGTCTGGTCACCTCTCCGTTGGTTTCGATAAACGTTGAGTTTTTCCCATTCGTCCATTGACGTCTGGTTGTATACTTCTTTCCCCAGTTCATCCGTTGATGTCTGGTCACCTCTCCGTTGGTGTCGGTAAACCTCGAGCTTCTCCCATTCGTCCGTTGACGTCTTGTCGAGTCTTCCCATTCATCCGTTGATGTCTGGTCACCTCTTCGTTGGTTTCGATAAACGTTGAGTTTTTCCCATTCGTCCGTTGACGTCTGGTTGTATACTTCTTTCCCCAGTTCATCCGTTGATGTCTGGTCACCTCTCCGTTGGTGTCGATAAACGTCGAGCTTCTCCCGTTCGTCCGTTGACGTCTGGTCGAGTCTTCCCAGTTCATCCGTTGATGTCTGGTCACCTCTCCGTTGGTTTCGATAAACGTTGAGTTTTTCCCATTCTTCCGTTGAGGTCTGGTTGTATAATTCTTTCCCCAGTTCATCCGTTGATGTCTGGTCACCTCTCCGTTGGTGTCGATAAATGTTGAGCTTCTCCCGTTCGTCCGTTGACGTCTGGTCGAGTCTTCCCAGGTCATCCGTTGATGTCTGGTCACCTCTCCGTTGGTTTCGATAAACGTTGAGTTTTTCCCATTCGTCCGTTGACGTCTGGTCGAGTCTTCCCAGGTCATCCGTTGATGTCTGGTCACCTCTCCGTTGGTGTCGATAAACGTCGAGTTTTTCCTAGTCGTCCGTTGGCGTCTAGTTGTGATTTCTATTCCCATTCATCGTCTTTCGATGTCTGGATCTGGTTCCTTTTTTCTGAAAAAAATCAAAATCCCCTCTGACAAATATCAGATCCCAGTGGAAGCGTCCGTTGGTGAATTTTCCTAGACTGGATCCCCGCAGAGTGCAAATTTCTACGGTTCTTGGTATTCAATCCCTGTTTACCTTGAAGGTCTGACAGTCGTTGCTCTCATCCGTTCAGGTTCCCAGTTGATTGAATAGGGGCAGCTGTAGCACCTCAAATTTGCACCTCCCATTTGTATATACATTTCATTTTTAGGTCGTTAACATCACGTTAACATTGCATTTCATTTGCATAGTCCATCACACCTCATCAGGCAAGACTGGTCAGGAGATTCAACTATGCAAGGCAACAAGAGCATTTTCCCTGAGATCAAAGCCCTAGGGTGATTCCCATGAGTTCACATGACCCAAGGATCATTTTGAAGTGGTTTGACCAAGTGTTGAAGGCTCAGAACTCATCAGTCCATGTGCAAATCATCTAAGGCCCTGAAAAGTCAATAGAAGTCAACTGCACAGTCAATTGTGAATTTGAAGGTGGGAAGTGGTTAGAGATGCTTCATTCACTTTCAAACAAGTCTCATTTGACATTTCAAACATCAACATTGAAGAATTTGAGGTCAGATCAAGACTTTCCCAAAATAGCAGGTGACCTATAATTTGAACTTTCCAAAAATGGAAAGAATTTAGACCAACTTCAACTCAAGAATACATCATCAAGAGAGCTTCAAATGAAATTTTGTCCAACAGGAAAGTTGAAGATCTTCCTCTCCCATTTCCAAAAAGTCTAAGATTATGGATTTCTCATGTGTGGTTAAGGAGATATGGTTCAATCATGGAAAAGTGTGTTCAAAACTTCAAATGGACATAACTTTCAAACAAAAACTCCAAATTGAGTGGTTCTTTTTGCACTTTGATCCTTATAACATGTATTTTCCAAGCATATCATTACATGGCATGAAATCTTATTGCATGATCATTGGTTCACTCGTGAAGATTTTTGGGAAAAATTGCATAAACTCATTTTGATTAAGCATGGACGTACCAAACCATTTCCAATATGTGCATGAACTCATTTTTAGTGGTTTTGGGCTAAGAGTGTGCACTGTTCACGTGCATGGGGGTGCATGAAGTGGAAATTTCATTTTTGCACAAATATCTTCCAACTCACTAATCACACTTGCATTTGGTTTAAGTTGTTGTTAAACATGATTAGCATGGAGTATAAAGGCTTAAACCCTAACTGTTTTCACATTAGCACATTTCAGATCTTGATTCAAGCAAATTCTCCAAATTTTTCTCTCACATTTTTTTCCAAAAAATTCTTCAAGCAAGAACACTTTTCATTGATCCTTTCATCATCATGAAGCATAATTGAGTAGAATTGGACGTGGAAGTAGAGGAAATCGTGGTTGTTGGAGCTATGTGCAAAGATTGAAGCATCCATGGCAGTTGAAGATTGAGCTTGTTTCTTGCATCATCGAGCTTCCAGTTCATCATCATTCATCTCACAAGCATCATAGGAGAAGATTTGAAGTATGGCAAAGCTTGGAAGCACGTGGTTTCAATTCTGTTCATCAAGAGGTTGGTTTTTCGACCTCTTTAATTGTCCAATTCATTATGCCTATTGTGTAGATCATTGAATGGTGGTAATTCTGGTACAAGTTTGGAGTGATTTGGTGCTATATTCACAAAGATCCATGCATTTCAAGTATGTATGTTGATTTTTGATTTCTTCGATCCGTGTGTATATTGATGTTTTTGCATGAACTATTGTTGGATTCATGATGTATGAAGCATGGCGAATTGATTGGTATAAGTTTTATTGGATTCTGGACGTTTTTAATTTTTTCTGGAAATTCCAGATGAAGATCTTCATGATCTTCATCTTCCTCGCATGAAGTTCATATGTTTTTTCCAGAATTGCTAGGGATTTTCCTACGGATTTAGCTACGAGTTCATAAGGATTACCTACGGATTTTCAAATGCCATGCATGCGCGCGTTTTAGGGTTTGATGATGAAACGGTGTCGTTTTGAGGTTGGCGCGCTAGGTAGTTTTGAATGTTGCACCGGTTCGAACCTGGCTGGAGTCATTTCCTAGTGCCTTGTATTTTTCTCTTTTCCATTATTTGCCATGCTTGCTTCACATTTCCATTTCAAATTTCTATAAACTTCAAAAATTCACCATAATTTGAAAATTAATCCAAATGACCTCCAATTTTTTGCATTGTATTCCTCATGTTGTCTAGTTTTTTATGAGTATAAATTGGAAAGTTGTGCCTGGCCTGAAAAATATTTTGTCCTAGGGTGATTGCACATGTATACAATATTTGACCTTGCCTTGGTTATCATGTTGTGAAATGCTTGTCTTTGATCCAATGCTTCTGAAATTTTGCATGTTAAAACTAGACACATTGCTTGACATTTTGGTGTTGATTTGGTATTTTTATCAGTTGTCAATTCTGTTTTATGAATGTGCTAAGTTGGTGTGACAATTTGTGTCACACCTTGTGATGTTCAACTTGAATGATGTGTTTGCCATGCCAAATGACCTCTAATTGCCCTGATTTTTTGTGTGATGCATGTTATGAATGTTGAGATTGATCATGAATTTTGTTGGAATTATTTGAATCATTTCTTATTTAATTGAGATTTTTCATTCTGGTTGATCACATTTGAGCTTTGAAATTGCCTTGAACTTAAATTGATCATGAAATGCTTTTGGTTAATGATTTTGATATGGTACCTTTTGAGGTTTGTTATTGATTGAATGAAGATGATTCATGTTAAATTTCATGTTCTGTTTTGAATGGTTGACCCTCTTTTGACCCTAGGCTTTGACCTAGTGGTTTGGACTCACTGTTTGGATTGTGAATTTCAGGTTCAAAGGCACATTGCCATGAATGGAGTGGCTCATTCATTTGAGTTTGACTAATTGGTTGATGATTGGCTAACCTTGTGTTGTTTTGTAGGTTGATGTTAACTCATTTGAGTTTGCCTTGTGGCTTGCACATTGTGAACATTGTTTGTCTGTTTGTTATTGCTTGTTAATTGTTTGTCTGTACAGTTGAACTGATTAGTTTAGATTTTTCACAGGTACCTAAGTTGCTTTGAGTTCTTTTGAACTTGCTTTGCTTGGTTTCTTAACCACTGAGGTATATTTTCTCTAACTTCATGTAGTCTGGAAGACCTGTATTGTTATGTGCGCAGGCACCTGTCTGAAGCCCTCCTTAAGAGGCAATGCTTGTGAATGTTTATTTTTGTGCCAAGCAGGAAAAGTCCTCTTATGAGGCAATTGGCAGATAAAAGAGATGTGTAGTCCATCTCCTGCTATTCAGTTGTGTCATTCACCCTGCTCACACCGTTGTGTTGATGCATTGTGGATAATAACCCAAGATCTTTGTTGTGTCAGTCATCTATGGAGAAGAGTTCCTACATTCTGAACTCCCACACTTTCATTTGTCTGAAGCTCTCCCAGGCCAGGGATAAGAGCTGTGAGGTCTTATCCTCACTTCCCATTTCCTCTGCTTCACCCTAACTCTCAATGTTAGGGTTAAGAGCTAAAATCACCCGATTCCAGTTGGCTTGTGTCTCACAGCCTAACCTTGTATGAGCCTAATTGTGTGCATATAGTGTGTGCTTGCTTTGTGTGCTTGTATGTATTTGCCTGTGCTGTTTAGGATAGCTTGCTCCCTGTGCAAGTTAGATAGAAACCTTAACATAGGGATCATATGCATGACAACTTCTAGGCTCGAGTCGTAGTCTCCCTAGTAGTTTGTGTCTCCCTTTGTTTCTAGTTAGGCTAGAAGTTCTTTCCCTGTGTAGGGGAAATACGTCGCCCTGTTCCTCATACCAGATGAGGTACGTAGGCAGGAGATGAGCAGATCTCTCCGGGCGCCCTTTTTCTTTTTCAACCCCTTTATGTGTGTTTGGAGTCTGACGTAAGTCCAGCGATTGGCAGTCAGTTTCCTGTGTGTGTGTTTGTTGGTTCGGAGTCTGATGTAAGTCCAGCGATTGGCATTCGGTTTCCAGGTTTGCCTATTTGTGTGGAGTCTGACGTAAGTCCAGCGATTGGCAGTCGGTTTCCTGTGTTGGTTTTGTTTGGCGTGCGTTAGCCGAGCTACGAGTGCTCTGATTCTTTCTCTGGTTAGAGAAGATACGTATGCATAGGGTGCGACATCCTAGCGAGCACGTTTCCCTTGTCCCGAACTACGTCGACTCTGATGTCTGTGCTTGACAGACTACGTAGGCCCAGGATGCGATATCCTGCCGAGTCCCATTTCTTTTGTCTTTCTGTGTCTCTTTCCAGCCTTGTGCAGTTTGTGAGCAGTTTCTAGCAACCTTATCCTTTCTTTTGTGCGTGGATCCCGTCGAGTACGACAGAGGCGTAGGGGTGCTAATACCTTCCCTTCGTATAACCGACTCCCGATCCCATCTTTCTCTGGTCGCGTGACCATGTCTTTCCCAGGTTTACTTCGAGCGTTTCCTTTCCCTCTTTTGGGATAAATAACGCACGGTGGCGGCTCTGTTGTTTCGTTTTCCCGCCAGTTTTTCGCGTAATGCGATAGCTGGCGACTCTGCTGGGGAAAATAATAGAAGTTGACCTCTTGCTGGTCCATCTTCCCTAAGCGAGTCAGTCCTAGCGCTCTGTAGGATAGGGTTTGGTTGCTTTTACTGTTTCATTTATTGCATTTATTTGTTTATGTTTGCATTTATGTTTGCATGCATCATATTTTCATCTGTGCTGGCTGCTTGTCTCTCTGTGGGGTGGGAGTTACAAGAGGTAAAAGCCCAATACCCAGGCTTTGAGTGAACTCTAGGACACCTAGGATAGAGTGATTCTTGGGAAGAGGGTGGTATTGCGCCACTTAGCGGAACATGATATCACGAGCAGTTCAGATCCTGATGGGGTATTATCGGTACATACATCTGGTGTGTACATGATGATATTCTATGAAAGGGTTGTTTATCCTGCGTTTCTCTTGATCGTACCCTGGCCTAGATGACACCCGTGAGCGGGGAGGGATTGAATCATTTGCAGGTACTGATGGTGACTATGGTTCAGTTGGACTTATGGATATCCATCTCTGAGACGCCGGAATTCTGTCCGTGATATTTATCAGCGGGTTCCGTTTATTTCGGATCCCCGGGTTGAATTTGAGGATACTTGTTCAGAGGATCTGGTTGTCATCCGTTCAGTGGATTTCCTCGATGATAGTGATATATTCCCCGGTTCCATTTATTTCGGAACCTCCCAAGTTGGATTTATGGTTACTCGGGCCCTCAGATGATTGTGATCAGTTCAGAGACCGGTCCAGTACAGTTGATCCTTAGTTGACTTGAAAGATGGCACAGTAACCTGCCTGCATGCATTTGCATCATTCCCATTTCGCATCCATCTGCATTTAACCCATGTTTATCCGTACTCAGGGTCCATTTTTGATTGAGATTCTGGTCGAGAGACATCCAGATGTCAATGTTATTGTTGAAATGTTATCCGTCTCGATGAAACCAGAATCAAAGGACAGAATATTCCTAGTACGGATAGACATTGCATGCGTGAGTCATATTAACCTGTTTTCTGTTTTATAGGTGTCAGTATCTAACCGGTGCGCATAACTCTCCCGTTCAGACATCCTGCCAGACCCGACAAGTCCAAGCTAATGGATCCACCCAACGCCGACATTCTCGAATTGAAAGAGATGATGAGAGAGCTGTTCAAAGTCGTGCAAGGGCTCGCCTTGGGGCAGAAAGCAATTGCTGAGAGGTTGGAGAGGATTGAAAGTTGGATGATAAAGGAGAAAGTTCAGGGAAAGGTTCCGTCATCCGTAGTAAAGAAGCCCTCTGGCAATGGTCAGCTCAAGAAGGAGGATGAATCAGGTGGTGTGCAGGCAAAGAAAGAACGCGGTAAGGATCGTTACCACCCTTATGTTGCCACTGTAACCACTCCTGTTGGTAATCCACCTGTACAACAGCGACAACCACCACCTCAACAGAAGGCTCCAAAAGCTAAGAGCCAATTGAAGAAGGGGACGGATCGTCAGTTTGATAAGCCACCCGTGACTTATACCCTTCTGTACAAGAGGTTGAGGGATCTTGGGTTAGTTCGGCCGAGGATATTGGTTCCTGTAGAACTGCGTCAGAGGCCTGCAAACTACGACGAGAATGCCAGGTGCGAGTTCCATTCTGGGGCACCCGGACACAACATTGAGGGTTGTAGAGCTTTTAAGCATGTCGTCCAAGATATGGTGGATTCCAAGGCCATCAGTTTGGCACAGATACTGAATGATAATGTTTACCCCGAGCCAATGCATGGTACTGTAGAGGTGAAAGTGATGTCAAAGGACAAGAGAGGAATAGAGGTGACTGATGGAGATCAGTTAAAAACTCCAATGTCTGTGGTCCCGAAGCATATGATAAAGAGTGGAGCTTTCCCTGATGGTGGCAATTGTTGTGCGGCTGTCGCTACCAATGGGTGTGCAATGATGAGGGAAACAATTCAGGGAATGATTGAAGTAGAAATGGACGGTGAAAAATGTGAAAAACCAAGTCAGGCTGTTGAAACCGTCAAGGTAGAGGATGCCATCTGTGCTGAGAAAGAGAAGAAGTTGTCCATTTCTTCTTAAAAACAAGCCATGGAAATGGTGAAGAACGGAGAAGCCCTAGGCTGGGGAAAGATCATAGACATTGTGGTGAAAGCGGATATGTTCGGGGTTGGCTATCAGCCAGATCAAGAGTCGTCTGGACAAAACAGAGGACGTCGTCCACCGTTCACATTCGTCAGTGCCGGAATGCTGGATCCTGGTGACGCCTATACAGTGGGTGAAGAGATTGATCGTGACCGCGAGCTCGAGTCGTGGATAAAATCGTGCGTACCAGTGAACAGGAAGGCGTCAAGGATCATCACTGTCACTCATCATGAAGAGTAGTATTTCTGTTTTTCAATTCTGTTTGCATGAAAGCCATACGTTTTGCCCGAAACGTAATGGTCCATTGTAAGGGCCATCTCATGTGTTTCATTGTGCAACATTTTGCATCATTAATAAATGGATGTTTTTGTGATTAAAAGCGGTGTTCCCTGTTTTTCATTTATTTTTGCAGTTTAAAAATAAAAACGGCAATGTTTATCATTTGTGTCTCCCTTTGTTTCTGGTTAGGCTAGAAGTTCTTTCCCTGTGTAGGGGAACTACGTCGCCCTGATCCTCATACCAGATGAGGTACGTAGGCAGGAGATGAGCATATCTCTCCGGGCGCCCTTTTTCTTTTTCAACCCCTTTGTGTGTGTTTGGAGGCTGACGTAAGTCCAACGATTGGCAGTCAGTTTCCTGTGTGTGTGTTTGTTGGTTCGGAGTCTGATGTAAGTCCAGCGATTGGCATTCGGTTTCCAGGTTTGCCTATTTGTGTGGAGTCTGACGTAAGTCCAGCGATTGGCAGTCGGTTTCCTGTGTTGGTTTTGTTTGGCGTGCGTTAGCCGAGCTACGAGTGCTCTGATTCTTTCTCTGGTTAGAGAAGATACGTATGCATAGGGTGCGACATCCTAGCGAGCACGTTTCCCTTGTCCCGAACTACATCGACTCTGATGTCTGTGCTTGACAGACTACGTAGGCCCAGGATGCGATATCCTGCCGAGTCCCGTTTGTTTTGTCTTTCTGTGTCTCTTTCCAGCCTTGTGCAGTTTGTGAGCAGTTTCTAGCAACCTTATCCTTTCTTTTGTGCGTGGATCCCGTCGAGTACGACGGAGGCGTAGGGGTGCTAATACCTTCCCTTCGCATAACCGACTCCCGATCCCATCTTTCTCTGGTCGCGAGACCATGTCTTTCCCAGGTTTACTTCGAGCGTTTCCTTTCCCTCTTTTGGGATAAATAACGCACGGTGGCGGCTCTGTTGTTTCGTTTTCCCGCTGGTTTTTCGCGTAATGCGACACTTAGATAGCTGGATTCGCCCGTGTGTCCCAGGAGAAAAGCTCGACAATTGGTCGTCTGAAAAAGTCGTCCGGTTTACTCTACTGAAGGAGTAATTTTTATTGTTTTCCTTTTATCACATGCATAGCAAAGTCTTACACTTTGACCAAGGTGTAATGACTAATCCGTAGGGCCATCCATTTAGTTTCATTTCACAATTATTTTCATCATCAATAAAGGACAGCTTTTGCAAACAATTTTGTGTTCTCTTTCTTTCAATTATTTTTACTTTTACAAAAACGACAATGTTTCTTTTTCATGTTTCTTTTTCGTTTTTCTTTCCAAAATACACCTCGTAAAGCTGATCACCCGGATCTCACTGCTAACGACACTGCTATGGCCAAGTATGACTTCGACAATCCTATCTATCAAGTCGAAGAAGGGGCTGAGGAAGATTGTGAATTGCCTGAGGAGTTATCCAGGTTATTGAAACAGGAGGACCGAGCTATTACACCTTATCAGGAAGTGATTGAGACCGTCAACATTGGTACCGAGGACGAAAAGAAAGAGATCCAGATCGGGGCCAGTCTACAGGCCGAGAGGAAAAGACCGTTGATCATGTACTTGACTGTGTTAGAAAGGTCAATGGGTTGTGTGCTCGGTCAGTATGACGAGTCAGGTCGAAAAGAGCATGCAATATACTACCTTAGCAAAAAGTTTACCGACTGTGAACAAAGATACTCACTGCTCGAGAAAACTTGCCGCGCTTTGGCATGGGCTGCTCGCCGACTAAGACAGTATATGTTGACTCACAAGACTCTATTGATATCAAAGATGGATCAAGTCAAGTATATTTTTGAAAAGCCAGCAAGGTTGCTAGGTGGCAAATGATGCTGACAGAGTATGACATCCAATACACTTCACAAAAAGCCATCAAAGGAAGTGTCTTGTCAGATTATCTTGCCGCGCAACCGATTGATGATTACCAACCTATGAGGTTCGACTTTCCTGATGAGGACATCATGTTTCTCAAATCGAAAGATTGCGAGGAACCACTCCCGGAGGAGGGGCCTGACCTTGAATCCAAATGGATTATGATGTTTGATGGGGCGGTCAACGTCAATGGTCGCGGAGTTGGTGCAGTGTTGATCACACCGGAGGGGGTTCATATGCCATTTTGTGCCAGAATAACTTGTCCCTACACCAACAATGAAGCCGGATGAAGCAGAATGGGCCCGTTCTCGATACAATCAGCTAAGCCTAGTTGAGGAAAAGAGACTAGCAGCTATATGCCATGGCCAACTATATCAGAGACGGACGAAGAGAGCGTTTGATCAGAAAGTGCGCCCTCGGGAGTATCGAGTCGGTGAATTGGTACTCAAAAGAATTCTTCCTCCTAACACAGATCACAGGGACAAATGGACACCGAACAACAAGGGTCCATACGTGGTTAAACGAGTTTTCTTTGGCGGAGCTCTGATGCTAACAACCATGGATGGCGAAGACTTCCCATCCCCTGTCAACTCAGACGCAGTAAAAAAAATATACCGGTGAGTTTGCTCTAATCTGACTTACGTTTGTCATAGCATGTTTTCTCCTAATCCTTATCGTGTTTCACTAACCCTTTTGTTGAGTTTTTGTGAAGGCTCACATGACTTTTGCAGGGATAGATCGCTGGATATTCCACTTTACTTGTGGGATACCTTTTGGGAGATTTATTCTGATTGCCTTGTTGGCACGTTTACTTTATACATGTTTGTTTTGTATGTGTTCGTATCCCCACAGGTAACGCGGTTCCTTCGTCAAGGACTGCCTTTTTGCATGAGCATCCCTAACCCTACCAACTCATTGATTCTTCTTCTCCTAAGAACATGTTAACTCCTTCTACTACAGGCGAGTAAGTCTCCAAAGGTCGAGCATCCGGTAGATTGCGTAGTAACGTCGTTCGTCCAAAACCCAATCCATAACCCCGTAGTTAGCCGATCTACGGCTTGCTCTGATTCTCATTCCAGATGAGATACGTAGGCATAAGACGCGATGTCTTAGCGAGCACAATTACCCTTAACCCCTAGGTAGCCTAGCTACGAAGACTCTGATTCTCATATGCAGATGAGATACGTATGCAGTGGATGCGACATCCGTGCGAGTCATTTTCTTTTGACCCCTTTTTTTAGTAAATAACACATTAGATAAACCCACACACCTTTAGACAAGAACTACAAAAGTGGATCCCGTAGAGTACTACGGAAGCGTATGGGTGCTAATACCTTCCCTTCGCATAATCGACTCCCGAACCCAAGATTTGGTTGCGAGACCCTTTCTTGTCCTTTCCTTTTTCCAGGTTTACTTCGAGCGTTTCCTTTCCCTCCTTTGGGATAAATAACGCATGCTGGCGACTCTCCTGTCTTTCTTCGCCGGTTATTTTTTTTCGCATTCCATTTTTCAGGTTGCGACAATAGGTAAGGTCCTAATTCTAAGTCCTTTCTCCTTTTTGCATTGGGTTCACACAAACAAAGACAAAACAAGCACAAAGCCACAATATATTTACACAATAATGAGCTCAAATGAGCAAAAGGAAAATGACATAAACATAAAATATGAGCTCAAGTGATCAAAGGGAAAAGGCAATATGAATAAATGAGCAAGAAATTAAATTGCATTAAAGAAAATTGCAAGAATTAAATGCTTGAATTAAAGTTAGTAGATAATGGTTAATGTTAGTGTGTCATAAGACGATTTAGCGTTATGTTAAGCAATCGTAAGTGGACTAATGTAGTAGTCACACCTATCTGAGGCCGGTCAATAAAACTATAGGCAAATAAACATAAGTTAAAGATCATGACTAGTAAGCCAAGCTCCTACAACTTGTCATGCCAAAAGAAAAGAAGGGAAGCCTTGTATGGATTTTAGGTTTTTTGCTTGACCAAGAAGCAACCTATCTTAGACACAAAGGAACTCACTTGATCTTTGATCAAGTTGAGTTAGATTTGGATCAAAGAAGGTTAAGCCTCTCATATGTCAAGACTAACCACAAATCATTAACTCATTGGCCAAAAGAAAAAGAAGAAGAAAAAAGATGAAGATGAAATGAACAAAATGAGAATCCAAATGACATAATCAAAACACAATGATCAAATGTGAATCAAAATCAACATCAACCAATGTAAAACAGAAGAGAAATCAAGATTAGAAGTCAATAAAGTCAAACATATTTTTTGGTATTTTTTTGAAATTAAAATAAATGCAAAATAAAAATGATTAAAGTATGGTCTAACCTCAAATTCAATTCAAATCAACTTGGATAAGTCCAATTGAATCATCATAGGTCTAACATGGTCAAACAAGGTTTGACAAATTTTCTCAACATTTTTTGAAAACAGAATCTATTTTAAAACAATTAAAAATCAAGAAAAATAACACAAAATGGATTAAAATCTCAAATAAATCTCAAATCAATTAATAAATTGATGAGACTATTTTTCATAGACTTATCATGATCCATATGTGTTAAGAAAATATTTTTGGAATTTTTGGATATTAAAAAGTAATTAAAATGAATTAAAAACTATTAAAAACAAAATAATTCACAAAAAATATTAAATGGAATCACAAAAATAATTAAAAATCAGATTATGAAACTAGATTTTTAAAGAAAACTTTTGCCATTGGTCTTATAGTTTTGTGATTCCAAATAAAATAGTTATGAACTTTTGAAAATAAATGGAATTAAAAGAAAATAAAACAGAAAATAGAAAATGCCAAACAACCAGGAACGCTTGATCCAGTTCATTAAATGACGTGGACACATCTAATGGCTCAGAGGCGCGTTTCCATCGTAGTCTCAAGTCAAACGCGTCAAACACTGAATTAAAATAAGTCAAGTAAAACAATAGCTAGGATTAGATCGTATGAGTGGGATCCAAGGGGCCAGGTGGTTCCACGTGGGAACGGTGGTGGAAACCACCATCTTCTCCGGTGGACCAACCAATTCCGGCCACCAGTTGGAGGTTTTTGGACCTCAACGAAAATGCACGAGCCAGGTACCAAAATGAAGCTGGGGTGATGTACATCACCCCTGTAACCTTGGATTGTCCTCAAGATCTCTATCAAGTGAGAAATCTAAGCTTGAAATTCAAGGTGTGCAAACTGAAATGCTTCAAAACACAAAATCAAGACCACCATTGGCCTGCCTCTTGCTCGAGGACTTTAGAAAACAGTTTGAACACAAGCAATTCACATTGTATGATGAGATTTAGATCAAAATAGTCAGATGATAAACCTTTGAAGAGCAGCTTTGATTAACACGTTTCCTTCCAACTTTTGCTTCCAATTTGATCTTGAGATGTGATATGAATGCAAGGCTAAGGAATAAGTCTTGAAGATCAACTGATTTTGTTGAAATTCAAGCTTGAATTGAGAAAAAAAAACCAGAATTCCTTTGGTATGGTTGGTTTTTGATTTCAGCAGAGCTTCAGGTGGCCTTTAGGTTGAGATTTGAATGAGGGAAGCATTGTATTTATAGTTGAGCTGCAAGCAAAGAGGGAAAATACTCGTGTGCATGAAGCTTTGGGTCCTCCATGCATGAGCCTGTACAGGCGCATGTGAGGTCTAAACGTGAGTTTAATCACAAGCTGAGATCATTTGAAGTTGAAATGGACGTGCAATTGGGACTGTAATAGCTTGTGCATGAAGATTCCATGTGAATTGCATATTTGGACCCACACATTCATCTCTTCAAAAGTCCCATATAGAAAATCCAAACATAGGCATGTGAGTAATGGTTGGAAAGGTCTTGACATAAGGAACAAAAGCTATGTTGGGCAAAAATCCATTTGGAGTTTGGAAATTTGTGCAAACTGGCCTTGAAGTTTGAGGTACAAAACATGTATAAGTTTCCTTTGAAATTTTTTCCCAAAAGTGACCAACTTCAAGCCCTTCTGTTTCAATGATGCAAGCCTCAAATTGAAATACCTCCAACATCAAAGTTGTATACCTTTTAAATATGATCAATTTATACTCAAATTTTGCATCATTTTTATTTTTTATGAGAAAGTTATGGGCACTTGAAGTTGGATATTTTTCAAATTCAATGGTTTTGGTCCAAAGTGACCTATAATATTTTGTATTATCACATGTTTTTCTCTTAGGATTATGAAGTTTTGTCCAACATAACATTTTAATTAGAAATCTTAGGATTTCTAATTCAATTGTTATCACCTCCAAATCATAAAAAATAAGAAAGTTAGGTCCTTGGGAAGTTGACCCAAAATTAGGGTTTCAGTCAAACTGACCTATAATGTTTTGAAATGAATGATGACCTTACAAGTTTCAAATGAATTTTTTATGAACATGAAAGTTGTTAATATGGTTCTTAATAACATGTTTACTCTTGGGGTCATCTTCATTTGAAAGACCCATCAAAAGTTAGGTCTCAGGGATCCTTAGTTTGGTCAGATGACTTGACTAGTCAACTTCTGAAAGCCAAACTTTAAATTTTGATGAATGAATGATTGAGGATACTCACATAGGCTCATATATGCATAAAATAATGAATGTAAGAACTTCCCTTGATTGAATTTGTTCATAGGTTGAGGTTGCTTCATGAGCAAGGCACAATCAATGCACAATTGAATTAGGGTTTCCTTGGGAAACAATCCTCAAGCCCTTTGGATTATCTTGATCAAATTGGCAAATTGAGATATTTGGGAGACACATGTGATGATCGAGAGCTTTGTGAACCATTTTCATGCTTACTTTCTGTAGCGGGGTATTCGTTACCTTTAGATTTATTGACTAAATCAAAAGTAAATCATACAATTTGAGTCGCCACCGCACTTCTATTTATCAAAAGGAAAGGTTAGAAAGCGAACAAAAACCGAGAAGTTTTATCAAATCAAAAAATAATAAAAATGTCAAAGATCTGGGTAAGGGGGTTGGTTATGCAATGGGAAGGTTTTAAGCACCCAAAACATCCTTAGTACTCTAAGGGAGCCCTTTTTGCAAAGTGTAATGTAGGTTGGTATTTGTGAAAATGTTTGTGCAAACATGATTAGGGAGATGAGAAAAGAATATACAAATTATTTACAATTTTGTTGTTTGAATGGATAAACCCATTGCCTACATACCATCACAAAGGTAGGATCAAAACCTCGTAGTTCGGGGTAAGAATCTCAAAATATGGGTGAATTGATTTGTCAAAAGCCTTAAGGTCTTTTGTTATCAAAGGGAGAAAACTCAACCTAAACCAACAATCTACCATGTGAGGAGAGCTTTAACATACTAGTGAGGGATCCATCCTATAATAAGTATGGAAGACTTAACGTCCAATTACTAAGGATAAGGTGAGGTTTACATCAACCACTATGATAACTCAAACCTATGGCTAATGATTATGAAAAGGTTTTAACAAAGGTGGCCATTGGAACCACAAAAAACAACTTGAAGTGAGTTGTATTACAAGTTAGAAGTATTTACAAAAATGAAGTCAAAGATTGTTTAATTATTATTCACAATGAGTATTAATGAAAAGAATTTGAAAAATCAAAGGCATAAGGCCTAGGTTTCTAGTTTGAAAAAACAATGTCAAAGTTTGTACAAAATGAGTTTGGCTTGGGTTAGAGTGGAGAGAAGAAGAGAAGGGCTAGTCCTAAGGCATACAAAGATAAGAGAAGAGATGAAACCCTTGGAGTTCCTTTTTATTAAAATCATAGAGATGATTCAAGATGCTCCTTTCCTTTGGACTTAGCAAGCAACAAGCAATCAAATAAATATTCAATCAAGCTCTTAGGATCTTCCAATTGGACTTGTCTCTCTTAACTTAGATGCTCAAGACAATGATCCTTCTAACTGTCTCAAGTTTGGAATCCCTATCACACAATAACAAACAATCAAAAAGTTCACAATGCAATAAGAGAAATGGACAAAGAAAGAGTTTAGATTAGGGGTCCTTTCAAGTCAACTTCAAGATTTAAGCATTCTAAAGGCATGACGCCTAGTTGCTCTTCAATAACTTTTAGCATTCTAAAGGCATGAGGCCTAGTTGCTCTTGAACTCCATTAAGCATATGTAAGGTCCTAATTCTAAGTCCTTTCTCCTTTTTGCATTGGGTTCACATAAACAATCACAAAAACAAACACAAGGCAACATATATTTACATAATAATATGCTCAAGTGAGCAAAAGGCAAATGGCATAAACATAAAATATGAGCTCAACTGAGCAAAGGGAAAGGGCAATATGAATAAATGAGTAAGAAATTAAATTGCATTAAAGTAAATTGCAAGAATTAAATGCTTGAATTAAAAGTTAGTAATTAGTAGTTAGTGTTAGTGTGTCATAAGACAATTTAGCGCTATGTTAAGCAATCATAAGTGGACTAATATAGTAGTCACACCTATCTGAGACCGGTCAATAAAACTATAGGCAAATAAACACAAGTTAGATATCATGACTAGTAAGCCAAGCTCCTACAACTTGCCATGCCAAAAGAAAAGAAGAAAGACCTTGTATGATTTTAGGTTCTTTGCTTGACCAAGAAGCAACCTATCTTGGACACAAAGCAAATCACTTGATATTTGAATAAGTTGAGTTTGATTTGGATCAAAGAAGGTTAAGCCTCCCATGTGTCAAGGCTAACCACTAATCATTAACTCAATGGTCCAAAGAAAAAGAAGAAGATGAGAGGTGAAGATGGAATGTACAAAATGAAAATTCAAATGTCATAACCAAAACACAATGATCAAGTGTGAATGAAATCAACATCAATCAATGGTAAAAAAAAGTGAAATGAAGATTAGAAGTCAAGAAAGGTCAAACATATTTTTTGTATTTTCTTGGAATTAAAATAATACATAAAATAAAATGAACAAAGTAAGGTCAAACTTCAAATCCAATTCAAATCAACTTGGATAAGTCCAATTGGATCATCATAAGTCTAACATGGTCAAACAAGGTTTGACAAATTTTCTCAACATTTTTTGAAAACAGAAACTATTTTAAAATCAATTAACAGAATTAAAATATAACACAAATGAATTAAAATCTCAAATCAATTAAGAAATTGATGAGAATATTTTCATAGACTTATCATGATCCAAATGTGTTAAGAAAATATTTTTTGGAATTTTTGAATATCAAAAAGTATTTAAAATGAATTAAAAACTATTAAAAACTATTAACAACAAAATAATTCAAAAAACAATATTAAATGGAATCACAAAAATAATTAAAAATCAGATTATGAAACTAGATTTTTAAAAAAAAAATTGCAATTGGTCTCATATTTTTGTGATTCCAAATAAAAGAGTTATGAATTTTTGAAAATAAATGGAATAAAAGAAAATAAAACAGAAATAAGAAAAATAGGAAAATCAGGAAGCGCACGATCCATCTCATTAATTGACGTGGACAACATCAATGGATCAGAGGCGCGCGCATCATGTGCATGAGTCAAGCGCGAAACCTAATGGATTTAAAAAGGTCAAACATAACAAAGGCTGAGATTAGATCATAAGAGTCAGATCCAAGGGCCAGGGGAGTTCCACGTGGGGACGGTGGTGGAAACCACCGTCTTCTCCGGTGAGCAAACAGAAACCGGCCACCAGTTGCAGGTTTTGCAACCTCAACCAAATTGCATGATCTTTATACAAAATTAAAGCTGGGGTGATGTACATCACCCCTGTCACCTTGGATTTCTCTCAAGATCCCTATGAAAGGAGAAATCTGAGATGGAAAATCCAGGTGTTCAATCTGAAATGCATCAATTCATGAAATTAAAGCCACCATTGGCTTGCCTCTCACACGAGGACTTCAGAGAACCAAGCAAACACAAGCAGATTACAAAATATGATGAGATATGGATCAAAACAGTTGAGATGTAAACCTTTGAAAATCAGTTTTGATGAGCACGATCCAACCAAATTCTTGCCTACAGTTTAATCTTGAGGTATGGTATGAGTGCAAGGCTAAGGAATAAGTGTTGAAGATCAACTGATTTTGTTGAAATTCAAACTTGAAAAGAGAAATGAAAATTCAAAATTCCTTTGGTGTGGTTGGGTTTCAAATTCTGCAAAGCTTCAGGTTTATTCAAGGATGAGAAATGAATGAAGCATGGCATGTATTCATAGTTGAAGCTGATGCCAAGAGGTGAAGAATCCGTGTGCATGAAGCTTTGGGTCCTCCATGCATGGGCCTGTACAGGCGCATGTGAGGCCCAAAAGCTAATAGTTTTGCAAGCTGATAGCATGATGAATTGATTTGGACATGTGGTTTGAGTGGTAAATGCTTGTGCATGAAATTTCATCATGAATTCCATAATTGGGCATAAATGTTCCCCTCTTCAAAAGTCACTCTTAGAAAATCCAAACATAGGCATGTGAGTAATAGTTGGAAAGGTATTGACATAAGGAACAAAACTTATGTTGGGCAAAAATCCATTTGAAGTTTGGAAAATTGTGAAAATTGGCCATGAAGTTTGATGTACAAAACATGTCTTTGAAAATTTTGCCAAAAGTGGCCAGCTTCAAGCCCTTCTGTTTCATTTATGAATGCCTCAAATGGAAAAACCTCCAACATCAAAGTTTTAGATCTTTTCAAGATAATAAATTTGGAATTAAATTTTGCATCATTTGGAAATTTTATGAGAAAGTTATGGGCACTTGAAGTTGGTCTTTTTCAAGATTCAATGGCTTTGGTCCAAAGTGACCTATAATGTTTTGTATTATCACATGTGTTTCTTTTAGGATTATGAAATTTTTTCAAACATAACATTTGAAGTAGACATCTCAAACTTTCCAATTCAATTGGTCTCACCTCAAAATCATAAAAAAATGAAGGAGTTAGGTCCTTGGGAAGTTGACCCAAAATTAGGGTTTCAGTCAAAATGACCTATAATGTTTTGAAATGAATGATGACCTTCCAAGTTTCAAAGATTCTCAGTAAACAACTTCAAGTTACAGTCTTTTCACCTAATCTCTACCCGTGTGACTTCTATCTAAGAACTCTTAGATATGAGATCCTACTCACCCCCCCTCAATCACAGCAGTGATATAAAACAAGAATTACAATGAAAAGAAGACACTCTTCAAAGACACATACTTGATCTTGCTTAAAAGCTTCAATCAAGTAAACACACACTCATGCTTCAAAGCTTTGACTGGACAAATTACAACTCAAAAATCAGTCCAATTCAATCATCTATGGATGAATGAATGGCTTACAATACACACGACCACACAAGACTCAAACCATTATTCTCTCTCAATATTTCGTTCGTTATTTCTTATGTACAAAACCAGGTTTTCCATGTCCTTTATATAAAAGCATTTGGCTGGGCTTGGACATCATAAAACCCTAAAACTATTTTCCATTCATATCTTCTCAAGACAGTTGATTATATCTCTTTGGAAAATAAGTCAATCTAGTTGTAATTACTGATTGATAGCGTGTTCAATCATCTCATCAATCATACATAGATTAGCATTAAAAACGCAATCACATAATACATAACCTTCAGACTGAATGTTCTATATACAGATGTCATGACATCGGGTCTGACATCTCAGTAAAATCCTGCATAATCACATTTTAAACATCCTGCAGGTACATGTTATCTTGTGTCAAGACAACACATGTGACAACTTGTGAACACTCTAGGTTTTACCAAAATTGCTGCCAACGCATAGAACCAACAGACTTTGAGCTCTTCCTACAATGAGCGCATGATTGCTAGTGCTCCCTCAAACTTTACCGAAATGGTAAATATGGGGATGAGGCTAGAAAAGGGAGTACGCGAAGGACATCTGTCCCGCGAGGATAATTCGGCAAAGAAGTATGGAGGATTTTCCAGGAAGAAGGAAGGGGAGACTCATGTTGTTTCTTCCCATATCAAAAGAAGACCCTCTTTTAGGAGGAAAGAAGTACGACCCGTCGTCAACCAACACCAGGTGGCTCATATAGCACCTGCTTTCAGAGAAGCTCAACAACTACAACAACAACATCGTCAACAATAACAGGCTTACCAGCCTCACAACAATAACAACACCAGCACCAGTAACTATGAGAGGAAGAGGGTGACCTTTGACCGGATTCTTATGACGTATGCTGAATTGTATTCTTCCTTAATTGATAGGAAGTTGATAACTCCACGAGATCCTCCTGCTGTGCCAGCCAATCCTGAATGGTGGTACAAACCCGAACTTCACTATGTGTATCATTCCGGTGCTCCCGAACATGACGTGGATAATTTCTTTCCGTTGAAGACCAAGGTGCAAGACCTTGTGAGGAGTGGGATACTATTCTTTGAGGATGTAGGCCCGAATGTCAAGAAGAACCCATTGCCCGAGCATGGGAAGGCAGCTGCCAATATGGTTCAGGGGTGCCCTGGCAAATATAAAGTCTTGTATATGAATGACATAAGGCAGTCCTTAGTAGAGATGCATCAGTTGTTGTGTGAGCACAGTCATTATGAGCATGATCGTGATAGGTGCCAAGTGTGCACTGTTAATGAAAGAGGATGCCACAAAGTAAGAAGGGACATCCAAGAGATGCTAGACCAAGGAATGATCGAGATACTTCAGAATGTAACGAAGATGAAGTTAATGTTATCACTCCTGTATTCAAAATTCCTGATCATGTTGTCATCAAGTATGATGGTAGCAAGAAGAAAGTGGTGCCAACTCTTGTGATAAAGCCAGCGGGCCCAGTCCCGTATGTGTCAGATAAGGAGATCTCGTACCATTATAATGCAGTTAAGCTGGAAGATGGGAAAGAGGTGTCGTTCCCCTCAACCTCTGTGGTAAGCATATCCGACGTTAGTGGGGTGACCCGTAGTGGTCGTGTTTTCTCGGCTCAGCCGAAATCCCACTAAGATGTCGTCAGTCCTGCCGGTCCCGTGGGGACTTCTTCTTCAAATAATTCTATTCCTATTGTGAATGGTGTTGACCTTGTTGTTGTCAAAGATGATAAAGCTCTTATCCTGGTTGGCCAGTCTGGCATGTTGAAAGAGGATGGTGATGAGATGCTAAGGCTCATCAAGAGGAGCGAGTACAATGTTGTGGAGCAGTTGCTTCAAACTCCATCAAAGATATTTGTCCTATCTTTGTTGATGAATTCAGAGCCACACCGGGAAGCATTGCAAAGGGTGTTGGACGTGGCATACGTGGATCACGATGTCACGATTGAACAGTTTGATAGCATTGTTGCAAATATAACTGCCTGCAACAATTTGAGCTTTTGTGATGATGATCTTCCCGAGGAGGGAAAATACCATAATTTGGCTTTACATATCTATATGAATTGTAAAGACGATGCCCTGTCCAATGTGTTGGTGGACACAGGGTCATCACTTAATGTATTGCCAAAGTCCACTCTTGCCAAACTTTCGTATCAGGGGCCTCCATAAGGCAGAGTGGAGTGGTAGTAAAAGCTTTTGATGGATCGCGCAAGACCGTGTTCGGTGAATTAGACCTCCCGATCAAGATCGGACCTAGTGATTTCCATATCGCTTTCCAAGTTATGGACATACATCTGTCATACAGATGTTTACTTAGTAGACCATGGATTCACGAGGCAGGTGTTGTGACATCCACCCTACACCAAAAGTTGAAGTTCGTTAAGAACAAGAAGTTGGTGGTGATAGGGGAGAGAAAGCTCTCTTGGTCAACAATTTATCTTCATTTGTCTCCTATAATGACACGAAGTTGGGCCTTCTAGGAAAGTACTTTCTTCATTTGTCTCCTATAATGACACGAAGTTGGCCATTGAGCATGGCCCAACTAATGGTTTGGAGAAAATGATAAAGATGGAAGATAATAAATCCCGGGCTATTATAGGGTATTCTTCCGGTGTTTCTAATGATTTTGGGATGTTTCAGAGTGGAGGTTTCATCCATACAGTTGAAGATCAAGAAGTTGTTGCCGTCATTGAAGAAGATGAAGAGGAAGACCTCGGCAACTTTGTCATACCTGGCGGAATCTGCAATAATTGGGTCGCTATTGATGTTCCAACAATTATCCATAAGTCAACGTAATATGTTCATTTTGTTTAAAAACCTTTCTCCCATGCCAAAAGGAGAAGTGAAGACATTGTTGGCATAATTGATTAATACAATGATATTCATTCAATAATCGCATGTTAAATGTTTGTTTTCCAAATTATTCTTCATTTTTTGCTTTTCATATGAAATTGGTGATCACCATAAAACCCTAAAAAAGGAGATTAAAATCAATTTTTCATCTGCATAATTACTTGCCTTGTTTGAATTCTGAAATCTCTTTTATACTCAAAATCATTATGTAGGTTAATCAAACCCATTGAACATAATGATCCAACACCATCTCCCAACCTTGAGTTCCCTGTATTTGAGGCAGAAGAAGATGATGTTGAAGAGATTCCTGATGAGATTACCTGTCTTCTTGAGTACGAGGAGAAGATCATTCAGCCACATCTTGAGAATCTGGAAACAGTCAACTTGGGGTCTGAAGACTGCATTCGTGAAGTGAAGATTGGGGCACTCCTTGAAGAGTCTGTTAAGAAGGGGTTGATTGAGTTGCTACAAGAATATGTCGACATCTTTTCCCGGTCGTATGAAGACATGCCTGGTTTGGATACTGATATCGTGCAACATTTCTTGCCATTGAAGCCTGAGTGTGTGCCTGTGAAGCAAAAGCTCAGAAGAACTCATCCTGATATGGCAATGAAGATTAAAGAAGAAGTTCATAAGCAAATTGATGCGGGGTTTCTGGTGACTTCTAAATATCCTCAATGGGTGGCCAATATTGTGCTTGTACCCAAGAAAGACGGAAAAGTCCGAATGTGCGTGGATTACTGTGACTTGAATAAAGCTAGTCCAAAAGATGATTTTCCTCTACCCCACATTAATATGTTGGTAGAAAACACGGATAAATTCAATGTCTTTTCATTTATGGACGAATTTTCCGGTTATAATCATATTAAAATGGAACCCGAGGATATGGAGAAGACAACATTCATCACACCTTGGGGAACATTCTATTATCGAGTGATGCCCTTCGGTTTGAAGAACGCCGGAGCCACGTACCAACGTGCTATGACTACCTTGTTTCATGACATGATGCACAAGGAGATCTAGGTATATGTCGATGATACGATTGCAAATTCGAAAACGGAAGTTAAACATGTAGAACACTTGTTAAAGCTTTTTCAGCATTTGAGGAAGTATAAACTCCGCTTTAATCCGAATAAGTGTACATTTGGAGTCCGTTCTGGCAATTTATTGGGCTTTATTGTCAGCGAGAGAGGTATTGAAGTTGATCCTGCCAAGGTCAAAGCAATACAAGAGATGCCTGCGCCCAAAACTGAGAAGCAAGTCCGAGGTTTTCTTGGCCGCTTGAATTACATTTCGAGAATTATATCCCACATGACTGCCACATGTGCGCCTATATCCAAGCTCCTCCGGAAAGATCAACGTCATGATTGGACCGAGGATTGCCAAAAGGCCTTTGATAGTATCAAAGAGTATTTCTCCGAACCTCCGATTCTGTCTCCGCCGCCAAAAAGCCCTTGAAGGAAGACTGTTGAGTATGATATTGAGTATCGAGCTCAAAAAGCTATTAAAGGTAGTATTTTGGCTTACCATTTGGTGCACCAACCAATTGAAGATTATCAGTCCGTGCAATACGACTTCCCTGATGAGGAGATTCTGTATTTGAAGATGAAAGATTGTGATGAGCCTACGCTCGATGAAGGGCCAGAGCCTGGTTCCCGATGGGGTATGGTGTTCGATGGTGCTGTTAATCAGTATAGAAATGGTATTGGGGTAGTGATTATTACTCCTCAAGGCACACATTTTCCTTTTACAGCAAGGCTAACTTTCAAATGCACGAATAATATGGAGGAGTATGAGGCTTGTATTATGGGTTTGGAAGAATGTATTGATCTTAGGATCAAACATCTTGATGTTTATGGCGATTCGGCCCTTGTTGTTAATCAGATTAAGGGTGAATGGGAGACGAATCAGCCTGACCTCATCCCATATAGAGATTATGCGAGGAGGATTTCAACTTTCTTTACTAAAGTTGACTTTCATCACATCCCTCGAGATGAGAATCGGATGGCGGATGCTCTCTCTACGCTTGTTTCAATGATTATTCTCAATTATTGGAATGAAGTCCAAAATATTACTGTGATGCACTTGGATAGACCAGCTCATGTGTTTGCAGTTGAGGAGGTGAAAGATGATAAGCCGTGGTATTATGATATCAAGTGTTTTCTCCAAAGTCAGACTTACCCGCCTGGGGTATCTGTTAAAGATGAGAAGACTTTGAGGAGATTATCCGGCAGTTTCTACCTTAATGGTGATGTGCTTTACAAGAGGAATTTTGACATGGTTCTGCTCAGATGCGTGGATAGACACGAAGCAAACCTGTTGATGACTGAAGCCCATGAGGGTTCATTTGGTACTCATTGCAATGGACATGCCATGGCAAAGAAGATGTTGATAGCATGCTACTATTGGCTGACAATGGAGTATAACTTCTGCAAATTTGTGAAAAGATGCCACAAGTGTCAGATTTATCCGGACAAGATTCATATTCCCCCGACACTTCTGAATGTTATTTCCTCACCATGGCCTTTCTCCATGTGGGGAATAAACATGATTGTTATGGTTGAGCCTAAGGCGTCGAACGGTCACCGTTTTATTCTCGTAGCAATTGATTACTTCACCAAGTGGGTTGAAGCGGCATCGTATGCAAATGTGACCAGGCAGGTGGTTGTGAGGTTTATCAAGAACCAACTCATATGCCGATATGGCGTGCCAGACAAGATCATTACTGATAATGGATCTAACTTGAACAATAAGATGATGAAAGAGCTGTGTAGCGAGTTCAAGATTGTGCATCATAATTCTTCTCCCTATAGACCCAAGATGAATGGGGTTGTTGAAGCTGCTAACAAGAACATCAAGAAGATTATTCAGAAGATGGTTGTTACATACAAAGATTGTCATGAAATGTTGTCGTTTGCTTTGCATGGCTATCGTACATCCGTCCGCACTTCAACAGGGGCAACCCCTTTCTCTCTTGTATATGGCATGGTGGTTGTGCTCCCCGTGGAGGTCGAAATCCCATCAATGAGAGTCTTGATGGAAGCCAAGTTGGCTGAGGCTGAATGGGTTCAGAGTCGTTATGACCAACTGAATTTGATTGAAGAGAAGAGATTAACTGCCATGTGCCATGGTCATCTATATCAACAAAGGATGAAGAAAGCCTTTGATAAGAAGGTCAAGCCTCGTGTCTTCCGAGAAGGTGACCTCGTGAATAAAAAAGTCTTCTCTTTCGCGCCCGATTCCAGTGGCAAGTGGACTCCAAACTATGAAGGTCCATACGTTGTTAATAGAGCCTTTTCAGGCGGTGCTTTGTTGCTCACAACTATGGAAGGGGAGGATTTCACTCGTCTTGTGAATTCAGATGCAGTCAAGAAATACTTCTCCTAAAAATAAAAACAGAATAGCTCGCTAAGTTGAAAACCTGAAAGGGAGGCTTAGGAAAAAATGAGCGTCTCGGTGGATTGAAAACCCAAAAGGGTGATCTAGGCAAAAGTTAGAGACATAAAAAAATGATGAATATATATCCCGCTAGATTGAGTACCTCACCCTAGGGAAATCTAGGAAAAAATTAGGGATTTGGCAAGTAACTGCATCCTGACAAGACTTCGTTCTACAACTGTCATCTGTCAAAGATTCTCGCTCAATCATCATCAACTGCAGTTTCGAATACAGTAGATTCAGAGTTGGTGGAGAAACGATAATTATGTTCAATGTATCCCTTTTTCCATGTATATCACCAATTTCAAATTTGTAAAGATCCATGGAGTCTCGCCATTTACGGACTACCATTCTCTTAAATAAATTTGAGCCTTTATCCAATTCTTTGCACTCTTGTTGTTTATGTTTAACAAATGTTTGCATGTTTTAATGGATGAATATTGTTTTAAAACAAATAAAGTTTTCATAAATAAACCGTTTTAAACAAAATGAACATTCACAATGACTGAAAGGATAAGTGAAATATCCTCAATGCTTTCCCAAGGATAGTATGACCACCAAAGGGTAAGACATTTGTTCATGTTCTGTCATTCTTATATCCTCTTCATCAGTATTCAGGTTGTCTCCCCAGCGAGCGTAGAAAGAATAATACATCATCAGCTTCCCAGAGAGTCTGGCACTAGCATTTGTGTTTTATCAATTATATGGTTGTCATCCCCTGTGTGGACTGACCTAAAATCCCTTATAGATTGATAAAAGTTTATATGCTTTAAGTGGAGAATATTCCTTATCTCTTTATCAAGACTTTCTACTCCCGGGGAAGATTTTCTTTCCCAGCCTGAGTAAGAATCTCCAGCGGGGTATCCCCGGTATGCTGCTTGTTGATGATGGATTCATTTCTGTTTCCCCAGCCAGGGTAGTTCCCTCGAGAGCATTTGCAGCTTGTCCCCAGAAGGGTTGCCAGATCAAATATTGATGTTTGTATCTCGTCCGAGTCTGAAGATTTCTTCTAGCATTGAGAGCTGGTGGTGAAGATGTTTATTTCCTTCCCCAGTGGAGTAAAATGCTATTATTCCCCTTTGCAGAGTTTCCTCTCCGGCAGATAGAAGGGAGTGTTTTCATTGATGTACATCTGGTTGGTGGTTGTTCCCCATGGAGTTTCACATCCTTTCCTTAATAAGCTTCCCCAATAGAGTTTCTTCTCCGATGGATCTTATTGTGATTTAACCACTTGTCCCCAAGAAAGTTGATGGAAACTCTTCGACAGATTCTTTTGCATCTTCCTTTTCTTAGGATTGTTTGCTCCTGGAAGACCTCTCCTGTGCAGAGTGTTATTTCTTGCAGTTGGAAGCTTTAATATTTCCTATTCCCAGCTGTGGTTAAAGTCTTCCCTTGGTTATTCTTATTCCAGAGATCATCCCCATCAGAGTTGAGTTCTCTGTTTGATTCTCTTCTTTCACTACTCCTGAATACATCTTCTTTGTATCCTCAGCGAGTGTAGCTTTGGGATAGGGTTGGATATCCCCAATGATTTATTTTCATCCTTCTCGGGTTGTTCCCTAGCTGAGTTTCTCCAGTAGGTTTCGCTCTTCTTGTAGAGACGTTTGCCGAGTGTCTGTTCGGGATTCTTGGATTTGTTTGTGTTAGACATGTCTGTTTGTCAGCATTAATCATACACAAATCATGCATATACATGCATAATCATAGCATTTAGATATTCATGATTGCATTCTTTGCCATATATCTTTGCTTGTTATCTCATGCTATTGATGAAATGTTCTTCCCCAAGCAGATGTTTGTGCCTGATCTCTCCATATAGAGTCAACCCCATAAGCAGAAAGTGTCTATCTTTTCTTCTTTCTTCCCCACTGAGTTATGTCCTCGTGGATGTTTATTGTTTCAGTTTCCTCCCTAGTTGTGTATTGGGATGGAATTACTCCCCTGAGTTATATCCTCATCGGGTTGAGTCTTGTTTGATTGTGTCTTTCCAGTTTGTTCCTAGATTGATTTCCTGTATTGTTATCCCCAACAGGTCCCTGTGGTTCAGTTGTTCAATTGCTCAGTAACCAGTTATTGTTCATCCTTTCCCTAGCGGATTTCTGCGGCCTTCTACCCAGTAACCGATAGTTATAAGTCATATTTCTATGGTTTTCTACCCAGTAGCAGGTAGATGTAATCCCCTTTTTGTTGGTTATCTTTGCTCAGTAACCGGTTTTGATATTCCTTCGTTTTTGAGTATACCACCCAGTAACCGATGATATATCTATTGGATAATTGCTTTTGTCGGGCAATTTATCCCTGGCGAGTCATCTGTCACTTACCCTTGTTGGGTGATGATTGTTTCTCCTTATGATTGGTCATCATTTTATACCCAGTAACCAGTATCCTGATGCCCTTTCTTTTTGGTCGATTTGACCTTTATTAACCCAATAACCGGTTGTGGATAATCTTCCATGTGAGTATGTTATCTATGTTTTTACCCATATAACATTAGTGGATAATATATCTCATGCGCTCATCAGTCGAAGTCTTTTTCTTCCCCAGTCGAGTAAGATTCGTATTTCCTTATGGAATCGAATATCCATCCTGTAATTCGAGTTTGCTTTTTCATCCCTCCTTTCAGATGATGAGTGTCTTGGATGTTCCCAATTGACGCCTGGTTGGTCACCTATTATATACCCAATAACCGGTATCCCTGGTGTTCCTTCCTTCTGCTCCCTATTATTACTTTTGTCCCCTGTGGAGTCAGATTTTCCTGAGTTGAGATGTGCCTTTCGGGTCCTGCTTAGATGTTTCGGATGATTGATATCTTTCACCCTTATACCGGTCTTAGATATTCTTTCTCCCTGAGCGTGTTGTTCTCTCACCCAGTAACCGGTGTTTCAATAAAATGTCTCTCTTTGAGTTTATTACCCAGTAACCGGTAATATCTCGTTGTTTCTTTCTCAACTGAGTCCTTTGTGGACATCCCCGTCTGAGTCTGGATTTTGTCGGATGTATCCTTTATGGATAGTTGTGATGTATTGGCGTATTCCCCAATACACGCATCTTTGCGTCAGTTCGAGTCTTTTCATTGATTTGTTTTCATGGAATCCCTTCGTGTGTCCCAGCAAGTTTTCAAGTCGTGGCCTGCTCACACATTGTTACCTTATTTCCCCCAGAGTCTCTGTCTCCCTAGTGAGGGTGTTACTCCTATGGATCTTCAGTTTCTCCCGATTTCTTTTCCTTTGTGGAAATTATTCACCATGAAGATTTTATTTTGCATGCATACATTTGCATCATAAGGTCTCTTAGGGACCAAAATTCGTCTCTTTGTTATTATTTAAGCTCATTCTATCTCGTCGAGACGAAGATTTTAACCTTCATATCTCCGGCTAGAACAACCTTAAATAGGGGCATCTGTAAGACCCTAATTTTGACCCTAAGATCCCTCATGGCATCATGATATTGCACAAGTGTGTTGCCTCAAGGATCATAGCTTGTTTGGCTCCTTAACCATAGGGTTAGGACTTGTGTGAGTGTTTTGAGACCATCAGGCATGCTTGTATTGTATATTATTGATTTTCTTATTTGATTACTAACCAAAAGCACAAAAATATGTCACTAACTCTTTTTGTTTTGAAGCTCAAGTGATCATGTGCTCCACAATGCTCCTATGAGGCTCCTAAGCCCAATGCAATGGCTAGATGAAGAGGAGAAAAAGCATGACAATGGTCCACAAAGTTCCTAATCATCATATATGTCTCCCAAGCATCTCAATTTTCCAATTTGATCAAGATAACCCAAGGGGCTTGAAGGTTTTTTCCCAAGGAAACCCTAATTTCACTATGCTTTAACTATGCCTTGCCCATGAAGCAATCTCAACCTCTTATCAAATTTAATCAAGTGAAGTTTTTTCATTCATGATTTTATGCATATGTGAGCCTATTTGAGGCCCCTCAATCATTTATTCATCAAGATTGGATGTTTGGCCTTGAAAAGTTGACCAGTCAAGTCATATGACTAAACTGAGGATCAATGAGATATAATTTTTGATGTGTTTGTCAAATGAAGATGACTCCAAGAGAAACAATGTTCTTAAGAACCATATGAACAACTTTCATGTTTATCAAAAATCCATTTGAAGCTTGATAGGGTCATCATTCATTTGAAAACATTATAGGTCATTTTGACTGAAACCCTAATTTTGGGTCAACTTACGAAGGACATAATTTCCTTAATTTTTATGATTTTGAGGTGAGACAAAATGAATTGGAAAGATTGAGATGTCTAATTCAAATGTTATGCTGGACAAAATTATATAATCCTAAAATAAATACATGTGACAATGCAAAACATTATAGGTCATCTTGGACCTAATTCATTGAATTTGAAAAAGTATCCAACTTCAAATGCCCATAACTTTGTCATAGAAAATACATATGATGCAAACTTTGAGTCTAAATTGACTACCTTGAAATGATCTACAACTTTGTTTTGGAGATTTTTTCATTTCAGGCTTGGATCATGAAAACAGAGGGGTTTGATTAAGCTTGCTTTTGGTGAAATTTTTCAAAGTGATTTGAACATGTTTTGTACTTGGATTTTCCCAGCCAGTTTTCATCAATTTTCACATGCCATATGATTTTTTTCCCAACATGACTTTTGTTCCTTATTTCAAGGGCTTTCCAACCATTACTCACAATACTCATTTGGATCTACCATTTGTGAGTTTCGAATTTATTTCAATTTATGTGCATTTTGGTATTTTATGATGAAACTTTAATATGCAAGTTGTTTCCCTCCAATGTGCATGTCCAATTGCTTTTCACATGAACTCAGCAAGTTGTTTCAGCCATCATTGGGCCTTCGACACGCTTACACAGGCCCATGCAATTCAAATTCCATGTGCCATGCACATGAACAAAGCATGATCAGCTGATGCATTCAGTTATAAATAGAGGTTTCCTCTCATTCATTTGCTAACCTTTTAGAGATCCCAAGTGCTGCAGAAGTGAAACCATAGCCATCACTAAAGGAATTAATCACTTTTCTTCAATTTTTCGAGCTTGAAATTCAGCATCATTAGCTGAGTTTTAAAGCCAAATTCCTTAGCCTATCACTTCCATTACATTCATAGATCAAAGAGGAGCAATGATCTTGGAGAATTCGTGGCCAGAAGTTCATCAATTCAGAGGTATAATCTCAAACTTTTTGGATCTAGAACTCTTAATTCAATGTAGCATTCTTGTGTTTCTGTGGTTTTCTGAAGTCATCACACTTGAGGCAAGTTGTTGATGCTTTCAATTCTTCATTTCATGAGCAATCCGTGTGGACACCATGATTTTCTCCTTCACATTTCTCTCAATATAGGAAGAGTCAGGGAGATTCATTGGTACAATGATGATCTACATCACACGAGCTTCATTTCCATGGCCTTGTTTTTAATTTTCATTAAGTTTTCGTTTTCTGCAACTGGGGGCCGGAATTGGTTGTTTCGCCGAAGAAGATGGTGGTTTCCACCACCACCACCACGTATGCATACTCATGGCCTTTGGATCTTGTGTTCAGGATTTAATCGCATGCGCCCGTGTTACTTACTTATTTTAATTCATGTTGTGGCGCGCTTGATTTGTGTACACCGTGTTCCCTCAGATCTGAACCGTGCCAAATGCCACGTAAATTAATGAATGTGGATCAGATGGCTGTGGTTTTTTCACTTATTTTCATTTTCCATTTATTTTCTGTTAATTCATTTCATTTTCAAAAATTCATTAAAAATTCATTTGAAGTTATAAAAATATGAGACCAACTCCAAAATATTTCTTAAAAAATCTAGTTTCATATTTTGATTTTTAATCATTTTTGTGACTTCATTTGATATTTTTTATGAATTACTTGGTTTTTTATGATTTTAATTCATTTTAAAATACTTTCTGACTTTTGAAAAATCCAAAAATATTTTCATAGCATCTATGGATCAGGATAAGTCAATGAAAAATAGTCTCAATAATTTCTTGATTGTTTGGATTATTTGGGATTTTAATTCATATTATGCTATTTTTAATTGTTTTTAATTGTTTTTAATTACTATCTGATTTCAAAATTTTGTGAGAAAATTAATCAAAGCTTGTTTAACTATGTTAAACCTATGAGAATTTAGTTGGACTTTTTGAAGTTGCTTTGAATTGAATTTTAGGTTCAACCTTATTTATTTATTTTTCATTTGTATTTTCTTTTAATTCAAAAAATACTAAAAAAATATCATTGACTTCTTGACTGATTATCTTCATTTATCTTCTGTTTGGTGTTCATTGAGGTTGATTTGATTCAACTTTGATGAATTGGGTTTGTTGTTGACTTCTTATTCCCCTCCCTTTCATCTTCATCCCTTTCTTTCCATCAATGGCCAATGAGTTAAAGTCTTGAGGTTGGTCTTGACAAATGAGAAGCTTAACCTTCTTTGATCCAAACCAAACTCAACTTGATCCATGATCAAGTGAGTTATCTTGTGTCCAAGATAGGTTGCTTCTTGGTCAAGCAAATAACCAAAAGTCAATACAAGGCCCTTCCCCTTTGGTTTGGCATGGAAAGTTTATGGAGCTTGGCTTACTAGTCATGATCTCTAACTTATGTTCTTTGCCTATATTTTTATTGACCGGCCTCAAATAGGTGTGACTACTACATTAATCCACTTACGATTGCTTAACATAGCGCTACATTGTCTCATGACAAGCTAACATAACTCTACTAACTACTAACTTTAATTTGAGCTTTTAATTTCTTGCCATTTACTTTTAATGTCATTTATTTCATGCTCATTATTCATATTGATTTTCATCTTTGCTCACTTGAGCACATACTTTACGTTTATGTCATTTTTCTTATTCTCATTTGAGCCCATTATTGTATATAAGTATATTGCTATTTTGTGTTGTTTGTGTTTGTTTGATGTGAACCAAATGCAAAAGAAGAAAGGACTTAGACTTAGGATTTACCCATGCTTAAAGGAGTTCAAGAGCAATTAGGCCTCATGCCTTTAGAATGCAAATTGTGTTGAAGAGCAACTAGGCCTCATGCCTTTAGAATGCAAAATATGTTGAAGAGCAACTAGGCCTCATGCCTTTAGAATGCTAAAACTCAAAGTTGACCTCAAAGGACTTCTCCTCAAACTTATTCTTTGTCCATCCCCTTTATTGTGTTGTGAGCTTTTTGATTTTCTCTTTTGTGTGATAGGGATCCCATCTTGAGATTGTGAAAAGAGGACCATTGTCATGAGTAGCCAAATTAAGAGTCAAGCCAAATAGAGATCCTAGGAGCTTGAATTTAATTATTGATTGCTTGTTTGTGTGCTAAATCCAAAGGAAAGGAGCATCATGAGTCATCTCTATGACTCCAAGAAAAGGAACTCCAAGGGTTTTTCTTTCCCCTCTTATCTTTGCTTGCTTTAGGAATAGCCCTTCTCTTCTTCTCCCCACTCTAACCAAGCCAAAAAAATCATTTTCAAAACTTTGACTTTATTTCAAATTAGAAACATAGGCCTTCGGCCTTTGACTTTTCAAAACTCTTTTCATAAATACTCATTATAAATAAATTTTAATCCAACTTTGATCTCATTTTGTGAATAAGTCTAACTTGTAAATATAACCCATTTCAAGTTGTTTGTGGTACCAATGGCCACTTTGTTAAAACCTTTTCAAAAACATTATTCATAGGTTTGAGTTATCATAGTGGTTGATGTAAATCTCACCTCATCCTTAGTGTTGGAATATAAGTCTTCCATGCTTATTATAGGGTTAACCCCTCACTAGCATGTTAAAGCCTTCCTCACGTGGTGGATTGTTGGTTTAGGTTGAGTTTTCTCCCTTTGATAACAAAAGACCTTAAGGCTTTTGATTAAAATCAATTCGCCAATCTTTGAGATTTTTAGCCCGAACTACGAGGTTTTGATCCTCCTTTGTGATGGTACGTAGGCAATGGGTTCATCCATTCAAACAACAAAATTTGTAAATATAATCTATTCTCTTCTCATCCCTCCAATCTATTGCACAAATATTTTCACAAATACCAACCTACGACACATATTTGCAAAAAGAGGTTCCCTTAGAGTACTAAGGATGTTTTGGGTGCGTAAAACCTTCCCATTTCGTAACCAACCCCCTTACCTAGATCTCTGATAATTTTATTAGTTTTTTATTTGAAAAACTTCTTACTTGGCTTTTGTTCGCTTGTTAGCCTTTCCTTTGGACAAATAAAAGTGCGGTGGCGACTCGAATTTTATGTTGACTTTTGGTTTAATCAATAAACCTAAAGGTAACGAAAACCCCGCTACACCAACGGGAAATTCTCGAAGTTAAAGCAGGCTTCTCGAATATATACTTGATTGGATCCATTTTGGATATCAACCAAGTGATATGATACAACATATACTCGCGCAGACGCTTAACAGCCCAAGCAAATGCGCAACAAGTTTTCTCAAGCATAGAATACTGAGTCTCACAGTCGGTGAACTTCTTACTAAGGTAGTAAATTTCAAATTCTTTATTTCCAGTATCATCTTGCTAACCAAGAACACAACTCATACCATCTTCAAGCACAATCAGATACATGATCAACGGTCTTCCTTCAACAGGTGGAGACAAAATTCGGAGGTTCAAGAAAATATTCTTTGATACTGTCAAAAGCTTTCTGGCAGTCTTCGATCCAATCACAAGACTGATCTTTTCGAAGAAGCTTGAATATAGGTGCACATGTGGAAGTAATGTGGGAAATGAATCTGGAAATATAATTCAAGCGGCCGATAAAACCTCTGACTTGCTTCTCAGTTTTGGGCGCAGGCATCTCTTGTATTGCTTTGACCTAGGCAGGATCAACTTCAATACCCTTCTCACTGACAATAAAGCCCAACAACTTACCAGAACGAACACCAAAAGTACACTTATTGGGATTCAAGCGGAGTTTATACTTCCTTAAATGCTGGAATAGTTTCAACAAATGCTCAACATGTTCCTCTTCATCAATTGATTTAGAAATCATGTCATCGACATATACTTCAATCTCTTTATGCGTAATATCATGAAAAAGAGTAGTCATTGCTCTCTGGTAAGTTGCACCATCATTCTCTAGACCGAAAGGCATCACTCTATAACAGAATGTTCCCGAGGGTGTAATGAATATGGTCTTCTCCATATCTTCGGATGCCATCTTAATCTTATTATAACCGGAAAATCCATCCATAAACGAAAAGACTTTGAATTTAGCAGTATTGTCTACCAACATATCAATTTGTGACAGAGGGAAATCATCTTACGGACTGGCTTTATTCAAATTTCTATAATCGAAACACATGCGTACTTTTCCATCTTTCTTCGGCACAAGCACAATATTGGCTACCTATTATGGATACTCAGCTGTCACAAGGAAACTAGCATCAATCTGCTTCTGCACTTCCTCTTTGATCTTCACAGCCATATCAGGATGCGTTCTTCTCAATTTCAACTTGACTAGCGGGCATTCTGGCTTCACCGGCAATTTATGCTCCACAATCTTAGAATCCAACCCAGGCATGTCTTGATAAGGCCAAGCAAACACATCTGAATACTCTTGAAGAAGATCAATCAACCCCTTCTTAACATCTGGACACAGTCGAGACCCAATCTTGACTTCATTCACATCATCTTCGGAACCCAAGTTGACTAGCTCAAACTGCTCTTCAAACGGCTGAATAATCTTCTCAACTTGCTCAAGAAGATGAGATAATTCATCACTCACTTCTATATCACTTTCCTCCTCGGCCTCAAACACAGGGAATTCAAAATTTGGAGAAGGAGAAGGATCATTGTATTCAATGGGGTTAGGAACCAACCTGCATAATGATTTGATATGTTGATTTTAGAGAAGTGAATTTGTGACCAAATATTATGCAGATGGACAATTATATTGTTTATTTATGTTTTTATGTGATTACCATTTTCAGAATAAAGCAAAAAGTAAAAACAAAACTTCAAAGATGTGGATGAATAAAATTAATTTTATTAATGATCAATTTAAAATGCCCAAACAATGTTCACTTCTCCCTTAGGCATAGGAGAAGGATTTTAAAATATAAAAGCAATTACTTAGATCAATGCAAAATAACAGGAATATCTACGGCACTCCAATTGTTTCATGTCTTTCCATGCGTTACAAAGTTGGTGTAGTCTTCCTCTTCGCTATCCTCTAGCACAACAACTAAGTGTTGCTCATGGCCATGAATGAACCCTCCTCTACGGAAGCTAGGTTGCATATATTCAGATCTAACAGTTGATGAGCCTTTTTCGAACCCCAAACCGGTTTTTCCTTTGTTATCGGAGACCTCTACCATGCACCCTCACTGATCAACAGTACCCTCTTCAACAATTTTTTGAGCATCTTTCAACAAGGACATAGGTGCCCCAACTCTCTTCTCAGCAGCAATAGATAAGGCTTGGAACGGAGTTCCAACCTCATCCTCAGCTTCAACATACGAGAAAGATGACAGATAGCTAACCAAAAATGCCTTCTCTCCTCCAACAATCACAAGCTTACCATTCTTGACAAGTTTCAATTTTTGATGCAGAGTGGAGGTAACAGCCCCTGCCTCATGAATCCATGGTCTTCCCAATTAACAGCTGTAGGCCGGGTGGATATCCATTTCTTGAAAAGTAATCTGAAAATCACTCGGACCTATTTTGACTTGAAGGTCCACTTCACCAATTACTGTTTTGAGCGAACCATCAAAGGCTTTGACGATTACACCGCTATACCTCATGGGCGCTTCTTGGTAAGATAGATTTGACAAAGTTGACTTTAGAAGCACATTCAGTGACGAACTAGTGTCAACAAGCACGTTTGACAAAGCATCTTCCTTACAGTTCATTGAAATATGCAAAGCCAGGTTATGATTTCTTCCCTCCTTAGGGAGTTCTTCATCGCAGAAGCTCAAATTATTGCATGAAGTGATGTTAGCCACGATGTGATCAAACTGATCCACTGTAAAATCATGCTCTCCATATGCTTATTCAAGAACTCTTTGTAGTGCTTCTTTGTGCGCTTCAGAATTCATCAACAGAGACAACACTGAGATTTTTGAGGGGGTCTAGAGCAGTTGCTCAACCACATTAAACTCGCTCCACTTTATTAAATGGAGTACCTCATCATCATCATTGGCTTTCAAATTGCTGGATTCACCAGACTTACCTTTTGAACAACCAACTGGATCTACATTAGGCACCTCTGCCTTCTTACCAACAATTGTTTCCTCTTTGTTTTCTGGGAACACCGGCTCAAACACTCGACCACTACGGGTCACCTTTGTCACATCAGCAATGCTCACTACTGAACTAGTCGTGGGTAACGGGACCTCTTGACCATTATTTATCATTGTAGCATTGTACTGGTATTGTACAGCCTTATCAGATAAATATGGGACTGGGCCCGCTAGCCGTATTACCAACGGCGATACTGATCTTTGACTGACATTCTTATTGTTGCTGCTATCATATTGAATTACCAACCGCTCTTGTTGCTTTAAAACGGGCACTATGACATTGACATGGTCATCTACATGACGAGACTGAACAATTTGAATCATGCCTTCATCCATCAGAAGTTGGATGTCCCTTTTCACTACATCACACCCTCTTGGTTTCACACTATAAACAACACAACCATCATGGTCATGTTCATAGTTACTGACCATATAGATATCCTTATGCATCTGTACCAAGGATCTTTGGATAAACCGGACATCAAAAACTTTGAATTCTCCGGGACAACCGTCCACCATATTCACTGAAGAGTTCCCATGAGAGGGCAAAAGGTTTACTTTCACATTTGGCGCACGGTCCTCAAAGGACACCATACCACTCTTCATAAGCTTTTGAACCTCATACTTCAATGGATAGCAATTTTAAATATCGTGTCCGGGTGCTCCTTGATGAAAATCACAACGAAGCTTAGGTTTATACCACCAGGGAAGTGGTTCTGGGATCCGCGTTGGGTTCCTCGGTTGAATTAAGTTCTTGAGAACTAGTGAGGGATACAGTTCTGCATACGACATAGGAATCGGGTCAAAAGAGACCTTCTTCCTCTCAAAGTTCTGCTGATGATGATTGTTGTTGTTGTAGGTGTTCGTTCTTTGTTGCGGTTATTGTTGTTGACGTTGTTGTTGTTGTTATTGTTGAATTGGTGTTGCTTGTTGATTAGAAAATACCGGAATTACTGATGACACTTGATGATGATGATGTTGACGGGGTGGTGGATTTCTTCTAATCTGAGGCCTCCTCTGCCTCCCACTGATTACTATGTTGGCCTCACTATCCTTCTTCTTACCAAAATTGCTACCATATCTCTTGCTTGTTGACGCCTCATCTCTTGACAACCGTCCTTCACCGACTCCTTCCTCAAGTCTCATCCCCATATTTTCCATTTCAGTAAAATCACTAGGGGCACTAGCTATCATGCGTTCATAATAAAATGAACTCAGGGTTTTCAAGAAGATCTTTGTCATCTCTTTTTCCTCCAAAGAAGGAGTGATTTGGGCAGCCAACTCCCTCCATCTTTGCGCGTATTCTTTAAATGTCTCTTTGTCCTTCTGAGACATAGACCTCAACTGGTCTCTATCCGGCGCCATGTCCACATTATACTTGTATTGCTTCACAAAAGCCTCTCCCAAGTCGTTGAAAGTGTGAATGCTTGCACTATCCAACCCCATGTACCAATGGAGTGTAGCACCAGCCAGGCTATCTTAGAAGTAGTGAATAAGCAATTGATCATTATCAGTCTGGGTAGACATCTTGCGTGCATACATCACAAGATGGCTGAGTGGACAAGAGTTCCCCTAATATTTTTCAAAGTCAGGCACTTTGAACTTCATCGGGATTTTGACATTGGGCACCAAACACAACTAGATAGCACTCTTCCCAAACAGATCTTTACCTCTCAGCGTCTTCAATTCCTTGCGTAGCTCAAGAAAATGTTCTTTCATTTCGTTCATCTTCTCATAAACATTCGGACCCTCAAACGGCTCAGAATGATAGATGGGATCCTCTACGCGAGACAAAGTATGCACAACCGGAGGTGGCACGGACATGACCAAGATAGATGTCGGCATGGAAGCAAATGTAGGCGCAAATCCTTCGGGCACAAAGGTGGGTGGCATTCCCCACAGGAATCTGGCAGGCATATTCGGCGCGAAGTGGGCGGTAGCAGCAGGCATGGTAGAGGTAACCACCTCTGAAGTAACAGTCCTTGCGGGAGGAGTTGCAGGCGTTGGAGAAGCTTGGCTCTGAGAAGCAAGAACTGACTCCATCATGGTAGTCAGGCGAGCGATCTCGTCCTTCAACTCTCTGTTCTCTTACTCCAAATGTTCCATGATTTTCTGATGATTGGCTCGGGTGTTGTACCGGTGAGTCAGCTTGGCTAAAGCACAACAGAAATACTAATTAGACATCTGGCAAAAACCTGCTTATGCAAATGATGCATGAAATGCAATGCTTGATTATGTTTA
The DNA here is from genome assembly GCF_024323335.1 of Lathyrus oleraceus. NCBI lineage: Eukaryota > Viridiplantae > Streptophyta > Magnoliopsida > Fabales > Fabaceae > Lathyrus > Lathyrus oleraceus. The sequence goes on from NC_066583.1 coordinate 328,074,032, forward strand.
TTTTCAAGGAACTTACTATATCATTTGAAAATATATATAATATTTAAATTGCAATTGCAACAATTTGATATGACAAAAAAAAATCTCTTTTTATTTATATAAATTGGAAGAGTTACATTGAGTACAATTTCAGAAACCAAAATAAAAAGATACAAGAGAAAAGGAGACTAGTCATCCTAAGGATCCCTAACAACAATGTCAGAAGCTCTGGCCGAAGGCGCGTACTTCCTTCGAATGCGACAGATCTCAGTCTCAAAAGAAGCCTTCATCTGATTCTTCTCGAGGACAAGTTGATCAAAAATCTTGTTCTACGCAAAGGAAGGCTGAGGCATGCTAGAAGATGAAACCTTTGGCTCTCTCTGTCTCTTCTTCACTCGGTTTTCAAGTAGCTCGATAAGTGCATCTTTGTCCTTAGACTCGAACTGCAACTCTTCATGCTTCTTGCTCAAAGCACGGAAACGCTCTTCCCACATATCCTTCTCTTGCTTCATCTTGACAAGCGTGTAATCCAACTCCTCTACATCTTAGTTAGGGAGAGTTAATGGCTCAACCACAACCATAGACATAGGTCTTTCACAAGGATAAGGCATCTTCAACTCCATAGCTCTCTGTAGCGGGGTATTCGTTACCTTTAGATTTATTGACTAACTCAAAAGTAAATCATACAATTCGAGTCGCCACCGCACTTCTATTTATCCAAAGGAAAGGTTAGAAAGCGAACAAAAATCGAGAAGTTTTATCAAATCAAAAACTAATAAAAATGTCAGAGATCTGGGTAAGGGGGTTGGTTATGCAATGGGAAGGTTTTAAGCACCCAAAACATCCTTAGTACTCTAAGGGAGCCCTTGTCACTAATGTTGTAAGGTAGGTTGGTATTTGTGAAAATTATTTGTGCAAACATGATTGGGGAGATGAGAGAAGAATGTACAAATTATTTACAATTTTGTGTTTGAATGGATAAACTCATTGTCTATGTACCATCTTAAAAAAGATTAGGATTAAAACCTCGTAGTTCGGGGTAAAAATCTCAAAACAAGTTGGTGAATTGATTGGTCAAAAGCCTTAAGGTCTTTTGTTATCAAAGTGAGAAAACCCAACCTAAAACCACAAATCCACCATGTGAGGATAGCTTCAACATGCTAGTGAGGAGTTAACCCTATAATAAGCATAGAAAACTCATTGTCCATCACTAAGGATTCAGGTGAGTATTATACCATCCACTAAGATAACTCAAACCTAATAGCTAATGTTTCTGAAAAGCTTTGACAAAAGTGGCCATTGAAACCACAAAAACAATTGAGTGAGTTATATTTACCAATGAAAAGTATTTACAAAATATGGTCAAAGTTGACTTAGGATTCAATTCAAAATAAGTGTTATGAAAAGAAGTTTGGAAAATCAAAAGCATAGTGCTTAGGTTTCTAATTTTGAAAACAAATGTTAATGTTTGCACAAAAAGTTTTGGCTTGGGTTAGAGTGGTGGGAAGAACAAGAATTCCTAAGTCCTAAACATGCAAGGATGAGGGAGGAGAAAATAAACCACAATGGAGTTCCCTTCTTGAGATCATAGTGATGATCCAAGTTGATCTCTCTCCTTTGGAATAGCAAGCAAATAGCAAATAACTCAAGCAATCAATCAAACAATCAAGCTCCTAGGAATCTTCCAATGGCTTTTTGTATCTCTCACTTTAGATGCTCATGACAATGATTCCTCTACTTGGCAAGTTTGGGATCCCTAGCACAAGAACGCACAAATCAAAAAGTTCCACAATGCAATAGAAAGAATGGACAAGAGGGAGTTTAGAATTCGGTCCTTTTGATTCATCTTCAACATTAAGCATTATAAAGGCATGAGGCCTAGTTACTCTTTGACATTTAGCACTCTCTAGGCATGAGGCCTAGTTGCTCTTCAAACTCCATTAGCATAGGGAATGTCCTAAAGTCTAAGTCCTTTTGTCCATCTTTGCAATTGGTTCACACGAATAACACAAGCACAATAGTATATACACAATAATGTGCTCAAGTGAGCGAAAGGCAAATTGCATTAACATAAACATGAGCTCAAGTGAGCAAAGGGCAAAAGCAAATGAGTTAATAAACAAGATACTAAATTGCATAAAAGTAAATTTCAAGAATTAAATGACTTGAATTAAAAGTTAATGGTCAATAGTTAGTGTTAGTGTGCCATAAGGCAATTTAGCGCTATGTTAAGCAATCGTAAGTGGACTAATGTAGTAGTCACACCTATCTGAGGCCGGTCAATAAAAATATAGGCAACAAACACAAGTTAGAGACCTTGACTAGTAAGCCAAGCTCCTACAACTTTCCATGCCAAAAGAAAAGAAGAATGATCTTGTATTGATTTAGATTTTTTGCTTGACCAAAAAGCAACCTATCCTTAATGCAAAGCCATTCACTTGATCTTTGTTCAAGATGAATTAGATTTGAATCAAGGAAGGTTAAGCCTCCCATATGTCAAGGCTAACCACCAATCTTGGACTCATTGATCAAAAAGAAAAAGATGAAGAAGATGATGAATAAGAATGTACTTCAATTGAAATTCAAATGAAATAAGCAAAGTACATTGACCAAATATGAATGGGATCAAGGTCAAACAATAGTAAACAGAAGTAAAATGAAACTTAGAAGTCAAGAAACAAATAAAATATTTTTGGTATTTTTGAAAATTAAAATAATGCTTGAATTAAAATAAACAATTAAAGGTCAAACTTCAAATCCATTTTCAAATCAACTTTGAAAAGTCCAAATTGATCATCCTAAATTCAACAAGGTCAGACAAAGTTTGACAAAAAATTTCAGCATTTTTAGAAACCAGAAACTAATTTTAAACAATTAAAAATGAATAAAAAATAACCTAATTGAACTAAAATCTCAAGTAAATCTCAAATCAATTAATAAATTGATGAAAATATTTTTCATAGATTCATCATCATTCAAAGAGGTTAAGAAAATATTTTTGTATTTTTTGAATATTGGAAACTATTTAAAATGAATTAAAAATAACCAAAAAAGAGAAAATTCACAAAAAAAATCAAATGACAAAATAAAAAATATTAAAAATCATTTTCAGAAACTAGAGTTAAGAAGGGAAATAATGCAATTGGTCCCATATTGTTTGGAATTAAAATGAAAGAGATATGAATTTTTGAAATAAAATGAAATAAAGAAAATAAAATAGGAAAAAGCCTGGCACGTTGGATTCATTTCATTAAATGACGTGGCATATCAAATGGCTCACAGGCAAGCGCGCGCATCATAGGCTCTAGTCAATTGAGTAACACAATGAATTAAAAAAGGTCATAACATCCCAGAGCCACGATTTAAACTGGAAACACAATCCAACGACCTGGAATCAATCTGGCAACGGGGACGGTGGTGTACACCACCGTCTTCTCCGACGAGCTGGTCATCTCCGGTGAAAGTTGGAGGTCAAAAAACTTAATGAAAACGAGCGATCCTCATATCATTGGAGAGCTGGGGTGATGTACATCACCCCTGTGTGTAATACCCTAAAATTTACCCTTCATTTTTCCTGGAAGCATACGCTTTACACCTCATGCATGCATTCATTTTTAGGTCATTTAGCGTTTGCATTTATCATGGCAATCGGAATCAGATCCAAGAATCTTGAACATCATCCAGGACACTTTGTGGGCTCTATTTAGATGAATAGTCAACACAAGGGAAAGACTTGAGTTACTTCCAACAGGGGTCTATTCGTTAGTCAAAACGTTAATCTTGAAGGAACAAAGGTTTGTTCATGAGCTGTCATGCTCGCTAGGCGAAGCCCACGTGTTTTGAACAAAAAAAAATAAAAAAAATAAAAAAAACGAAAAAAAAAAACGAAAAACGAAAATAAATAAAATAAAAAATCTTGGACTTGGACCTCTCTCATTTGAGCCCACAGGTCCACAAAAATCAGGTTATAAATTCAGAGTTTCAGTGAAACAAAAGGCATTATATTCCTATTACCCTGTTTGGGAAAAAGATAGTGAGAGAAGAACCCTGGGGAAAAAGATAGTGAGAGAAGAGCTAACAGAGTTCAGAGCAACCTCCAGGCAACTCTGAAAGGTTCATTCTGACTCATACACTTTCAGCTCAAGCAAACCCTAACATTGGTTTGCAAATCCACCCGTGCCATTTGATTTCAACAGATCTCTCCAATCAGGTTTGCCCTTATTCCCATTACCTTTGTGCTTTGAAGTTGAATACTCTGAATGTTTGAGGTATGATGGATGAATTTCATTACCTTTTTGCCCACAGGTTCATAATTATGTATGAATGTATAAATAATGCCTTGAATGCTTAATCGTTTAATTTCTGAAGTGTATGCCACAGGGTTTGAGGTTTCTGAAACCATACTGTTATCCATGAAAAACCATACTGTTTTGCTCTAATCTGACTTACGTTTGTCATAGCATGTTTTCTCCTAATCCTTATCTTGTTTCACTAACCCTTTTGTTGAGTTTTTGTGAAGGCTCACATGACTTTTGCAAGGATAGCTCGCTGGATATTCCACTTTGCTTGTGGGATACCATTTGGGAGATTTATTCTGATTGCCTTGTTGGCACATTTACTTTATACATGTTTGTTTTGTATGTGTCTGTATCCCCGCAGGTAGCGCGGTTCCTTCGTCAAGGACTGCCTTTTTGCATGAGCATCGCAAACCCTAACCCTTCATTGATTTTTCTTCTCCTAAACACACGTTTACTCCTTCTAGTATAGGTGAGTAAGTCTCCAAAGATCGAGCATCCGATAGATTGCATAGTAACGTCGTCCTCCCCCGAAACATAATCCTTAACCCCGTAGTTAGCCGAACTACGGTTTGCTCTAATTCTCATTCCAGATGAGATATGTAGGCATAAGACGCGATGTCTTAGCGAGCACACATCCCCCTAACCCATAGGTCAGCCGAGCTACGAAGACTCTGATTCTCATATTCAGATGAGATACGTATGCAGTGGATGCGACATCCGCGCGAGTCATTTTCATTTAACCCCTTTTTTGGTAAACAACATAAGATAAACTCACACCCTTTAGACAAGAACTACAAAAGTGGATCCCGTAGAGTACTACGGATGCGTAGGGGTGCTAATACCTTCCCTTCGCATAACCGACTCCCGAACCCAAGATTTGGTTGCGAGACCTTGGCTTTTCCTTTCCTCTTTTCAGGTTTACATCGAGCTTTTCCTTTCCCTCCTTTGGGCTAAATAACGCACGGTGGCGACTCTTCTGTCATTTTCTTTCGCTGGTTGTTTTTTCGCACACTGTATTTTTCAGGTTGCGACACTGTGCCATTGGTTTCTCCTCTAGACTCTCATAGAAAGAGAAATCAGAGAGAGAAAATCATGGTGTTCAATCTGAACTTGATGGATTTACAAAATTAAATACACAATTCAATTGCCTATTATGAGAGGACTTCAGAAGAACCAATAAACACAAGAAATGAGCCAGAATCAGTGAGTTTCGAATTGAAAAAGTTTGGATATCAACCTTTGAAATGCAGATCTATGAAGCACGATCTCTCTCAATTCTTGATAGCAGCTTGTTCTTGAGATGGAAATAGGGCTAGGCTAAGGAATTAGAGTCCAATAATCAACCAAGGAAGTTGAAAATAGGATCTGAAAAATTAAAATGAAAGTGTAAAATTCCTTTTGAGTGAGGTTTGGATTGAGTCCTGCAGCATATAAGGCGCCTTGAGGTTGAAAAATGGTGAAGCTAAGCACCTCTATTTATAGTAAATGCTGATGCAAGGCATGGAAAAATCATGTGTGCATGAAGTGAGGGCCTCCATGCATGGGCCTGTACAGGCGCATGGGAGGCCCAAATCCAATTGGAAATGCAAGCTTAACATCAGCAAAATGATTTTAGACGTGCAGATGTGAATGATTTGGCTTGTGCGCGGATTTTGGACATGGTTTCCAAAAGTGCACATAAAATTTCCCTTCTTCAAAAATGCCTCTTACAAAAATGAAACATGGCCTTGTGGGTAATGGTTGGAAAGGTCTTCACATGAGGAACAATTTTTATGTTGAACAAAAATCCATTTGGAATTGGGAAATTAATGAAAACTGGTCATAAAGTCCAATGTACAAAACATGCATATGTGAATTTTTCCAAAATGGACCAACTTCAAGCTCTTCTGTTTCAATGATGCAAGCTCCAAATGAAAAATCCTTCAACATAAAAGTTGTAAATATTTTCAATAAAATCAAATTGGACTCAAATTTTGCATCATTTGGATTTTTGATGAGAAAATTATGGGCACTTGAAGTTGGACTTTTTCACATTTCAATGACTTTGGTCCAAAGTGACCTATAATATTTTGTATTATCAAATGTACTTATTTTAGGATTATGATAATTTGTTCAACATAACAAATGAAGTAGACATCTTTTCCAATGTATTTGATCCGACTTCAAAATCATGAAAAATGAGTGAGTTAGGTCCTTGGGAATTTGACCCAAAATTAGGGTTTCAGTTAAAATGACTATAATGTTTTGAAATGGATGATGACCTTCCAAGCTTCAAATAAATTTTTGATGAACATTAAAGTTGTTCATATGGTTCTTAAGAACATTGTTTCTCTTGGGATAATCTTCATTTGAAAAACACATTACAAGTTAGGTCTCAGTGGATTTCAAAATAGTCATATGAATTGACTGATCAACTTCTCAAGTCCAAACTTCAAATCTTGATGAATTGATGATTGAGGACACTCAAATAAGCTCAAATATGCATGAAATGATGAATGAAAGAAATTCCCTTGATTATATTTGATCATGGGTTGAGGTTGCTTCATGAGTAAGGCACAATCAATGCAAAGATGAATTAGGGTTTCCTTGTGAAACAATCCTCAAGCCCTTTGGTTTGCTTTGATCAATTTGACAAATTGAGAACTTTGGGAGGTATATATGATGAATGAGAGCTTTGGGAACCATTGTCATGCTTGCTTTCACCTTCACCTGGCCATATCAATGAGCAATGGGTCTTCTAGGAGCAAGGGATCTTATGATTGCTCAAGCTACAAAACAAAAGATGTTATTGACATATTTTTGTGCTTTTGGTTAGTAAAAAAAATAAGAAAAGCAATAATATACAATTCAAGCATGCTTGGTGGTCTCAAACCAACTCACACAAGTCCCAACCCTAGGGTAAAGAGCCAAGATGCTATGATCCTTGAGGCAAATGCAAAGTGCAATGATATGATGCCATGAGGGATCTTAGGGTCAAAATTAGGGTCTTACAGATGCCCCTATTTAAGGTCATTCTAGCCGGAGAAGTGAAGGTTAAAATCTTCGTCTCGACGAGGTAGAATGGGCTTAAATAATAACAAAGAAACGAATATTGGTCCCTAAGAGACCTCATGATGCAAATGCATGTATGCAAAAGGTAATACTCTGTGGGGATATATGTCCACAAAGAAAAAAGAAATCAGGAGAAACTAAAAATCCATAGGAGTGATACACTCATAAATGGGACAGAGACTCTAGGGATTTTACTGGGGAATAAAGGGGATAAAATGCGTGAGCAGGTCACGACTTAAAACTTGCTGAGAGACACGAAGGGATTCCATGAAAATAAATCAAAACTATCCACAAAGGATACTTCGGATAAAAATCCGGACTCAGATGGGGAAAACCCACCCAAGGGACTCAGGCTGGGAGCGTCCACAAAGGACTCAGCTGAGGAAACAACAAATGAGGTATTACCGGTTACTGGGTAATAAGCTCAAAGAGACATGTGATCAAAACACCGGTATAAGGGTGAGAGAACAACACGCTCGGGGAGAATGAATATCTAAGACCGGTATAAGGGTGAGAGATATCAATCATCCAAAACATCTGAGGAAGACCTAAAAAGGTATATTTCAACTCAGGAAAATCTGACTCCACAAGAGACAAAAAGTCATAATAGGGAGCAGAAAGGAAGAAACCCCAGGGATACCGGTTACTGGGCATATAATAGGTGACCAACCAGGCGTGAATTGGGGAATATTTCCCAAGACACTCATCATCCGAAGGGAGGGCTGAAACAACAAACTCGATCACAGGATGGGCATTTGATTCCATAAGGAAATACGAATCTTACTCAATTGGGGAAGAAGAAAAAAAAGACTTCAACTGAAGAGCGCATGAGATATATTATCTATTACCGTCAGAACATAGATAATATACTCGCATGGAAGATTATCCACAACCAGTTACTGGGTTAATAAACGATAAATCGACCGAAAAGAAAGGACATCGGGATACCGACTACTGGGTATAAAATGATGACCAAACCAAAGGGGAGAAATGATCATTACCGGACGAGGGTAAATGAACGATGACTCGCTGAGGATACATTGACAAAAGCGATGATCTGGGAGATATATCACCGGTTACTGGGAGATATAGTCAACACGAAGGAATATCAATACCAAATATTGGATAAAGATAACCAACAAAGAGGGGATTACATCTACCGGTTACTGGGTAGAAAACCACAAAAGAGAGTAACCATCATCGGTCAGGATGAACAAAATCAAGGGTTAACTCTGCAAGGGGATAAAATGGGGTTTACAACTACCGATATGAGGGTAGAAAACCACAAAGATAGGACTTGTAACTACCGGTTACTGGGTAGAATGCCATAACATTCACCGGGGGAAAGATGGATAATTACTGGTTACTTAGCAATCATTCATCTAAACTACGGGGAAATGCAGGGGAAATAACAAGGGGAGTCAATCTAGGAACGAACTAGAAAGACACAATGAACAAGACTCAACCCAATGAGGACATAACTCAGGGGAGTAATTCTATCCCAATACACAACTGGGGAGGAAACTGAAATAATAATCATCCACGAGGACATAACTCAGTGGGGAATATGGAAGAAAGGATGGATGTTTTCTGCCTATGGGGCTGACTCTATATGGAGAGATCAGACATAAACAAACTGCTTGGGGAAATATTTCACCAATTAGCAGGAGATAACAAACAAAGATATATGGCAAAGAATGCAACATGAATATCTGACTGTTTATAATTATGCATGTATATGTGTGGTTTATGTATGATTAATGTTGACAAGCAGACATATCTAACAGCAACAGGTCCAAGAATCAATGGACAAACATCCGGTACTACATCTCAAAAGAGAAAGCCATGCCCACTGGGGAAACTCCCAATCTGATGGGGGAAACAGATACCAGGGAATGCTAATCTCTGCAGGGGATAAAGCCAATGCTAAGGATCAAACAGAGCTGCCAGGGACAAAGATCACAGCTAGGGGAACAAACAGGATCATCGGGAATCAGAGATTGCTGTTGGGAATAAGCAAGGGATCATAATCACCAAAGATGGGGATCTTCCAACAACACACAGAGACAAGGATAAGATCAGTCAGAGAAGAAACTACTGGGGATCTTATCAGGGAGTGATGTAGAATTCTGTGGGGGACAACCACCAAACAGAAGCACATCAAACAATATTCACTTCTAATCACTTGTAAGTATCAAAGCACCTCCTGAAAAGGCTCTCTTGACAACATATGGACCTTCATAGTTTGGAGTCCACTTGCCCCTGGAATCGGGTGTGAAAGACAAGACTTTCTTGAGCACAAGGTTACCTTCTCGGAACACACGAGGCTTGACCTTCTTATCAAAGGCTTTCTTCATCCTTTGCTGATATAACTGACCATGGTACATGGCAGTCAATCTCTTCTCTTCTATCAAGTTCAGCTGGTCATAACGACTCTGAACCCATTCAACCTCAGTCAACTTGGCTTCCATCAAGACTCTCATTGATGGGATCTCCACCTCTACTGGGAGCACAACCTCCATGTCATAAACAAGAGAGAAAAGGGTTGCCCCTGTTGAAGTGCAGACAGATGTACGATAACCATGTAAAGCAAATGGCAGCATCTCATGCCAATCTTTATACGTAGAAACCATCTTCTAGTTACTCTTCTTGATGTTCTTATTAGCAACTTCAACAACCCCATTCATCTTGGGTCTATACGGAGAAGAATTATGATGTGTTATCTTGAACTCGCTACACAACTCTTTCATCATCTTGTTGTTCAAGTTAGATCCATTATTAGTAATGATCTTATCTGGCAAACCATAACGGCATATGAGTTGATTCTTGATAAACTTCACAACCCCCTGCCTGGTCACATTCGCGTATGACGCCGCTTTAACCCATTTGGTGAAGTAATCAATTGTTATAAGAATAAACCTGTGACCGTTGAACGCTTTCGGCTCTATCCTGCCGATCATGTCGATTCCCCACATAGAGAAAGGCCATGGTGATGAAATCACATTCAGAAGTGTCGGGGGAATATGAATCTTATCCGCATAAATCTGACACTTATGGCATTTCTTCACATATTTGCAGCAGTCAAACTCCATTGTCAGCCAATAGTAGTCTGCTCTCAACATCTTCTTAGCCATGGCATGTCCATTGGAATGAGTACCAAATGAACCCTCATGAACTTCAGTCATCAACAGGTCTGCTTCATGTCTATCCACGCATCTGAGCAGAACCATGTCAAAATTTCTCTTATAAAGCACATCGCCATTGAGGTAGAAACTGCCAAACAATCTCCTCAAAGTCTTCTTATCTTTAACAGATGCCCCAGGCGGGTAAATCTGACTCTGAAGAAAACATTTGATGTCATAATACCATGGCTTATCATCTTTTACTTCTTCTACTGCAAATACATGAGTTGGTCTATCCAAGCGCATCACAGTAATATTGGGGACTTTATTCCAGAACTTCACCACAATCATCGAAGCAAGTGTAGCAAGCGCATCTGCCATCCGATTCTCATCTCGAGGAATATGATGGAAGTCAACCTCGGTAAAGAAAAGTGAAATCCTCCTCGCATAGTCTCTATATGGGATGAGGCCAGGCTGATTCGTCTCCCATTCACCCTTAATCTGATTAACAACAAGGTCTGAATCACAATAAACATCAAGATGTTTAATCCTAAGATCAATACACTCTTCCAAACCCATAATACAGGCCTCATACTCCGCCATATTATTCATGCATTTGAAAGTTAGCCTTGCTGTAAAAGGAAAATGTGTGCCCTGAGGAGTAATAATCACTGCCCCAATACCATTTCCATATTGATTTACAGCGCCATCAAACACCATACTCCATCGGGAACCAGGCTCTGGGCCTTCATCGAGCGTAGGCTCATCGCAATCTTTCATCTTCAAATACAGAATCTCCTCATCAGGGAAGTCGTACTGAACTGACTGATAATCCTCAATTGGTGGATGTGCCTAGTGGTCAGCCAAGATACTACCTTTCATAGCTTTCTGAGCTCGATACTCAATATCATACTCAGACAACAACATCTGCCAACGGGCAATCCTCCTAGTTAAAGCAGGCTTCTCAAAGATATACTTGATTGGATCCATTTTGGATATCAACCAAGTCGTATGATTTAACATATACTGGCGTAAGCGCTTAGCAGCCCAAGCCAAAGCACATCATGTTTTCTCAAGCATTGAGTATCGAGACTCACAATTAGTGAACTTCTTACTCAGATGGTAGATGGCATATTCTTTCTTCCCTGATTCATCTTGTTGACCAAGGACACAACCCATAGAGTCTTCAAGAACAGTCAAATACATAATCAAGGGTCTCCCTTCCACAGGCGAAGACAGAATCGGAGGCTTGGACAGATATTCTTTAATGCTGTCAAAGTCCTTCTGGCAATCCTCGGTCCAATCATGACACTGATCTTTTCAGAGGAGCTTGAATATAGGCGCACATGTGGCAGTCATGTGGGATATAAATCTGGAAATATAATTCAAGCGGCCAAGAAAACCTCGGACTTGCTTCTCAGTTTTGGGCGCAGGCATCTCTTGTATTGCTTTGACCTTGGCAGGATCGACCTTAATACCTCTTTCGCTGACAATAAAGCCCAATAACTTTCTGGAACAGACTCCAAATGTACACTTGTTAGGATTGAGATGAAGCTTATACTTCCTCAAACGCTGAAAAAGCTTCAACAAGTGCTCTACATGCTCAACTTCCGTTCTTGACTTTGCAATCATATCATCAACATACACCTCGATCTCCTTCTGCATCATATCATGAAACAAGGTAGTCATAGCACGTTGATACGTGGCTCCGGCGTTCTTCAAACCGAAGGGCATCACTCGATAACAGAATATTCCCCAAGGTGTGATGAATATTGTCTTTTCCATATCCTCGGGTGCCATTTTGATTTGATTATATCCGGAAAATTCGTCCATTAATGAGAAGACATTGAATTTAGCTGTCGCATATTCTCGTAGCAACTCAATCAACCCCTTCTTCACAAACTCTTCAAGGAGTGCCCCAATCTTCACCTCACGAACACAATATTCAGAACCCAAGTTGAATGTTTCCAGATTCTCAAGATGTGGCTTAATGATCTTCTCTTCGTGCTCGAGTAGACGGGTAATCTCATCAGGAATCTCTTAAACATCATCTTCTTCGGCCTCAAATACAGGGAACTCAAAGTTGGGAGATGGTGTTGGATCATTATGTTCAATGGGTGTGATCAACCTGCATAGTGATTTTGGATATAAAAGAGATTTTAGAATTCAAACAAAGTAAATCATTATGCAGATGAAAAGTGTTGATTCTTAATATTGGCAGCAATTTTGGTAAAACAAAGAGTGTTCACAAGATGTTATGTGTGATGTCTTAACATAAGATATCCTATGTATCTGCTGGAGTTCAAGAACATGTTCATGCAAGATTGTTCCAGAATTTCATAGACAGGGTCATGGCATCTGATATGGGATGTATCTGCTAGAGCTTAAATGAAAGACATGTTCATGCAGGATTGTTTCAAGATGTCATACACAAGGTCATGGCATCTGATATGGTTGTACCTGCTGGAAGTTATAAAAGGAATTATTGAATTATGCAGGATTTTTCCAGGACGTCAGACCCGATGTCATGACATCCTGTACACAAAATATTCAGTGTGAATGTCTGGTGTTTTGTGATTGCATAATTAATGGCAATCTATGTATGACTGAAGATCTGATTAGCTGGCGCATTCAATCATGGATTACAACCTGATTTACTTATTTTCCAAGGAGATCTAACCAGCTGTTATAAAAAGATTTGATTGGAAAATAGATTTAGGGTTTTCAAGATGTCCAAGCCCAACTGAAAGCTTCTATAAAAAGGGACTTAGAAAACCTGTTTTAACACACAACCAATACTGAGCGAAATATAGTGAGAGAGCTAGGGTTTGTGTCTGTTTAGTCGTAAGACTTGTAAGCCATTCAAGTCATCTTTTTTATGATTGAATTGGACTGATTTGTGGTTGTAATTTATCACTCTAAAGCTGTTAAGCAAGAATGTGTGTCTACTTGATCAAAGTTGTGAAGCAAGATCAAGTGTGTGTCTTCTTGATCAAAGCTGTGAAGCAAGATCAAAAGTGTGTCTTCTTGATTGAAACTGTGAAGTAAAATCAAGAGTGTGTTACTGAAAAGTATTTTCTTTTCTCAAGGGATTGTTGTTTAAGATCACAGGTGTGATTGTAGGGAAGTGAGTGGGTTCTCATATCTAAGAGTGCTTAGGTAGAAATTGCACGGGTAAAGATTAAGTGAGATAGACTGTAACTTGTTGAAGTGTACGGAGAGTCTTTGAACTGATTCTATTTTAGTGAATTTCCTTTCTCGCTTGGTAGCCCCCAGATGTAGGTGAGTTGGACCGAACTGGGTTAACAATTGCTTGTGTATCTTGCATTACTTTTCTCTATCTTTATTCTGTTCGCATTACTCAGATATCAGTGTCATAACATTACCTTCGATATCTCATATCTGATACCAGAATTTCAAAAAGATTGATTTTATTCTATTTTTAGGGTTTTATGTGATCACCAATTTCATGCAAAAAGAAAAAAGTGAAAATAATTTGGAAAAACAAACATTTAACATGAATTTATTGAATGAATATCATTGTATTTATGGGCCAACAATGTCATCACTTCTCCTTTTGGCATGGGAGAAGGGTTTTTAAACAAAAATGAACATTACGTGGACTTGTGGACAACTGTTGGAACATCAATAGCGACCCAATTATTGCAGACCCCTCCAGGGATGACAAAGTTGCCAGAATCTTCCTCTGCATCCTCTTCCACAATAGCAGCAACTTCCTGATCTTCAACCGTGTGGATGCAACCACCATTCTAAAACAGCCCATGCTTGTTGAAAGTGCTTGAAGAGTACCCTATGTCAGCCCGGGATTTATTGTCTTCCAGCTTGATCATTTGTCCTAAACCAGTAGTTGCCCCATGCTCAATGGCCAACTTTGCATCATTGTAGGACGCAAATAAAGAAGTTCCTTTCTTAGAAGGCTCAACAATAGACAAAGCTTGGAACGGTTTCCCAACTTCATCCTCAACGTCAATGTAAGAAAAGGAAGACAAATGGCTTACCAAGAGAGCCTTCTCTCCCCCTACTACCACCAACTTTTTGTTCTTCACGAACTTCAACTTTTTGTGTAGGGTGGATGTCACAGCGCCTGCCTCGTGAATCCATGGTCTTCCCAACAAACAGCTATATGATGGGTGTATATCCATGACCTGAAAAGTGACCTGGAAATCACTAGGTCCTATCTTGACTGGGAGTTCAAACTCTCCAATCACTGTCTTGCGGGATCCATCAAAAGCTTTGACGACCACTCCACTTTGCCTCATGGGAGGCCCCTGATATGAAAGTCTAGCCAGAGTGGATTATGGAAACACATTCAACGATGATCCAGTGTCTACCAACACATTAGACATGGCATCATCCTTGTAGTTCATGGAGATGTGAAGTGCCAAATTATGGTCTCTTCCCTCCTCGGGGAGATCAGCATCACAGAAACTCAAATTGTTACAAGCAGTAATGTTTGCAACAATGTTGTCAAATTGTTCTATGGTGACGTCGTGATCTACATACACCACGTCCAACACCTTCTGCAGAGCTTCACGGTACGGCTCAGAGTTCATTAACAAAGACAACACATATATCTTTGATGGCGTTTGTAGAAGCTAATCTACAACGTTGTATTCACTCCTCTTGATGAGCCTTAGCATCTCATCACAGTCCTCTTTCATCATGCCATTCTGGCCAACAGGGACAGGAGTTCTAACAGCAGTGGCGATAGGTCTATTAACAGCAAGTGCTCGATTCGGCGAATTGGAAGAATTCCCAACCGGACGGACGACACTATTAGTAGTATCAGCCCTTCTGGTGTCAGACTGGGGTTTCGGCGGCGCCGAGAAAACACGACCACTACGGGTCAATCCACTGACATCACCAATGTTAACAACAGAGGTGGAGGGTAAGGGAACCTCCTTTCCATCTTCCAATGCAACAATATTATAACGATAGGGAACAACTTTGTTAAAAGAATATGGCACAGGCCAGTTGGCTTAATTATGAGAGTGGGAGAAGCCTTTTGCTTGCTGCCATCGTATCGAATGACAACAGGCTCAGGTATCCTGAATACAGGTGATATCACATTAACTTCATCATCCTCGTCACGATTCTGAAGTATTTCTATCACACCTTCATCCAACATTTCTTGGATGTCTTTTCTAACCTGACGACATCCGCTCTCATTGACAGTGCAAACACGACAACTGTCATGGTCATGCTCGTAGTGACTGTATTCACACAACAGTCTGTGCATCTAGACTAAAGATTGTCGGATACGGCTGACATATCGGACCTTATATTTACCAGGGCAACCCTGAACCATGTTGATAGCAGATTTCCCATGCTCGGGCAATGGGTTCTTCTTCACGTTAGTACCTACGTCCTCGAAAAACAATATACCGCTTCTCACAAGGTCTTGAACCTTGGTCTTCAACGGGTAGCAGTTCTCCACATCATGTTCGGGAGCACCGGGATGATAAACACAATGAAGCTTAGGCTTATACCACCATTGAGGGTTGGTAGGTATAGTAGGTGGGTCACGTGGAGTGATCAGTTTCCTTTCTATTAAAGAAGGATATAACTCTGCGTAGGTCATCGGATTAGGATCAAAAGTGACCCTCTTCCTATCATAGCTTGTACTGTTTTTATTGTTGTTTCGAGGCTGGTAGGCCTGCTGTTGAGGACGGTGTTGTTGTTGTTGATACTGTTGATGGTGCTGTTGCTGGTTCTGATTATGATGCTGATATTGCTGATTTTCTCTGAAAACAAGTGTTATATGAGCCACCCGGTGCTGGTTACCGGCGGGACGCACGGTCTTCCTCTTCACAGAGGGTCTTCTAGATTTAATATGGGAGGTTAAAACATGTGCCTCGCCATCTTTCTTCTTTGCAAACGCCCCATAATGTTTGGCAGAAGAGCCTTCTTCTCTAGTCAAGCGCCCTTCCCTGAGGCACGATTTGTGCAGCCAATTCTCGCCACCTCTGGGCGTACTCCATGAAAGTTTCCTTATCCTTCTGGGACATGGCCCTCAATTGGTCCCGATCGGCAGCCATATCAACATTATATTTGTATTGCTTGACAAAGGCTTCGCCAAGGTCGTTGAAGGAGCGGATGTTCGCGCTATCCCAACCCATGTACCATCTCAGGGCGGCATCGGATAGGCTGTCCTCGAAATAATGGATCAGGAGTTGATCATTGTCGGTTTGAGTCGACATCTTTCGTGCATACATAACCAAGTGGCTGAGAGGGCAAGCATTTCCCTTGTACTTTTCAAAGTCAGGCACTTTGAATTTGACAGGGATCTTGACATTAGGAACAAGGCAAAGCTCAGCAGCAGGTTTGCCAAAGAGGTCCTTCCCTATGAGAGTTTTAAGTTCCTTGCGAAGCTCACGGAATTGATCGTTCATAGCATCCATCTTTTCATACACGTCTGGGCCCTCAGATGGCTTAGAGTGATAAATGGTTTCATCTACTCTCGGGAAAGTATGCACAACTAAAGGTGGCACAGCAAGGACCGGGTTAGATGTCGGTAGAGAAGCAAGCGTTGGGGCGAGACCCTCAGGAACAAAGTTCTCGGGCATCCCCCAGGGAAACTCGGCTGGCATAGCAGTAGGCGCAAAATGGGCACTGGCAGCAGGCACTGTTGAAGAGGCAATCTCAGAAATGACTGTCCTTTGGGGAGGAGTTGAAGACGTTGGAGACGAATGGCTTTGGGAGGCCAAGAAAGACTCCATCAGGGCAGTCAAACTTGCCACTTCTTCCTTAAATTCTCTGTTCTCTTGTTCTAGGTGATCCATCAACTTTGAAGAGTTGGCTCTAGTGTAGTACCGGTGCGTCAGCTTGTCTTCAAAATAAATGAAGAACACAGAGTTAGACCACTGAACAAGAAGCCCTGGAACAAAAACCTGCTTATGCACATGATGCATGCAATGCTTGTGCATATGATTTTATTTTTTAATCAGAGGAACTTTAGAGTTCTATTTGCAAATATTGGAAAAATTAATCATTTAGACATATATGGAAATATCATATGAATAATATCTGGAAAAAATTTTACACCAAAGAAGTACAGTCTTGGTAACCAAACTACAATACAAGAGAGAAAGAAAATGAACATCCTATGGAACCCTAGAAACAATCGTCTAAAGCTCTCGAGACTGGAAGATAAGCTGCACGAAGCCTCTTCACCTCTCTCTCATAGGCTGCCTTCATATCTGCCTTCTCTTTGGCGAGTCGATCGTACTTCCTCTGCCAAAACCTGGAAGACTGAGGAAGAAGAAAAGTCACCACATCATCAGGCTCGTCGATAACCTGATGCTCAAGAAACTCTATCAACGCATCCTGATGTCTATGCTGCTGAAGTAGCTCATCTCGCTCACGGATCCAAGCACGTGAACTGTCTTCATCTCTCAACTCCTCTACTCCTTGGTCGGGGAGGGTTGAAGGCCCAGCCATAACCATAGGTGTAGGTCTTGGATATTGATAAGGCATAAGGTACTCAGATGCTCTCCTCCTCACCCATGAGGTATAGGGTTCCAAAGCGATACAATTCTTTGGACCAAGCTCTCTCCTTCGCTTCCTATGAATCTTGCGCCATGCGCGGACCATCATACCTTTCAAGCCTTGGGGATCTTTACCCTCTTGAAAGAACACACCTTCTAACAAAATGTTATTAGGTTTATCCTTTAAGGGGAACCCAAGCTGACGACGTGCCAAAACAGGGTTGTAGTTAATCTCACCACATGTACCAAGAAGAGGCACATTGGAGAATTCACCATAAGAGTCGAAAATATGCACACCATCATATGCACGGTTGTACCAAAAGATATCATCATTAGTGAGAGACATAAGTCTCGTGGACCACCGTAGACATCCTTTGTTCTCCTTGAAGGCGACCGTCTGTGGCAAGTGTGAAATAAACCACTTGTACAACAGAGGCAAACAACACACAATGGTACCACCACCCTTTGCATTCCTCATATGCAAAAAGAAATAAGTGTCACCCAACAGAGTAGGAACGAGATTAAGAGTAGAGAAAATATTAATAGCGTTCACATCCACAAACTTGCCGAGAAGTACAAATATGGCCTCAAAGGCGTCCTCATTCATGGCCTTCCCATACAAAGTAGCTTGAGCAATGAGGAAATCAGATGGGAGACCTTGAATTACACCTTTGGTAGTCATATGAGCACCCATAATAGATTCATCTATATGCAACATATCAGCAATCTCTTGAGAAGTAGGAACTCTCTCCAAGCCACTGAACGACAACTGATCTAGAATAGGTATACCCACAAGATAGGCATACTCCTCAAGTGTAGGCAAAAGCTGGAAATCCGGAAATGTGAAGAAACGGTACAAGGGATCATAGAACTGCACCAATACATTCATCATACCTTCATCCACCTGAGTAGCAAGAATAGACAGAAGCTTCCCATGACGAGCCTTGAACTCCAAGGGATCTAATACATAGGATGTCAAACTCCTTAACTCTTTCAAGTCGTGTTGTCTGAAACTGTACTTCTTCGTATTCCTTCTTTGTCTATCCATGTCTGAAAATTTTGCAAATAGACCTCTTAAGTTCCTTGAAAATTTTCTCATTGTTGATGATATGGATGTGTATGAATGCATGAATGCATGGATGCAACAATCACACTCAAGGATCAAGCAAAACACACCATACAAAGGTCATGGGATGGATCAAGTCATCCTTAATATCAATCATCCATTTTGGTGGATTATGGTTTACACCTTATCAACACCCAACTTCCATTGATATTAAGGATACACAAGAACGAATCAACCATGAATCAAGGGTTTGTTGCAAGTCACGAGCATGGAGTCTCGGTTAAGAACCACCCAAAGGGAGTGTACTAAGTTTAAACCTGACAATCATGTTCTACAAGAGGTTCCCATAGTCATCATCCCATCTTTCGGATATTATAAAATAAACGACTACTCGTATTCCAAAAATATTCTCAAGAGAGACTCTTATGAGTGTAGTATCGCGTAACAATCGTATCAGATCTTAAAGTTGAACGACCTTCGCACTACGTCTTAAAATAGGCCTATATTGGAAAGAGTAATGCCTAACCACGACTAGTCGTGTGACATTATTGATCCCAACATGACCTCCACCAAGTGAATGGGCTCGCAAGTCAACCTGCTAAGGAATAACTTCACACAAGTGGACAAGACTATGCCATTCTCCTATCCTAAGTGCACTCGAGTTCGGATATATAACTCATCTCACAAAGATCACCAAACATACAAGCAATTAATATATTAAGCAATTCATACATTACATACAATACAGTCATCCCAAATTTGCACAAAAATATGTCACAAATAATATAAACATACAATACAACAAATGTGAAAAGTAGGCAAAACTCACTAGGAAAATGTTTCCCCGGCAGAGTCGCCACTTTTCTGTAGCGGGGTATTCATTACCTTTAGATTTATTGACTAAATCAAATGTAAATCATACAATTCGAGTCGCCATCGCACTTCTATTTATCCAAAGGAAATGTTAGAAAGCGAACAAAAATCGAGAAGTTTTATCAAATCAAAAACTAATAAAAATGTCAGAGATCTGGGTAAGGGGGTTGGTTATGCAATGGGAAGGTTTTAAGCATCCAAAACATCCTTAGTACTCTAAGGGAGCCCTTTTCACTAATGTTGTAAGGTAGGTTGGTATTTGTGAAAATTATTTATGCAAACATGATTGGGGAGATGAGAGAACAATGTACAAATTATTTACAATTTTGTGTTTGAATGGATAAACCCATTGCCAACGTACCATCTTAAAAAAGATTAGGATCAAAACCTCGTAGTTCGGGGTAAAAATCTCAAAACAAGTTGGTGAATTGATTGGTCAAAAGCCTTAAGGTCTTTTGTTATCAAAGGGAGAAAACTCAACCTAAAACCACAAATCCACCATGTGAGGATAGCTTCAACATGCTAGTGAGGGGTTAACCCTATAATAAGCATGGAAAGACTCATTGTCCATCACTAAGGATACATGTGAGTATTATACCATCCAATAAGATAACTTAAACCTAATAGCTAATGTTTATGAAAAGCTTTGACAAGAGTGGCCATTGAAACCACAAAAACAATTGAGTGAGTTGTATTTACCAATGAAAAGTATTTAAAAAATATGGTCAAAGTTGACTTAGAATTCAATTCAAAATAAGTGTTATGAAAAGAAGTTTGGAAAATCAAAAGCATAGTGCTTAGGTTTCTAACTTTGAAAACAAATGTTAATATGTGCACAAAAAGTTTTGGCTTGGGTTAGAGTGGAGGGAAGAAGAAGAATGGCTAAGTCCTAAACATGCAAGGATGATCCAAGTGATGATCCAAGTTGATCTCTTTCCTTTGGAATAGCAAGCAAATAGCAAATAACTCAAGTAATCAATCAAACAATCAAGCTCCTAGGAATCTTCCAATGGCTTTTTGTATCTCTCATTTTAGATGCTCATGACAATGGTTCCTCTACTTGGCAAGTTTGGGATCCCTAGCACAATAACACACAAATCAAAAAGTTCCACAATGCAATAGAAAGAATGGACAAGAGGGAGTTTAGAATTTGGTCCTTTTGATTCATCTTCAACATTAAGCATTCTAAAGGCATGAGGCCTAGTTTCTCTTTGACATTTTAGCACTCTAAACGCATGAGGCTTAGTTTCTCTTCAAACTCCATTAGCATAGTGAATGTCCTAAAGTCTAAGTCCTTTTGTCCATCTTTGCAATTGGTTCACACAAATAACACAAGCACAATAGTATATACACAATAATGTGCTCAAGTGAGCGAAAGGCAAATTGCATTAACATAAACATGAGCTCAAGTGAGCAAAGGGAAAAAGAAAAAGAATTAATAAACAAAATATTAAATTGCATAAAAGTAAATTGCAAGAATTAAATGACTTGAATTAAAAGTTAATGGTCAATAGTTAGTGTTAGTGTGCCATAAGGCAATTTAGCGCTATGTTAAGCAATCGTAAGTGGATTAATGTAGTAGTCACACCTATCTGAGGTCGGTCAATAAAAATATAGGCAACAAACACAAGTTAGAGACCTTGACTAGTAAGCCAAGCTCCTACAACTTACCATGCCAAAAGAAAAGAAGAATGATCTTGTATTGATTTAGGTTTTTTGCTTGACCAAAAAGCAACCTATCCTTAATGCAAAGTCATTCACTTGATCTTTGATCAAGATGAATTAGATTTGAATCAAGGAAGGTTAAGCCTCCCATATGTCAAGGCTAACCACCAATCTTTAACTCATTGATCAAAAAGAAAAAGATGAAGAAGAAGATGAATAAGAATGTACATGAATTGAAATTCAAATGAAATAACCAAAGTACATTGACCAAAGATGAATGGGATCAAGGTCAATCAATAGTAAACAGAAGCAAAATGAAACTTAGAAGTCAAGAAACAAATAAAATATTTTTGGTATTTTTGAAAATTAAAATAATGCTTGAGTTAAAATAAACAATTAAAGGTCAAACTTCAAATCCATTTCAAATCAACTTTGAAAAGTCCAAATGGATCATCCTAAGTTCAGCAAGGTCAAACAAAGTTTGACAAAAAATTTCAGCATTTTTAGAAACCATAAACTAATTTTAAACAATTAAAAATGAATAAAAAATAACCTAATTGAACTAAAATCTCAAGTAAATCTCAAATCAATTATTAAATTAATGAGAATATGTTTCATAGATTCATCATCATTCAAAGAGGTTAAGAAAATATTTTTGTATTTTTTGAATATTGGAAACTATTTAAAATGAATTAAAAATGACCAGAAAAGAGAAAATTCACAAAAAATATCAAATGACAAAATAAAAAATATTAAAAATCATTTTCAGAAATTAGAATTAAAAAGGGAAATAATGCAATTGGTCCCATATTTTTTGGAATTAAAATGAAAATGATATGAATTTTTGAAATAAAATGAAATAAAGAAAATAAAATAGAAAAATCAGAAAATAGGAAAAAGCCTGGCACGTTGGATTCATTTAATTAAATGATGTGGCACATCAAATGGCTCACAGGAGCGCGCGCATCATAGGCTCTAGTCAACTGAGTAACACAATGAATTAAAAAAGGTCATAACATCCAAGAGCCACGATTTAAACTTGAAACACAATCCAACGGCCTAGAATCAATCTGGGAACGGGGACGGTGGTGTACACCATCGTCTTCTCCTACGAGCTGGTCATCTCCGGTGAAAGTTGGAGGTCAAAAAAACATAATGAAAACGAGCAATCCTCATATCATTGGAAATCCGGGATGATGTAACTCACCCCTGTGCCATTGGTTTCTCCTCTAGACTCTCATAGAAAGTGAAATTAGAGAGAGAAAATCATGGTGTTCAATCTGAACTTGATGGATTTACAAAATTAAATACACAATTCAATTGCCTCTTATGAGAGGACTTCAGAGGAGCCAATAAACACAAGAACTGAGCCAGAATCAGTGAGTTTCGAATTGAAAAAGTTTGGATATTAACCTTTGAAATGCAGATCTATGAAGCACGATATCTCTCAATTCTTTATAGCAGCTTATTCTTGAGATGGAAATAGGGCTAGGCTAAGGAATTAGAGTCCAATAATCAACCAAGGAAGTTGAAAATTGGATCTGAAAAATTGAAATGAAAGTGCAAAATTCCTTTTGAGTGAGGTTTGGATTGAGTTCTGCAGCATATAAGGCGCCTTGAGGTTGAGAAATGGTGAAGCTAAGCACCTCTATTTATAGCAAATGATGATGCAAAGCATGAAAAAATCATGTGTGCATGAAGTGAGGGCCTCCATGCATGGGCCTGTACAGGCGCATGGGAGGCCCAAATCCAATTGGAAATGCAAGCTTAACACCAGCAAAATGATTTTGGACGTGCAGATGTGAATGATTTGGCTTGTGCATGGATTTTGAACATGGTTTCCAAAAATGCCCATAAACTTTCTCTTCTTCGAAAGTGCCTCTTACCAAAATGAAACATGGCCTTGTGGGTAATGGTTGGAAAGGTCTTGACATGAGGAACAATTGTTATGGTAAAAAAAATCCATTTGTGTCATACGGTGAACTGACTTGGGATATTTTGCTTTTTATCGCAATGTCGCGGATAGCAAGAGTCGCCACCGACTTTTCTTTTATCCAATAAGGAAAGGTGGAAAAGAACAGGAAAGACCTCAATAGATTTTGGGTTCGGGAGGTACATTATACAAAGGGAAGGTATTAGCACCCTTTGTATCCATGGTTATCCATGGGCTCTTAATTGCTGGATCACTTATGTTATTTTTGTCTGAAAAAGTGCTTGTGAACGGCTTAGAAAATGTTTTGAAAAGAGAGTTTAACTTTGTAATGAATCTCGTATGAATGTATACAAAGTGGTTATCTCGTTTAGTTTTGAAAGTTGTTTAGAAAAATATACCTCGGTAATGATTCTAGTATGAATGTATACCGAGTGGTGATTTTCCAAAAGAGGTTTTGAAAGGTGTGAGGTGTTGAGAATATTTTAGATTATGATCCAGTAATTGAGAGTTATACCTTCCTAAGGTCGTTATGAACGTTTCCTATCCTTATGAGGGTAAAACTGTCCTTACTATTGAGAAGTAAGTAATTTTACCCTTTGGATGTTTAAGGGTCATCGTAGGGTCATCGATAGGTCATTGAAGGCAACAGTTGTAAGGATACCTTAGCATTCGAAGGGACGATCATCATTTAACCGTAGGCTACACCGAAGGGTCATCGAGGGACAAAATCGTATTTTCGGAGGCAACATCCGAGGGACCATGATTTATTTTATGATGATTTAATCGAAGGGTCTTTGCTAAGTGTATCCCTACATTCGCGGGACATGACCGTAATACCGTAATCGTAAGGCAAAAGAGAGGTCCAAGATCACATATTGAAAGTCCATATTTTAAAGTTAATTAAGTAATTAGGGTGAATCTCCACATTAAAATTAATACATTAAAATTAATACATTAAAATTAACACATTAAAATTAATCAAGTAATTTAGGGCGAATCTCCACAAGGGTATCCCACAAATAAAGTGGAAGACCTAGACAGCAATCCTTTCTTGGGACAGGTGAACCTTTACAAAATTCAGCAAACGGATTAGAGTACCAAATCAGGGTGCAATCAAGAGTTGCACCAAAGCAGTAATAGTATCAGGTAAACTAAGCCTGGTTATAATAAAACAAGTCGGATGGGTAAAGATCAAAACAGAGCGAAACAGCGGCCTCCATTACAACAATTCAAGGTATCCAGGCATACTTAAGTCCACATGCAAAACCTCAAATATATTTATGAATTCAATTATGATATCACATGTGCATTAGGAACATAAAGCGGTGATAGTAACGCAAACCTGTTGGCAATTGAATTGCAACCTCGAATTGGCCGATCGGATCGAATTGAGCGGAAGTGACCTTGCTGCCGTAGGCTTTTCCTTCCGGGTTTCCTTTAGGGTTACTCGGAATAAGTTAAACAGTAGTCCTGAACACTCCGCCACAAGCCGGCAGGATTTGTCCTTGGATTCGTCAAATAAACAACAAATTAAAGCGAAGAAAATAAAC
Source organism: Lathyrus oleraceus (assembly GCF_024323335.1). Lineage (NCBI taxonomy): Eukaryota > Viridiplantae > Streptophyta > Magnoliopsida > Fabales > Fabaceae > Lathyrus > Lathyrus oleraceus. The sequence continues at coordinate 328,099,077 of NC_066583.1, forward strand.
TAGATCCTAACGTAAGGTTGGATCCGGTAAAAAGGTACACAATAGTTTCCTTTGTAGAAACTATTGTGTGAATAGAACTAACTAAATGCTGAAAAAGAAATAGGAAATTGCAAGGAAAATAGTGTAGAACTCGCAGGAAAAATAATGCCTAAGCTGCTGAAAAAAAAAATATGCAAAAAGTGAAAACGGCAAAGGAAAAATGTGGAAAAAGCCCCCCGTTCTAGGTTTTCTTCGTGGCTATTTATATTGGTACCATTAAGTAACTACTTGCTGCCAAGAGCTCTTCAACGTGGCTAATTTCATGGCGTGGATATAGGGCCCAACACTCCTCAACGTCTCTTCAAGTCTCTGAGGCGTTACTTGCGCCCAAAAAGTAGGGTAGTGGTGTGACGCTCGTCACACCATGTGTGACGTCCGTCACAAGGCTGCTTTGCGTGACGCTCGTCACGCCCTCCGTGATGTCCGTCACAAGCACAGCATTTGTGGCTTGCGCTTTGGGCTGGGCTTTGCTATTTGGTTCGTTTTCTCTCCTTTTTGCACCTCTTTTTCCTCCATTTTTACTTGTGCTTCCAAATAAACCACTTTCATGTTATCACTAGGCGAGCGTGTAGCGAATAGGTCAGTTTGGGTCATTCGCGAGCTGGGCCTTCGTTCCCTTAAGATCAGTGTCATGAAAATGAGTCGGAATGCCTTGAAAAATGTCTTGAAATATAAATGGGCAAATTTTGGGGTATGACAGCTGCCCCTGTTCAATATTCTTGAATCGAGAGAGTTAGAATGGTGTGTACCGTTTGTGGTCTGGAGGTGAAAGATTATTGAACACTAGAATGCCCCAAAAATTTGCACTTGCCAATTAGTCTTGGTGGAGATGGGCTTAAAGATGCCATCCAGGTTGTTTGATGAGGAGATTTCCAGATTGTGTCGTACGTTAGACAATGTCTGAAGACATGGACGTCATACCGGGTCATACGCTAGACCGTATAGTGAATCATCCATCATGCTGTTGACTTCGCTGGGGAGTCAGAGTATGCTATATGCTGCTGGGGATAAGGGATCAGAATGGATCATACACTGGACCATATCTGGGAATCAGAGTGAGTTGTTCGTTAGGCGGATGACTTTGATGGGGATGAAAGATCAGAACGGATCGTACGCTAGATCGGTTCTGAATTGCAGAATGAGCCGTCCATTAGGCTGAATCTGCTTGAAGAGGGAGTAGTCGTATACCAGACTACCATTCAGAAATGTACCTGTCCGAAGGTAGCATCTGAGTAAGGGGAGTAGCCGTATACCAGACTACCATTCAGGAATGTACCAGTCCGAAGGTAGCACCTGAGCAAGGGGAGTAGCCGTATACCAGACTACCATTCAGGAATGTACCTGTCCGAAGGTAGCACCTGAGCAAGGGGAGTAGCCGTATACCAGACTACCATTCAGGAATGTACCTGTCCGAAGGTAGCACCTGAGCAAGGGAAGTAGCCGTATACCAGACTACCATTCAGGAATGTACCTGTCAGAAGGTAGCACCTGAGCAAAGGGAAGTAGCCGTATACCAGACTACCATTCAGGAATGTACCTGTCCGAAGGTAGCACCTGAGCAAGGGAAGTAGTCGTATACCAGACTACCATTCAGGAATGTACCTGTCCGAAGGTAGCACCTGAGCAAGGGAAGTAGCCGTATACCAGACTACCATTCAGGAATGTACCTGTCCGAAGGTAGCACCTGAGCAAGGGATGAGGGTCTAACTTGGTCGTACATTAGACTGTATTTGAGCAGCATCTGGTCTAACTTGGTCGTACATTAGACCGTATTCGAGTTGAAGAAGGTCAGAATGGATCGTACGCTAGATCGTATCTGAGTTGTTGAAGGTCATATGTTGAGCTGAATCAGAGTGAACCGTACGTTAGGCTGTATCTGATAGTATTGGTATCTGTTGTATTTGCAACAATTTACTGGGGATGGGCTTATAGATGCCATCATTAGGAGGATGTCAGAATGAATGTTGCCATGGAGTATATCTGAAAGATGTAGTCGAATCCTGAATGTAATTGATAGAGATGTCTGTCTGAATGGACCTTTGTTTTGATTGTATCAGGAGGATAATTAACCTGAAAAATAAAGTTAGCTTCATGCCATGTCATGATGCATGAGATGCAAATGTCGTATGTATGCGGGTGCTGTGAAATGATGTAATGAGGGACTTATGCGTCTGGAATAAATAAGAACATTGTATGCATGTATATGTTATGAAATGATGTAATGTATATGACGCGGAATGAACATTGTATGCAGGGAATGATGTAATGAAGGCCCTATGCGTTTGAAACGTTCTTCCAGGGGGCTCTACTGGGGAAATGAATCTCGGTCTTCTGGTCGGAGATATTTGTATTGATGACCCTTCCTTAGCTAGGGAAACTTGATCCTTGTCCGATGGTAGAAATATTCGACAGAGCCTGGCTGGGAGTGGAAGAGATGACTAGTCTGTCTGGTGACGCCAACCTCTTCTGGGGAATAATTGGCGTTGCCGGGGAATCGAATTAGCAACGGATTCATTGGAAAGCCTGGTTAGACCTTCTCTTCGATCCTGAAGTCGTGTAGTAATTGTCATTGTTATTTTATGCATGTATTTTTGATAAACATTGACCATATTCAAACGCATATATCAATTCAAATTAAATCAATGGACGTTCGTGCAAACAAAACGGGAAAGTAAAAATAAAATTGCATTGATTTTGAAAGAGGGCCTATGAACAGGCAATCTGTGTACAAGGAGACAGAAATCCTAGTAAGAGGAAATTGTCAAGAAACAAAGAGAAAGCTATGCCGGAAACGTCCTATTGACTTTAATTCCACTACTGCCATCATGTCTTCAAGCATCTCATCCCTTGCTGTCGGATAGAGGTGGTTGGCTTGTTCAGTCCCTTGGAACGTGGTTGAAGCTGACAGAAAACGGGACATAGTCGTACGCTTTAATCCCTAATTTTTGCCTGGACCGCCTTTTCGGGTTTTCAGTCCACCGGGATACCCCTTCATGCCCAAGCCGCCCTTTCAGGTTTTCGACTTGCCGGGTATACGTCTTTATATATTTATCCCTAATTTTTGCCCGAACCCTTTTGGTTCGCCGGGATGCCCTTACTTTTGCCTAGGTACGTCGACCTAGCGGGTCTCTGTTAGGCGTAGTATTTTTTAACTATGTCCGTGTTCACAGGATGTGGGAAGTCTTCGCCATCCATTGTAGCAAGTATCATGGCTCCACCGGAGAATACCTTTTTAACCACAAATGGCCCTTCGTATGTGGGAGTCCATTTGCCCCTGGGATCACCTTGTGGTAGAATGATACGCTTGATAACTAAGTCGCCGATTTGGTACACTCGTCTCTTGACTCTTTTGTTAAATGCTTGGGTCATGCGCTTCTGATATATCTGCCCGTGACAAACAGCCGCCAGTCTCTTCTCGTCAATCAAGTTTATCTGATCGAGTCGAGTCTGGATCCATTCATCTTCATCTAAGCCCGCCTCTTTCATGATTCTTAGAGAGGGAATCTGGACTTCCACTGGTAAAACGGCTTCCGTTCCATAGACTAAAGAGAAAGGAGTTGCCCCTGTCGAAGTGCGTACTGAAGTGCGATAACCATGGAGAGAAAACGGTAACATCTCATGCCAGTCTTTGTACGTTACTGTCATCTTCTGTACAATCCTCTTGATATTCTTATTAGCGGCCTCCACGGCGCCATTCATCTTTGGCCGGTACGGAGAAGAGTTATGGTGTTTAATTTTGAACTGCGTGCAGAGTTCAACAATCATCTTGTTGTTCAAATTAGTACCATTGTCAGTGATAATTCTTTCAGGGATGCCATATCGACAAATGAGATTATTCTTGATGAGTCGTGCCACCACATTCTTGGTGACAGAAGCGAATGAGGCGACCTCTACCCACTTTGTAAAGTAATCAATAGCGAAAAGGATGAAGCGATGTCCATTAGAAGCAGTAGGTTTAATCTCCCCAATCATATCAATGCCCCACATTGCAAAGGGCCAAGGTGCGGTCAACACGTTCAATGGAGCAGGAGGTGCATGTACTTTATCCGCATAGATCTGGCATTTGTGACAGGTTCTGGAGTGATGATGGCAATCAGCTTCCATGGTAGACCAATAATACCCTGCTCTCAGAATCTTCTTGGCCATCGTATGCCCACTAGAATGAGTCCCGAAAATACCATCATGCATGTCTTCCATAATCTTTTCCGCTTCCTTTTTATCCACACAGCGAAGCAAAGTTGAGTCATGATTACGTTTGTATAATACTCCATTACTCATAAAGAACTTAGCGGAGAATTTCCTCAGGAATTTTTTGTCATTGATGGATGCCCCTTCAGGGTATTCCTGATCTTCTAAGTATCTTTTTACGTCGTGGAACCAAGGTTTCTCCTGTACCCTCTCAGTGTTAAGTTCATAACAGCATGCCGGTTCATCTAACCGTCCAATGGTAATCATGGGAGCTTCGCTGCCCCATCTGACTCTGAACATAGATGACATGGTAGCTAATGCGTCTGCCAACTGATTCTCTTCTCGTGGGATATGTTCGAATGTAATCTCTTCAAAGTATGGGATCAACGTCATCACCCGTTCTCGGTAAGGGATGAGATTCGGGTGCTTAGTGTCCCATTCTCCTTTGATCTGACTGATTACTACTGCTGAGTCTCCGTACACACTCAAAAACTTGATTCGCCAATCTATAGCAGCTTTGAGTCCAAAAATACATGCTTCATACTCAGCCATATTATTGGTACAATGAAAACATAGTCTAGCTGTGAGAGGCGTATGGTAACCCTCGGGAGAAATGAGTACAACCCCAACACCATGGCCCAATGCATTAGAAGATCCATCGAAAACCATAGTCCATCGGGATCCCAGTTCGGGTCCTTCATACGGTTTAGGTTTTTCATTATCAGTAACAAGCATGACATCCTCATCCGGGAACTCAAAATTCATAGATTGATAATCGTCCACCGCATGATGAGCCAAATGCTCAGCGAGCACGCTTCCTTTGATTGCTTTCTGGGTAGTGTACTGGATATCGTACTCTGTTAAAATCATCTGCCATCTCGCTATTCTTCCGGAGAGGGCAGGCTTCTCAAATATGTATTTGATAGGATCCATCTTAGAAATCAATAAAGTGGTATGATTCAACATATACTGTCTTAGTCGGCGAGCAGCCCAAGCCAAAGCACAGCAAGTTCTCTCGAGCAGTGAGTATCTTGTTTCACAGTCGGTAAACTTTTTGCTCAGGTAGTATATGGCATGCTCTTTTCGACCAGACTCGTCATGTTGCCCCAATACGCACCCCATTGAATTTTCTAACACGGTCAAATACATGATTAGAGGTCTTCCTTCAACTGGTGGTATCAGGATCGGAGATTCCTGGAGGTACTTCTTGATTTTGTCAAAAGCTTCTTGGCATTCGTCATTCCATATCATTTCTTGATTTTTCCTCAGTAATTTGAAGATGGGTTTGCAGGTAGCGGTCAAGTGGGAAATAAATCGAGCAATGTAGTTCAAGCGTCCCAAGAAACCTCTGACTTCTTTCTCCGTACGGGGAACCGACATTTCTTGAATAGCCCTCACTTTAGCTGGGTCAACCTCAATTCCTTTACCACTGACAACAAAGCCCAGGAGTTTACCAGATCTTACTCCAAAAGTGCATTTGCTCGGATTCAATCTTAGCTTGTATTTCTTCAACCTCTCTAACAGTTTGCATAAATGATCGAGATGTTCTTCTTCAGTATGAGATCTAGCTATCATGTCATCCACATATACTTCTATTTCATGATGGATCATATCATGGAACAAAACCACCATAGCACGTTGGTACGTTGCCCCGGCGTTCTTTAGACCGAATGGCATTACTTTGTAACAGAAAGTGCCCCATTGCGTCACAAACGTAGTTTTCTCCATGTCCTCAGGTGCCATCTTAATCTGATTATAACCCGATAATCCATCCATGAATGAGAATACTTTGTGTTGAGCGGTGTTATCTACCAGGACATCGATGTGCGGGAGTGGAAAGTCATCTTTGGGACTCGCTTTATTCAAATCTCTGTAATCTACGCACATTCGCACCTTACCATCCTTCTTTGGCACTGGCACCACATTGGCAACCCATTGAGGATAAGAAGTAACGGCTAGGAAACCGGCATTGAATTGTTTCATAACCTCGGCTTTGATTTTCTCAGACATTTCAGGACGCATGCGGCGAACCTTTTGCTTGACAGGACGGCAGTCTTCCCTCGTTGGCAGTCGATGCACTACTATGTCAGTATCCAATCCCGGCATGTCTTCATAAGACCAAGCGAAAATCTCTACATAGTCGCGTAACATCTGAACCAATCTTTCCTTGACACTGTTTTCCAAACCTGCTCCTATTTTGACTTCTTTTCTGTCCACTTCAGTACCTAGATTTACGATTTCGAGTGACTCTTCATGCGGCTGTATAGTCTTTTCCTCTTGCAGTAGCAGTCTGGCAAGTTCTCCAGGGACTTCACAATCTTCCTCACTTCCATCTTCGGCTTGGTAGATTAGATTTTCAAAGTCATAATGAACAGTAGCGGAATTATTATCAATAGGATCCAGAGTGGATACGGATCTGCAATTTGTTACGTGAGTGTGTGTAAGAAAGCATAACTTGTTTGAAAGACGACAGGAAAAATAAAGAGCGCAATATTCGAATGCGAAAAAGTCCATTGATTTATTGAATATGAATATGCTTATGAAATGACAAAACCCTTAACAAATTAGCTATTGTGCCCCGGGCGTAGACACAATGCTTTAAGAAGTTCACTTGAAAAATTAAATATTTGCAATACTAAATGGACAATAATAATTACTCCTGACTAAAGGAGATCGGGATAGTGTCTTCAGCCTTCCAATTATTGAGTCCGTCGCCAACTGTTGGGTAGATCCAGCTTCCCAGGTCGCAATCACTGTCAGCATCTTCTACAGCATTGATTTGATCTTTGACCATCTTTTCAGAGCTAAATCCCAGACCAGATTTATCAGACTTGTAGGGTATGCTGATCAGTTGACCCCAGCCAGTACAGCCACCATCTTCAACCACAGCTTGAGCGTCCTTCAGGGAAACCATGGCAGGAGGAGCTCGAATAACCTCGGGCACAAGGGGAGTTGGCTTAAGGACAGGACTAGGCGGAGGAACCACTTCAAATGACTGAGTCGGAGTCTCGAAGAATTCACCATCCATCTCAACGTATCTGAAGGTATGCACACTACTGACAATGTATTCTTCTTCCCCACACACAGTGACGATCTTACCCTCTATTGGATACCTCAGCTTTTGATGGAGAGACGAAGCTACAGCACCTGCCTCATGAATCCAAGGGCGTCCCAGTAAGCAGGAATAAGCGGGGCGAATGTTCATTACGTGAAAAGTAGTGTCGAAAACCTGAGGTCCTATCTTGATAGGGAGAACCACTTCACCATGGACAACACTCTTTGCACCATCGTAAGCACGCACTACAATGTCACTAGGCTTCAATTCAATGCTCTTGCAGTCAAGTTTATCGAGCACGGCTTTCGGTAACACATTCAAAGAGGATCCATTATCGATCAACACATGAGACAGGGTGATCCCTTTACACTCAATGGAGATATGCAGGGCTTTATTGTGGTTCTTTCCCGCCGGCGTCAGGTCAGCATTGGAAAAACCTAGGCCACCGTCGACAGTCAGATTAGCAACATAGTTTTCGAACTGATCGACGGAGGTCTCCTGAGGTACATGGGCAGTCTTCAGGAATTTTATCAAGGCATTGGCATGAGATTCGGAAGATAACAACAAGGACAACATTGAGATCTTGGAAGGAGTATGCCCCAACTGTTCTACCACATCGAAATCACTCTTGCGGATGATTTTCAGCATTTCTTCCATTTCTCGTTTGGCAACGTCTTCAGTAGTAGCTTTGATCGGTATCTCTGACTGAGAAGGGTTGACTGGTTCCTTTCCTCGGTTTTCGGGAACCGGAGGTGAGATTTCTGGAGAGAAGATCCTTCCGCTTCGAGTAACTTTACTAGTCCCAACAATATCATTAGGATCAGCAGAATTGCCAACTTGCTTTACACCATGGATGTAAACATCACCTCCATAATTCCACGGAATGGCTTTGCTCGAGGAATATGGTACTGGGCCAGGTGTAGTAATGATCAGGGGGGCTACCTTGGGCTGAGCAATGATCTTCACAGGTACTCTGGAAGCAGTAATCTTTACTGGACCTTTGGACCTTGCAATCACAGATACTTCTTCAATAGGGTTTTCCGCCTTAGAAACCCTTTCAAAGAGGATTGTACGATCGTCCATCAGTCGTTGGATACCATTCTTCAATTTCAAACAGTCTTCGGGTCGGAGTATGCAGAGATTGCAATCTTCAGTACAACCTGGAAATAAACCAGCTTGCAATAAATTCCTCTTTATGATCGGGAGAGGATATGTTAAGTCCGCTACAGTAGTGATGAGAGGATTGTCATCGAGAGCATTAACAGCCTTGTCATGATTAGGCATAGGAGCAGTGATGACATTAGGAGTCTCCGGAGGCTCGAACTCAATTTCCCCAGCGTCGACCATATCCTGAATTTTATTCTTTAACAGCCAGCAATCGTTTGTATCGTGCCCGGGGCTATCGGAGTGATATGCACACCTGGCATTGGGATTATAACGAGGCGAAGCAGTGTTGACATTTGCAGGAGGACCTCTGAGAGTGATTAAGTTCGCCTTTAGCATACTTTGCAGTGCTTGTGCTAAAGTCATATTAAGCTTGGTAAACTGCCTTCTTGGTCTGTCTTGTCTTTGCTGGAAGTTTTGAGCTGGCGGGGCTGCGATTGTCACTGCTCCCACGGCATGGTCACCATTTTTCTTATTATGATTCTTTTGACCGTACACAGCATTTGACTCATTCTTCCCATGATAGGACTTTTTACTTCTTGTAGAAGTAGCTGCCTGTAACTTTCCACTTCGAATGCCGCTCTCCACCCGTTCACCTGTCAATATAAGTTCAGTGAAACCGGATGAAGAACTCCCCAGTAGGTGGCTGTAGAATGGGCCAGTCAGGGTACCCATGAACAGGTCTACTAATTCTCGGTCAGTCATAGGGGGTTTGACCCTGCCGGCCAAATCTCTCCATTTTTGAGCATATTCTTTGAAGCTTTCTTTAGATCCCATAGCCATATTCTGCAACTGTAACCGAGTAGGCGCTAGCTCAGAATTATACTGGTACTGCTTATAGAAAGCGGTTGCTAAATCAGTCCAGGTGCGGATGTCAGAGCTCTCGAGCTGATAATACCATTCCAACTGAGTGCCAGACAGACTTTCTTGGAAGAAGTGGATCCACAGTTTCTTATCAGTGGTATGCGGCTGAATCTTTCTCACATAAGCCCTTAAATGCATCTGAGGGCAGGATGCACCATCGTACTTAGTGAAAGTGGGGATTTTGAATTTGCGAGGAATGGTCACATCGGAGACTAGACCCAAACTTTCGAAATCCAGACCAGGCGCCTTCTGACCCTCCATAGCTAGCATACGTTCTTCCAACAACTTGTACTTATCATCTCTCGGAGAGTACTGTTCATTTTCATACTTCTCATCATCATCCTCAGGGTTGGAGAAATCAGCATCCTCTTCCTCTGAATCATTCTCCGCCTCATCCTCTGGACCGTTCGGGATTCCAAATTTGATTCCCGTAGCCTGTCCTTTACGCCTTCTTCCTGGGTTAATGAAACTCACAGCCTTCTTGTCTTTCTTCTTTTCGACCAAAAGAGCCTTCAGTTCCTCCTGCCCCTTGGATAGGCTTAGCATCATCTCCTTGAACTGAGCATTTTGAGTCTGGAGATCTTTGACAGTTTGTTCGAGATCCATTTTTCTGTTTAAGAGGCAGACCGTGAGAATATGGTCCTTTGGAACACCTGTCATGCAATGTTATGTTATGCTATGCAATGTATGAAATGTTTTCAAGGACTTTTGGAATTTAACTTTACGTAAGCCAACAAAAAGGAAACTCTTTTTTTTTTTTTTTTTTTTTTTTTTTTTTTTTTTTTACAAAACAGAGCAAAGTTAAATCCCTAAGTCCTCGAAATGGTTAGTACAATGCCATGATGTTATGATGTTATGATGTTATGATGTTAAGTAAACAACAAGCACAAGCAAGTCACACAACCATCATTCCTAGGTTTTAAGGCTTGCATGAGTTCCATAGGTAAGTACCCTCCCCACTGAAGTTTGGTTGGTTCAACCTGTCCTAGAATAGTAACCGGGTTCTAGAAGGATCTCCAATCATTGAACTTCCTTTAAGTCCACTTCAGTGCAACACCAAGTGGTTGACCGAAGCTTCCCTAAAGTCCAATCTCAAGGAGTGTAGTATCGAGTCTCAACCAAGCCCCAGTCGGAACCGAAGTCAGTTAGCTCACTACTTTCTAATGGCCAGGATGAGTCAATTAGGGTTCTAAAGGTCTGGTTAATGCTTTGATGACACCACGCGGAAGCCAAATTTTTCCTCAAGTGAACATGAGGAACATCAGGACAACCAAAGTGTCACATTAACCGTAGCCATCATTTTAACCATTCCAGTATACGCCGGATAGTCGCGATGATCTATTGCTACTTACCTAAGGTACACTAGATCCGGGTGTAGGATCTTTCACTCAAGAATACCCCAGCAATCCCTTAAAAGTAAATCAGACAATTTTAAATAAGTGATCTTGTTTTTTTTTTTAAGGTAACCTCTCTTTTTAAAGAGTCCCCAGCAGAGTCGCCAGTTCTGTCATACGGTGAACTGACTTGGGATATTTTGCTTTTTATCGCAATGTCGCGGATAGCAAGAGTCGCCACCGACTTTTCTTTTATCCAATAAGGAAAGGTGGAAAAGAACAGGAAAGACCTCAATAGATTTTGGGTTCGGGAGGTACATTATACAAAGGGAAGGTATTAGCACCCTTTGTATCCATGGTTATCCATGGGCTCTTAATTGCTGGATCACTTATGTTATTTTTGTCTGAAAAAGTGCTTGTGAACGGCTTAGAAAATGTTTTGAAAAGAGAGTTTAACTTTGTAATGATTCTCGTATGAATGTATACAAAGTGGTTATCTCGTTTAGTTTTGAAAGTTGTTTAGAAAAATATACCTCGGTAATGATTCTAGTATGAATGTATACCGAGTGGTGATTTTCCAAAAGAGGTTTTGAAAGGTGTGAGGTGTTGAGAATATTTTAGATTATGATCCAGTAATTGAGAGTTATACCTTCCTAAGGTCGTTATGAACGTTTCCTATCCTTATGAGGGTAAAACTGTCCTTACTATTGAGAAGTAATTAATTTTACCCTTTGGATGTTTAAGGGTCATCGTAGGGTCATCGATAGGTCATTGAAGGCAACAGTTGTAAGGATACCTTAGCATTCGAAGGGACGATCATCATTTAACCGTAGGCTACACCGAAGGGTCATCGAGGGACAAAATCGTATTTTCGGAGGCAACATCCGAGGGACCATGATTTATTTTATGATGATTTAATCGAAGGGTCTTTGCTAAGTGTATCCCTACATTCGCGGGACATGACCGTAATACCGTAATCGTAAGGCAAAAGAGAGGTCCAAGATCACATATTGAAAGTCCATATTTTAAAGTTAATTAAGTAATTAGGGTGAATCTCCACATTAAAATTAATACATTAAAATTAATACATTAAAATTAACACATTAAAATTAATCAAGTAATTTAGGGCGAATCTCCACAAGGGTATCCCACAAATAAAGTGGAAGACCTAGACAGCAATCCTTTCTTGGGACAGGTGAACCTTTACAAAATTCAGCAAACGGATTAGAGTACCAAATCAGGGTGCAATCAAGAGTTGCACCAAAGCAGTAATAGTATCAGGTAAACTAAGCCTGGTTATAATAAAACAAGTCGGATGGGTAAAGATCAAAACAGAGCGAAACAGCGGCCTCCATTACAACAATTCAAGGTATCCAGGCATACTTAAGTCCACATGCAAAACCTCAAATATATTTATGAATTCAATTATGATATCACATGTGCATTAGGAACATAAAGCGGTGATAGTAACGCAAACCTGTTGGCAATTGAATTGCAACCTCGAATTGGCCGATCGGATCGAATTGAGCGGAAGTGACCTTGCTGCCGTAGGCTTTTCCTTCCGGGTTTCCTTTAGGGTTACTCGGAATAAGTTAAACAGTAGTCCTGAACACTCCGCCACAAGCCGGCAGGATTTGTCCTTGGATTCGTCAAATAAACAACAAATTAAAGCGAAGAAAATAAACTAGATCCTAACGTAAGGTTGGATCCGGTAAAAAGGTACACAATAGTTTCCTTTGTAGAAACTATTGTGTGAATAGAACTAACTAAATGCTGAAAAAGAAATAGGAAATTGCAAGGAAAATAGTGTAGAACTCGCAGGAAAAACAATGCCTAAGCTGCTGAAAAAAAAAATATGCAAAAAGTGAAAACGGCAAAGGAAAAATGTGGAAAAAGCCCCCCGTTCTAGGTTTTCTTCGTGGCTATTTATATTGGTACCATTAAGTAACTACTTGCTGCCAAGAGCTCTTCAACGTGGCTAATTTCATGGCGTGGATATAGGGCCCAACACTCCTCAACGTCTCTTCAAGTCTCTGAGGCGTTACTTGCGCCCAAAAAGTAGGGTAGTGGTGTGACGCTCGTCACACCATGTGTGACGTCCGTCACAAGGCTGCTTTGCGTGACGCTCGTCACGCCCTCCGTGACGTCCGTCACAAGCACAGCATTTGTGGCTTGCGCTTTGGGCTGGGCTTTGCTATTTGGTTCGTTTTCTCTCCTTTTTGCACCTCTTTTTCCTCCATTTTTACTTGTGCTTCCAAATAAACCACTTTCATGTTATCACTAGGCGAGCGTGTAGCGAATAGGTCAGTTTGGGTCATTCGCGAGCTAGGCCTTCGTTCCCTTAAGATCAGTGTCATGAAAATGAGTCGGAATGCCTTGAAAAATGTCTTGAAATATAAATGGGCAAATTTTGGGGTATGACAATTTGGAATTGGGAAATTAATGAAAATTGGTCATAAATTCCAATGTACAAAACATGCATATGTGAATTTTGCCAAAATGGACCAACTTCAAGCCCTTCTGTCTCAATGATACAAGCTCCAAATGACAAATCCTAAAACAACAAAGTTGTATATCTTTTTAAGATAATCAATTTGGACTCAAATTGGGCATCATTTGGATTTTTCATTAGAAAGTTATGGGCACTTGAAGTTGGACTTTTTCACATTTCAATGACTTTGGTCCAAAGTGACCTATAATGTTTTGCATTATCACATGTACTTATTTTAGGATTATTAAAATTTGTTCAACCTAAAAAATTAAGTAGACATCTTAAAATTACCAATGTATTTGATCCCACCTCAAAATCATGAAAAATGAGTGAGTTAGGTCCTTGGGAAGTTGACCCAAAATTAGGGTTTCAGTCAAAATGACCTATAATGTTTTGAAATGGATGATGACCTTCCAAGCTTCAAATTAATTTTTGATGAACATGAAAATTGTTCATATGGTTCTTAAGAACATTTTTCCTCTTGGGGTCATCTTCATTTGACAAACACATTAAAAGTTAGGTCTTAGTGGATTTCAAAATAGTCATATGAATTGACTGATCAACTTCTCAAGTCCAAACTACAAATCTAGATGAATTGATGATTGAGGACACTCAAATAAGCTCAAATATGCATGAAATGATGAATGAAATAACTTTACTTGATTATATTTGATCATGGGTTGAGGTTGCTTCATGAGCAAGGCACAGTCAATGCACAAATGAATTAGGGTTTCCTTGGGAAACAATCATCAAGCCCTTTGGTTTGATTTGATAAAATTGACAAATTGAGAACTTTGAGAGGCATATATGATGAATGACAGATTTGGGAACCATTGTCATGCTTGCTTTCACCTTCACCTGGCCATATCAATGAGCAATGGGTCTCCTAGGAGCAAGGGATCTTATGATTGCTCAAGCTACAAAACAAAATATGTTAGTGACATATTTTTTTGCTTTTGGTTGGTAAGAAAAATAAGAAAAGCAATAATATACAATTCAAGCATGCTTGGTGGTCTCAAACCAACTCACACAAGTCCCAACCCTAGGGTAAAGAGCCAAGATGCTATGATCCTTGAGGCAAATGCAAAGTGCAATGATATGATGCCATGAGGGATATTAGGGTCAAAATTAGGGTCTTACACTCTATTCTTCACCCAAAGAGTGTAAGCTTCCAAAGCTACACAATTGTGCGGACCAAGCTCGGATCTTCCTTTCCTATGCACATTATGCCAAGCATGCACAATCTTCTGCTTCAAATGTTGGGAATCTTTACCCTCTTGATAGAAAAGACCTTCTAAAAACATGTTATTAGGTTTATCTCTCAAGGGAAACCCAAGTTGTCGATGAGCCAAAGCAGGGTTGTAGTTAATTCCCTCTTGTGTACCAATGAGAGGAACATTAGAGAATTCACCACAACTATAAATAATCTCCAAACTACTTAAAGACGGATCATACCAAACTATATCATCATTGGTGAGAGACATAAGTCTCTAAGACCACCTTAAACATTATTTGTTCTCCATAAAAACAAGTGCCTGAGGCAAGTGCGAAATAAACCACTTGTACAGAAGAGGAATGTAACAGACAATCGTTCCACCGCCCTTAGAATTCCTTAGATGCAAAGAGAAATACATATCACCTAACAAAGTAGGCACATGATTACCAATCAAGAAAAGTCTAATGCCGTTAACATCAACAAAACCGTCAATGTTAGGGAACAAATCTAATCCATAAATGAGCAACACAAAGATAGCTTCAAAAGCGTCCACACTACCAGCTTGAGCAAAAGTAGTGGCTTCCTTGATGAGGAAAATAGATGGAAATCCAAATAACCCTCCTTTCTTCACCCAATGAGCCTTTATCTCAGACTTCTTCTAGTGAAGAGCTTCAGCAATAATACTAGATCGGGGAATCTCGTCCAATCCACTAAAAGGCACTTTACTAGAAATAGATATCCCCAAAAGATGAGAATACTCCTCCAAGGTAGGCACAAGCTTAAAATCTGGGAAAGTGAAACAATGGTAGAGAGGATCATAGAACTGCACTAGCACACACAATAGTCCTTCAACCACATCAGCAGACAAGATAGACAGAAGCTTCCCATGACATTGTCTGAAGTCCAAGGGATCTAATACAAAAGATGCTAGCTTCCTTAACTCTTTCAAGTCGTGACATTTGAAACTGTACTTCTTAGTGTTCCTTCGTCCACAATCCATGGTCTGAAAATATTCGCATATGACACCTTAGTTCCTTGAAATTTTCGTGTGATGAATATTATGATGTGCATGAATGCATGAATGCAACAATCACAAATAAGGGATCACACACAAGGAAAACAAAGGTCAAGGGATGAATCAAGTCATTGTCAAGATCAATCATCCATTTTGGTGCATTATGGTCACCTTATCAACACCCAAGTTCCATTGATATTGACAAGACTTGATTGGATCTACCAAGAATCAAGGGTTTGTTGTGAGTCACGAGCATGGAGTCTGGGTAAGAACCATCCCAAAGGAGTGAACTAAGGATAAAAACCCGTAGATCATGTTCTAAAAAGTTCCCAGAGTCTTAATTCCATCTATCGGATATTACAGGTTAAGATGACTGACTCATCGACCCATAATATTCTCAAGAGAAACTCGTCTGAGTGTAGTATCGCGTAACAACTGTTATCAAGTCTACACTTGAACAGTTTCCGCACTACGTCCTAAATAGGCCAAGATAGGGTAAATGTTCTAAGGTCTTCAGCTTGTCAGACCCAATTAGAGATAGTAATGCCTAACCACAAATACTTGTGTGACATTGCCAAATCCAAAGGAGTCTCCACTGAGCAGATGGATCTCAACCCAACTTGTTAAGGACTACTCCACACAAGTCGAACATGACTATACCATCCTCCTATCTTAATTGCACTAAAGTTCGGGTTAGAACTTATCTCACCACTCAAAGATCACCAAGCACAACAAGCAGATTATATCACACATACATATATACAAACATCATATATACAAATATATTCACACAAAAAGTAGGCTAAACCCACTAGAGACTTTCCCCAGCAGAGTCGCCACTTAATTTCTGTAGCGGGAAATTCATGAACATCAAGATATTGACAAGCTAGAGATAAAATAACAAGAGTTGCCATCGCACTTTTGTTGTTTCCAAGGGAAAAGGGAAAAAGTACGAACAAAACCCAAAAATAAGAAGTTTTCAAATCAAAACTAATAAAATGTCAGAGATCACAGGTAAGGGGGTTGGTTACACAGAGGGAAGGTGTTAGCACCCAAAGTGTCCTAGGTACTCCTAGGGAGCCCTTTTTGTGTGCATATGTATTTGGTATAAAGTGATGTTTACAAACAAATAGAATGGAAGGATGAGAAAAGAATTCATCAATTATATTTTTTTGTTTGACAAGACCTTCGGCCTCGTGCCTATGTACCAACATAAAAATGAGGGATCAAAACCTCGTAGTTCGTGATACAAATTTAAAAATGGATGCATTGTTTTTAACAAAATTTAAGTTTGAAAGGCACAAAGGCCTAAAAATGGTTTGAATGAGTTAGTTCTTTTTGGCTTTTTTGAAAGTTTAAGTCAAGTATAGTTAAGTCCATTTACAAGTTTGATTTAAGAAGAGAAGTTTGAAAAGGCAATGGCATAAGACCAAAGTTTCTATCTTTTGCATAAGTAGTCTAAGTTTAGAAAAGTAGTTCACACAAAGAAGATTTTGAAAAATGGAGGGAGAGATTTTGAAATTAAAGAAATGGGGAGAAGATGAAGTGACTATCCTATGTTCAAAATTAAAAGTTTAGAGTTGAAAAGATCTGACCAAAAATGTAGCAAGAATGTCAATAGAAACCCAGAATTCCCTTGGACTTTTTTAGAATCAAGCAACACACAAATGCACAATTATATCATCTTGAAGAGCAAGACATCAAATAAATATGGCCACATCCAAGCTTATCCATTCCATGATCTTCTCCAAAATAACCCATGCAACAAATGAATTCTACAAATCACAGGTTCAAAATAACAGCTTCACAATGATCATGTTGTAGATGAACTTAGAGAGGTTTTCAAAAATACATCAGATGAATTTTATATTGCAAGCACTTGGTTCTTCAACAAGTTGGCATTAGCCAAGTCCTTTAGCTTAGGAAGGTTGCCTAGATTCTAAGTCCATTTGTCCAAGATCAAGCCAACAGTCCACAAAAAAGTTTTTTTAGGATTTTTGTTGTTATTATGTACATTATTGGTCAAAGACCACATAAACAAGCAAAGTATACACAAACAAAATATATCACACAATATAGTCCAAATGGACAAAGCGAAAATTGCATTAACATAAACAATTAAAATGATATGAACAATAGCAAATGAAATAAAGTGCTAAAAGTAAATTGCATTAAAGTAAAAGATTGAAATTGCTTTTGCTTTTCATTTCAAGACATTCTTTGGAGAACACTCAACCCACTTATCACAAGCATGAACCCTTGAACCAAAACATCTTCCAAAGGAAGGAAAGAAGGCCAAGTTTTCACACAATACCATGAAAGTGGGGAGACTTACAATCTCACTAACTAGAATGTTTATGCCTTTTATGTCACAAATTTAGCACTATGTTAAGCAATTGTAATTGGACTTATGTAGAAGTCACAACTATTTGAGGTTGGGCAATAGAATTTTGGGGTTAATGCATGTTAGAGACATAGTATAATGGACTACGCTCATGAAACATACCACACACAAAAAGAATATGCAAAAGGTGTGTCCTAATCTCATTCATACTCGTGTCAATTTTTCAATCAACTAGCATTAGGACTTTGAGATGTCATAGGTCAAATGGAATGAATGAATGAAGAAAGGGAATAAGATGAAGTGGGAGGGGAATGAATCAAATCACAAATTGGTCAAAGGAAGACTTTTACCAAATTAATATCATCCATTCATTTTGGGAGATGGAATGTACATTTCCATCAATCCCCTAAATCCAATGATATTAATTTGACAAAGTCAAATCAATCTTGACCAAGGTCCAACAACAGAATTTAAACATAGACAAGTCATCATAATTGGTCAACAAATTTATTTGGCATTTATTCAAATTAAAAATACTAAAATAGTGCATTTAAATTAAATATGGTTTGTCCAATTCCTAAAATCTCATCAAAACACCAAAGAAATGACCATGAGATTTATCACAGGTCAAACAAGGTCAAAGGACCTTGGAGAAAAAATTTCATAATTTTTGGACATTTAAAAATATTTTTAAACAATTAAACACAAATGCAAAATCAATTAATTCATGAAAAATATTAATAATGAACCAAAAAATAATTTTAATTCAGAATATGAAAGAGAAAAATATTTGAATTTTTTTGGTGAAAGTCCCATATTTTTTGGATCAATATTGAATTTAATATGAATTATTGAAAATAATGTAATTAAAATGAAAATTAAAATATCAGAAAAAACGTGGACCACTTGATCTCCCTCATTAATTAAGGTGGCAGATCAAGTGGTCAGAAACGCGCGTTCCACCTTGTAATCAAGTCAGGGCGCCATAACATTGGTAATCAAAAGGAACGCACGAGATTAAAATAAAATACATGGATCTTGTGGCTGTGAGACATGCCATCGCATGACTGGAGCTGTAGCTCCGGTCTTCTTCTCCGGTGGACCTCACCGGATTGGTCCACCATCAACCATCACCAAAATTAAAAACAAGGACATGATTTTAAAGTAAAAATGGCACTGAGCTCGAATCTGGCCTCAATTCACTCTAACTCCATGTATATTGAGAGATACATGGAAATGAAATTTGAGGTACATGAACTGAGTTGCTTCGATTTGGCCTCAAAGCAACTCATTCTTCTTGCCTACATTGGTAGGACTTCAGACAACCATAGAATCAGTAGAATTGAACAAGAATTTAAGAGAATCGAAGAGTTCAAAATTTCTGGAAAATACCTTCAATGGAGGTCTGGATTCAACTGATCTTGATCTTGCTTGTGCTTGATCTCACTCCACTTGCTTTCAGAAGAAGGATTGGATGCTTACAAGGCTGTGGATTCCTGGAGATTTGAATTTCAAAACAGTGGAAATTCAACCTCAAATTCAAATAAATTTCTCAGGTTTATCCTTTGTAAAGTTAGGGTTTTAGATGGGGGATCAAAGTTGGCGTGAATGTGGGTGAAATTCTGAGCAATTGGAGCTCTATTTATAGCTGAAATCATTGATATTTGCACATCTGAAATCACATTCCAATTTTGGTCATTGATGATGCATGGGTGCATGGGCCCATAAAATCATTTCCATAAGTCCACAAATGAATGTTAGATAGTCTGAATTAAGCTTGGACTGCAAGGCAAGTGGGCATTTGGATTTGAAGTTTGATCTTTGCCAAGTGATGTCACCCTGTTCATGCCATGCGCAGCCTATGCATTCCTTGTCCTAAATGGATGAATTTAAGCTCTTTGGAAAGGTGAGATCAAGAGGAACAACTTTCATGTTCAACACTTTTTCATTTGGATCTTGGAACTTGGAGAAATTTGAGGTGGAAGTTTGGAAAAAATTGACATATCAAATTTTTTCTAAGTGTCAAGCCATATGTCTCAGTATTCCACCTTGCTTAACTTTTTATATGAGCTTCAAATGAGAAAAATGTCTTCATCAAAGTTGTATCTCTCTCAAAGACCTCAAAATGGTCACCAATTTCATGTCATTTGGATGTATAATGATAGAGTTATGAATTTTTGAAGTTTGGAAAAATCACTTGATCAATGATATAGGTCAAAAGTGACCTATAATGTAACCTCATATCACATGCTCAAAAAAGTTTAATTAGCTCCTATTCCAAACATAAAAGTTGAATTAGACACATTGAATTTGATTTTGCAACTTGGAAATCTTTCATCTCATAAAAATTGAGCAAGTTATGGCCTTGGGAAGTTGACTTTCAAATTAGGGTTTAGACAAAATGACCTATAATGTTTCAAGATAGAAAATGATTTTACAAGCAAAACTAGATCTAGGTTTCAACATGAAAGTTGTTTGGAATGTCATTTATAGTATGTTTTATCTTGGAATCATTTTCATATGGTGAAAATTGTAGGAGATAGGGTCTAGGGAGACCCAGTTTTGATCAGATGAATTCATCTGGCCAACCACCATCAACCAACTT